>NW_019268520.1:1777973-1824598 GCF_002738365.1 Cucurbita moschata | reverse complement strand
CCCCCCCCCCCCCCTTTCAATTCCCTATGACATCCTCCCCAAGCTTTTACTAATAAACAAATGAATTTTGGAAAAAGAATCAAATACAAAGGAACCCTGAAGAGCATATCTTGAATAAGTCTCCCTGAAGAAATCTTTTTTCCAGAAATCATTTTTCAATGAGAGATGTTTTTAAGACATTTCAAGCACAGTGGACCAAAAAGAGATACTCCTTGAGTTATGACCAATATGGAGGAGCCCTAGATCGACAAAAGCAATGCACTCACCTCATAGCCCACAAAAGATGCCCAAGTATTCAACTCCAAGAGGTCGCAGTTAATACAAATAATGGTGATGTTTCCGCTCTTAATCTTAAGACTCAACATCATTTCAAAAGACAGTAAGGTATTCATGTTAACAAAGGCAATAACCTACGCATAGCAAAAGAAAAATTATCATCTACAAGCAAGAGGTACGAAAGGTAAATTCTCACACTTCCCACAAAAAAGCCCTTCATACAACCTTCATCCACATCAGTAGAGGCCAACCTACTCAAAACATCGACCACTCGTATGAAGAGAAAAAGGAAGAGTGAGTCAATCCGCCTCAGAACCCTAGAAGAATAATCCTTCCCTCTCAGCTGATTGTGGAAGTCTACATTCCTCACGCACATTAGTACATTCCATTGGGTTCATGCTTCCAATTTTTTCATGATCACTTTCTTTTGTCATTGGCCGTTGGAGGAGTTGTGTACTAGTTGAAGTTGTGTGCATTTGTATACTTTCTATGCTACACGTCAACTTCAAATTATCACATTGTAAAAAAAATATCCAATAAAGAAAGACATTTGACAATAGCCAGCCAAACATACCCATTTACATAACTTCTCCCATCATCAATACATATCCAAACGAAGACATTAAGCTACGAGATTATGACACCAAGATAGACAATTAAATATTTAAATTTTAATACCTTCCTGGCTGAATGGGGGGCCTGGATGTGATGGATTTCTCCCCCCATTCATCCATACACCTTGACGATTTTCAGTTTTGAATTCACTTGAAGGCATTCTCCATTGTTCATCACCTAAAAATGGCCTTCGGCCATCCATAAGGGATGGCGAAGAAAATGATTGATGGTATGGATGGGGAGGATGCTGCTGAACGGGAGGCTTAGCATAAGAGAAATGAGTGGGTGGGTTTTGAGGTGGGCCAGAATGCATCTGTCTTTGAATAAAGTTTGGGTTACCTTGCTGATATTGCTGGTTTGGTTGAGAAATTTGTGCATTCAGATATATATCATTATGTCCATACTCTGATTGCCTCGAAGAATCAAATCCAGACGGTTCGATAGAACTGCAGACAGGAGCTGGGACAAAAGGAGGTGGCTGCTGGCCATACATTTCACTCTTACCAGAAGCATCCACGTGACTCCCATGAGAAGCATTTCCAGCCATCATTTGCACATGCTGATTTCCCTGTAGAAAAGACACGCATACTAAGAACTACTATACCCATACAACAAATTTTCAACAAGTATATTGAATCCTTACACTAGCTATGTTGCAGTATTCACGGGGTATTGAAGCTTGATAAGGAAGCTGTCCTGAAGGCTGCTGTGAAGATTGAAGCGGTAATATCTGCTGGTTTGGCAATGGAGGATGACTGGGTACTGGAGGTTGGGAAATTAATGGTGGTGGAGGCGGTGGAGGGCATGCAGATGGTAGGGGAGGAGGTGGTGGCAATGACGGAAGTGGTGGAGGTGGTAAGGGTGGTGGTGATGGAGAGGATGGAGGTGGGGGTGGGGGTGGTGAAGAAGGTAAGGGTGGGAGTGGAGGAGGAGAATCAAGAGGTAATGGTGGAGAACCATCTGGCAGAGGGAGAAACTCTGAAGAAGTATTTGAAGCAAGTTCTGTTGCCCTGTCTGAAGATTGATGTTGAGCATCTATTTCAAAAGAATCACCTCCCTCCAACGACTTTTCATCCTTTGGATGGCCAGAAACATCTTCCATTTCAAGTTCCCCATCCACATCCTCTAAGATGCGATGACGCCTGTCACTCGGGGTAACTGCACATGCTTCTGCCTCTTCAACACCATGCCTTGGTTCTGTCAAAGTTGCATCACTGGCTTCTTTACATGGGGAGGTAGGAAGGTCCTCATCTTCGTCCTCAAATACATGTGAAGATAAAAACCCAGGCAGTTGGAATGTTGCATTGCTGAGACAATTCCAGAAAGAGTCACAAAACAATTGACAAAAAGAGAAAAACAGAAGGAATGTCACATAAAATCACATTTCCATTTAATTTTATTTTGGTTTTTACAAGATACAAAATGTCAGCAAACAAGCTTGTACGTCAGGAAGGGAAAAATTATGTCCACCCTACACCAAAAGGCCAAGGAAGACTATCAGAAGACTTTACATAAGAAGTTCCTCTGATTTCCAACTCAACATGATCCACTTGAGACATAACGGTACAATCGAAATACAAGCCCATAGGAAAATATAGCTTGAAAAATAGGATAAGAAAAAATGTTATTGGTGTATGAAACCTACAAAAATATAGCATAGAATAATGAAAGTAAAATCACAAGAACGAAATAAAAGAAACTCTTCTGCCATACAAACCAACAAAAGTAGGAAAAACATATGGATACTAGATAATCTGTCCAGTAAATGGAAGAGAACTTCTTAATACACCCCTAAGGATTGAAGAAAAATTGGCAATATCAATGACAATGTTCCTAATAAATTGAAAATCGGGTACTGTGGCCAGGAAGGGTCAGTGTTGCAACCTATCGTGACATTTTGTCAACATCCAGAAGTTACCACTAACAAGTTGAGAATATCTAGCTTGAAGGAAAAAATCTTTTAAAGGGGAACCAAAGGAAGAGCTTGTGTATCTAGTTGGAATTCCATAGAAGAAAAAAAAAAACTTTTTTGTCACTGCAATCTTAAGGGCTTTTCAGAAATGGAAACCTCTATTGGACTTCGGTCAAATTAATGCCTGGCTGTCCAATCACTCTATCTATATCTATGTGTTTAATGACTTCGTTAAGCTTTTGTTTGAACTCTTATGCTGGAGAAAAACAACAAAAAGGGAGAATAGAGATGTTTCCAGTCCTACGGGAGCTTATACTTTTTGTAGTTTTTTTTTTTTTTTCTTCTTTTTCTGTTCTTGTTTCACAAGAAACAAATTGCATGATATGTAATTTCGAAAGAGGGGGAAACCACCATCTAACTTCTCCAATTGGATAAGTGAGTAGTAAAGCTATATTGAGTTTTCATCATGGTGCAAATTACCCAAATGTTATTGTAACTTGCTTCATGTTCTCTCCATGTTAAATGGAAAGTATTCTTAACTTCCTTACCTCAGGAAGCGGATTTCCTCCCTCTTCTTTTGAATATTTAAAACTCCCAATGAAATAATTTCTTGGAAAAAAAAACAAAAGACAATAGCCAAACAAAAACAAAAGCCTTAAAATTCCCAGGAAATTCTAACCAAGTGAAAGCAAAATTTTCATTGAAGGGGAAGATCTCCTCAACTTACATACAAGATTATTTGAAAGATACAAGCCAAGAAACCAATCAGAAGATGTACTATTAATGCCTTGTACCTAGGCTAACCATTACCAAATTCCATACCCAGTATTACACAAAACTAGATGACCAGATGCTTCAGGAACACAGTTCTTTGTTTTATTTTAAAGGAAGAAAAGGTAAGGGTGAAATAATATTCATGGAAATATGATATGAAAAATTAAATATAAATAATGATGCTTCAGGAACACAGTTATTTGCTTTCTTTTAAAGGAAGAAAAGGTAAGGGTGAAATATTATTCATGGAAATATGATATGAAAAATTAAATAATAATAATATAAGGTGGAAAGTTGAAAGTGACGTGAAATTCAGACCTTCCATACTCATCAACAAGCATGCCTTCCATTTCTCTGATTGGATCATCTATGGCTCTCTCAGCACGAGATGGACGTCTGAGGGTGAAACCAATAGATGAATCCTCATTTGACACTCCAATTTCATCCATGTAACGTCGAAGAACAGATTCGGGTAAGATTTTCCTCTCCAGCCAGAGACGAAGAACCTGGAGAGAATTCCTCAGGAAATATATTCAAAATTATTTCAGCATGATCCATACACCTGTAAAGACAAGTAAAAATAAGCACCTTGTGACATTGACGACGATTTTCACGAGCTCCAGCACCTGGTGGTGCAGCAGCCCCAAGAAGGCGTGGCAATGCTGCTTGAACTGTAGGAATGTAAGAAGCTCCAGCAATACCTAATATCAACATAAGAAGAAATTATCTTTTTGGTAATCCAATGGAAGCTGCTTTTGATACTCCATTCATCAATGAAATTTTCTTTTATAAAGATTTAAAAATAAGAAGAAAGATGCCATGGTGAGAAGTAGAAATGAAGAATTTCATAACATAAACATAGAGGTGATGTGTATAGCATTCCCATTGAGGTCACTTATACTTCTAATAAACCTATCTTATGTGTGTCTACCTCTTTGAGTATGCGAGCATTGTGTTATAGAATCCACAAGAAAAAAGAGATCCACTTTGCGATGAAAACTAGATTCAGACTCCAACTTCCGGATAAGAAGTTCAACAACCTGCAGATGGATACACAGTTAGACACTAAATCTCAACGAGGGATTCTTCCAATGGCCATCTAATTTGCAAATGAAAGCTTATATAGACTAAGTCATTTCAAAAGCCAAATCCATTCCAACAACCAGACAAAATCATTTCTTCTCCCTCTCTCTCTATATATAAAGCTTTTTCTTCTCCATATGGACTCGTAATTATATAACTCTTCTTAAAAATAATAATAATAATAAAAAAAAAATCTTTTAACAACCATCCTAACAACAGCCTTTTAAACCAGGATAATCCAACTCCCATTAACAAGCATTTGAGTCGCAACCTACCTCATTTGCAATGCCATATCTGGCACAATCAATAGCCAACCGAGTTGCACGTCCTATACTTTCTTTAGTTCTAGATAAAGTCTCTATCATTCCTTCAAAAGCATCTCGTGCAACAGCAGCCTCAGTGCCACCACTTAACGGATCTCCAACAGATCTGTGTACTGAGTTGACTCTTTTCTCCTCTATTTCTTCAACATCAGTGTCATTTTGTGACGCTAATTGATGTCCTTGAGTTGATGGAGAAGCCACATCCTTCTCATGAAAACGTCCCTTCAAGTCTGTCAGCATCAAATGGGTGGTACTAGATAAATGCGGTTGGACTGGAGTAGGACTAGGACTACCATGGACATCAGTGGATAAAATATCAGGATTAAAAAACCCATGGACATTGTGTGAATGAGCTTCCCTCCTTTTAGCTTGAGCAGCTGCAATTAGATGCTTCATGGACATGGCAGATTCCGTGACCTTGAAATCACTGACTAAGCTTCTATTTATAAAAAAAATTAAAAAATAATAATCAATTTAAACATCATTTAGAAGTTGAAGCTTCGTCTCCATTTAAGCAAAGAAGGGGATAATTAAATAACAAATTTTGATACCTTTCACCGTGAAAATCATCATGATCCATTGAACTTCCCACCATGATTGTAGGGTCATTAGCTCGTGATTTTGGAGTAGCTTTGGACTTCTCTCCTGAAGAATGTGACCTACTCTTTTGAAGGATAGATGGCTTCTGAGAAGAGCTGGGAGTTGAAGCCAAAACCATGGACTTCACAGAACCCACCTGTGGTTGTTTCTGGACACCAGTATTGGAGGCTTTGATTGGGGGTTTCACAGTCTTCGCTCGATCCAAAGCTGTAGTGCTATTAGCTAACGAAGGAGACTTGTTTGGGGAAATCAAATTTGGTTTAGCCTCCTTAGGTGGCAGCTGCTCATATCCTGATTTTGAAGGACTTTCAGAGGCATTAGCAGCCAACGGTTTTTCTTGCTGCAATTCTTCAGTTTGGGATTTTTTAGGAGACGAGGACAACCTCTGCACCTGACCAGTTGATTCCTTAAAAAGTTCGTGCTCTGATCCACTAATTCCATTTACAGTCAAGGGAGAAGTAATAGGACTTTGATTATGCTCATTGTTATTGTTACTAGCATCTGGACCATTTGAAGTTGCATCAATATTCCATGACGATCCATGAACCGGAGTCTTAGGATCTTCATCATCGTCATCAAAAATGCAAACTGCTCTCCTTTTTCTATTGGAATGATTTGCCAATAGTTTATCACTGCTAGAACGTGAAGCATCATGCCTCTGTGAGAACGGACTCTTTTCATTTTTAGCATCATGAACGGCAGTTGTAGAATCAGACATAGCTTCGAGCGCTCGACGATGTCGCTTTGTCAGAGGCAACACAGTTTCATCACCAGCTGCAGAATTAACAGAATCTGAACGGTGACTAGATTTTAAAAGGTTTTCTGATTTCAGACTGGCCTTCGACTTTTTCAACTCAGATTTTTTAACCACTTTTTCATCAGCCACAACAGGTTTAGTGGAAGAGGAAACCTTTATGTTGTTTCTGGGTGTTCCCTTACTCTCCCCTATTTCTCCTCGCTTCAACTTTTTGGCAGGACGCAAACTTTCACTTGATCCCAAATCAGATTTTCCTGATCCAACCTGAAAAATCTTCCCCGCACTGGCTTTGCCTTTGCCCTGACCCTGTTCCTTAGGGTCCTTAGGACTGCGCCTGGTGTCTGCAACACTATCTCTATCCTTAAAACGTTTTTTATCCCTTGGCGGGTCTTTAGTCTTTTTCCGATGACCAGACTCAGAATTTGGTTTCAGAGTTCTAGGGCCATGTTCCCTCATACCTTCACCAGAAGTGGATTTTCCTTTCTTTCCACTCTTTGAGTCCACAACAGATTCTGGAAGATTGAGACAATTATCAGGAATTTCGCTCTTAGATGCTGTTACAGCAGAGCCTTTTCTCTTGTGGTGTTTAGCAGTGCCCTCTTGTTTCTTCTTTGAACTTGCACCTTCCTTTTTAACATTTTGACTGTTGGTCGTAGATGTATTCTGAAGTTTGGAAGGCTTTTCTGTTTGAGCAATATCTTTATTTGTTTCAGATGTCACTACTTCATTCTTTTGTGCAACGTCTAGTATACTGCCGTTCTGCTCAGAAGAAATTCCTAAAGATGAATCATCAGACTGATGTGGTTCTACGGAAGGCTTCATGTCTTGAACATTAGTTTCATCTCGTTTTTGTGAACAACGCTCAAGTCTAGAGCTACAGTCACCCATACCTTCATTTACATCATCGTCATTTGATTCTGCAGTACCCACTTCATCCTTCAAGTCAACATCTAACTCATTATCTACAACCCCATCAGTGCAGGGAGCACCACTTTCAGTTTCCAATCTTTCCACATCAACGCTCATTCCACTATTTTTCTCATTTTGTTTTTCATCAAAAGCTGCACATATTTCCCTCACAGCTTGAGCAAACTGAGTTGATTTCCCTTGGCAACGAGCAGATAATTTATTCTTTTCCACAATAGTGAAGGCCTGAACGTCAGCAGGGGCTACAAAAGCTCTGTGAATTTCAATACATGGATAAAAATATTAAGAAGTGTAAGGTATATGTGTGTTCAAAGCATATGATTCACGAGACGAGAAAAAGATACAAGTATATTGTGTATTGTAGCATACAGGAGGAGATAAAAGAAAAACCTACAAGGAAAGAATACACGTAGATGGGGCAAGATGAAAGAAAAGAACTGAAAATATGACCCATTAAACGATGTCAACATTTGAAAAGAATATGGATAATGTACACAGATCATTCTAAGTTAAATTTAGCCATCAATAACAGAGAACGTGGAAGAGATTATTTTAAACTTTGTACAGTTAGAATAGTGTACTTGACAACAAATCTTGACGCATCCCAAACTATACACGTACAGAAAGGTAATTTCAGCAACCAATAGTTATAACTTATTGTTCGAGTGCAGCAATTAAATTCCCGGAAACATTGACAAAGTTACAACTTTTGCAATTAAAAATATAAAGAAAAGAATAAATAAATATAAGCAACCCTGCGCCAGACAATGCATGAAGGAAGCTATTCTCAAGCACCTTTCCAGGCATATGCACAAACTAAGTTTTTGCATATGAGAGAGAAGGAGAAGCATATGCACATTTCAAGCTCAAATTAAAACAAAAAACTAAGAAAGAGTTACTTACATTTCTAGCGTTCCAAAGAAATGGACAAAACATTTCTTCGGGTCAGGAGATTTTTCCCAGTCCTCGGGCCTGCTAATCTGTAAACATAACACCATCATACCTTATAACTCCAAATGACTAAGTAGTTATCCATGCTCAACTTAATTAAGTTTTATCTTTTTATAAAAAATAGCGTAACAATTAGCTTACCACCCAAAAGAAATGCTCTCTCTGACCCAACACTCAGTAAAATAATGGCAAGAACATAGGACAATTAACGCTTTTCTTTAGACCTTAGTAATTAAACCTTCTAGTAATCTTCCATTTTTTTTTTTTTATAATGAGAAACTAGAGCCCTATATTGTAATTTACTTTTTCGTGGCTCCTTTGCTTGGTTATGGTTCCAATTTTTCTTCTGCCTCTATTTTTTACTTTCATTTCTCCTAATGAAAGCAAACTCATTGGCCCCAGTAAGGGAGCGCATGATTATGCACCGATCCTAGTTCATAACCGTATACCAAAAACAAGACATATCTTCACATGAGATTTAACCAAAATAATTTCATAACCGTAAACCAAAAGCAAAACAAAAGCCCCGAAGTTGTAACAAAAAAATTCTTGAGGAATGGATGGATATGAGTGGAAGAATTAGAGGAAATAACAAGAACATCAAGCTCGAAAAGTTCTTAACAACAAAACATAGCATAAGCAATACAAAAGAATAAAAATAAAACTATTACTTTAATCACAGTAACACCATTGAAAAATAACTCCAATATGCATAAAGAAGATGAGAGGTAGGACGAGACGAAGGAGAACGAAAAACAATTAATCACAGTAACACCTGGACACTCATGAAACTATTACTTTCTGCGAAAGGGAAACACATTGCCCAAATTGCAATACACCACATACACAAAATCGCAACAACGTATTAAAAAAAATTAAAAATAGCGAAGATTGTACCTTGGCTGGCCAAGCAGGAAAACCCTTGACCTTAGCGAGGACAAGATCTCCCATACTGAGCTCTCTATTGGCCTTGGCTTTATTCGCTCCGCGTTTCCGACCCGGAGGCATGGTCGTATATATGAACAACGACGAACAAAAAAAAAAAACCTAAAACAAACAAAAAAATATTCAAAGACGACGCCGGGGCAAAACCCAAACCCAAAATTTCAAAATCCACACAGGCCGAGAAGTATCCCCGGGAAAACGCGGAGACGATGAAACCCTCGCCGGCGGTGGATGGCCCCGGCGGGGGTAGGGCTATAGCATCGGGAGAGGAGGGGGGTTTAGCGGCGGAAATTTAGAAGTATGATGGAGTGGAAGGAGGATTTTTGGAGACGGTTGAGTGGAGATGATTAAGAGGAAGATTTGTAGAAGGATTTGGGATTAGCGATATGGGATTGGTCGCCGGTGGCGGTGCCGGTCGGAGATGGCGGCGATTTAGAAGAAAGTGAAGTGCAGTAGAGAGGGAGAGAGAGAGAGAGAGAGAGAGAGAGAGAGAGAGAGAGAGAGAGAGGGTATTTGGGAGAGATTTTGGAGAGGGAGAGGGAAAGCTAAGACACAGAGGGAAAGCCAGAAACAGTGAGCTGGGAGAGATATCAAGGTTGGCTCATAGGGTTCTCTCACGGCTTCGCCTGCTTTCGGGTATCCGTGTGTAGTTGACCCGACCCGGTTTCATTACTCTTTTTTTTTTTTTTTTTTAACCACAATACTTGTGTGAAATCCATTTATCTTTTTAGAAAAATAATAGTTTGTATTATTGGCTAAAATATCATACAGATTTTAAATTAAAAATATATATTAAAATATCTTTTTAAACTAAAAATATATATATATATATTTTTTTTTTTTTTAAACCCTCTTTTTGTTTCAAAGATATTCATTCATTTTTAGAATAATTTAAAAAATACTCATAAACTATTTTGGACGTTAGATCGATTCAGTTGGTCTTGTCGAAGAAATTCGGTCTCGATCTCTTCCTCGCTCATTCTCTCTCGATATTTCCTTCTATATTTTTCATGCAGGTGATGTTCTGGAGGATGGTAGGAGTTCGTGAGGTCGTTTGGCCTACCGTAGAGATCAGGAGAGAGCGTGTCAAAGAGGGGAGCAAGAATTATAGCGTCTCGCTGGAATTCTCGCGCCTTTTCCGACAACCTAGTGTTTTTTTTCTTTTCTTTTTTGTAGCAGTTACACCGATAGTTACATGGCTCTAATACTATGTCCTAACAATCCATTGTCATATTTTTTGTCCAACTCTGTATTTTTTCTCATAACATAAGAAACTCGAACTTCATTTGCAAAATGAACTCGGTCAATAATTTACATCAACCTCCACTCATAAGGGTATCAGAGCCAGTCACCGGACGATGTGCCGACCTTCTCGCTCTTCTCCGAAGAGAGGTAGACACGGGGCAGTGTGCTAGTAAGGACGCTGGCCCCAAAGGGGGGTGGATTTGGGGGCAGTCCCACATCGATTGGATAAAGGAACGAGTGCCAGCGAGGGCGCTGGGCCCCGAAGGGAGTGGATTGTGATGTCCCACATTGGTTGGGGAGGAGAACAAATCACCCTTTTATAAGGGTGTGGAAACCTTCCCCTAGCAGACACGTTTTAAAGCCTTGAGGGAAAGTCTGGAAGGGAAAGCCCAAAGATGACAATATCTGGTAGCAGTGGACCTGGGTTGTTACAATAATAGTCTAATAATTGTCTAACAATAACATCGTGTCACCATCGGAATCTCAAACAATGATCCCACTGCATCAAGATTGATTTTGCCAGACGAGGCTAGAAGAGGTCGTTAATGAGTTTTCGTTGCCTGCCAAGATCTCATTTGAGATTTATTAATTCGTAGTATGTCTCGACATCTTCATGCTGATTGAACTATGTTTTTGTAAGAGGGACTGGCCGTTCCATCCTCCAACTTTGTCATTTATTTCAACTCATCGAATAGGTATGACTCATTTTCTTGAACTCTTCATAAAAAATATAGCAATTAACCTTGATCGGGTCAATGAGACGGTGAGACCCATTATTAAAATCTCAAATATCAATAATTTAAATATAGATATACTTAATATATATAAAAACGAAGGATTTTTATCGTATGAAATTATGTTCTCAGCTCACTATTCAGTAAAGCTCTCAAAAAGACAAACTCTTACAAATAAGTGATCGTAGTTTACTCAATATTAAAATAAATTGTATAAATAATGTTACCAAGATAAGACGCTCAACCTTATCAATACCCTATATATTATTTTGGTTATTATCTGAACATGATCCCTCGTATGTCAATCGCATATGGTTCGGTGTTACATTTATAACCTGAAATTTCTCATATAATAAATAGGGTACAAACCCGAGTAGCGAAGACAGTCACAGGCTACGAGAACATTATTAGCAAGCATTATCAAGGACTTTAGTCGTATTCTTCGACCTAGTAGGCGATACTTATTGAATCCAACATATGTAGTTCCAATACGTGCACATTTGAAGTTATCGTGTACATATCTCAAACATATGACTACACAACAACAATAATAAAATAAAAAAAAACATAATTTTAATTATTTAAAATTAATTTTGACGGAATGAAAACGATGTGTAACGAACGTTAATAGACCTATTAAATCTAAATTTGAAAGTTTAATCGATAAATTTAGAATTTAATTTGTATGTTTATATAAAATAAAGATTTATTTTAATCTTAAAATTCAAATGAGAATTTATAATAAGTAAATAAATTGAAATGTAAAATATCATCGATCAAAATTCAAATTTGTTAGAAAAAAAAAAAAAGAAAAAAGCTAATGGGCTCAAATCCGGCCCACGAATTTGGAGAAGGAAATAGAGGGCGGGAGGGAAAGAGTAGAAACTCTCAAATCTGGAGGTGGAAGTTTGAAGCAGATAAACCCTCGATTACAATCCCAACAACCGAACCAGTTCGCCATGATTTGGAGGAGTTTAGCTTCCACCTCTAACCTCCTTGCTAAATCCTTCGGTTCGGCGAATGGAGCGACGGCGACGAGGGATTTTCGGCGCGGTTACAGCTTGATTCCGATGGTCATTGAACACACATCAAGAGGAGAAAGAGCCTACGATATATTCTCTCGTCTTCTCAAGGAGCGCATAATTTGCATCAATGGTCCAATTTCTGATGATACTGCTCATGTTGTCGTTGCTCAGCTTCTCTTTCTTGAGTCTGAGAACCCCTCGAAGCCCATCAATATGTATCTCAACTCCCCCGGCGGCGCCGTCACTGCTGGTATAATACAAAGATTTATGTTACTAATTCAACCACTTTATTGTTTTGTTCATTGTCGTAACTTCTACCAGTTTCTGGACTTGTCGTTTCTGACTTTGAGAATGTTGTTAAGACCATGAACAAATGATTAGAGTGGGTTAAGGTTGATTTATCGTGATATTGAAGTGGGAGATTATCACTAAATAGTCTATAGGTTTAATCTTTTGGGTTTTGGGTTTAGTGGTGCTCAATTTATAGTTTTACTGATCCGAATTATATGCTTCCCAATTTGATGTTTGTTGACAAGAAAACCATAGGTTTTCAAATTATTACAGTTCACTAATTATGAAATTTTGCTGATCTCACGCTGGAACTCTACTTCCCCCCAATGATGTTAATTTCCAATGTTTGTTACTCCAGTAGGCTTCAAATTGATTTTATGTTCCGAACTTAATAGTCATAAACTTCGTTGCAATTGCTAAGAAGATTCGAGGCTTTCACCTTTGATAGCATCACCAATATTTGTCATGTATTTACAGGGCTTGCTATATATGATACTATGCAGTATATAAGGTCGCCCATCAACACCATCTGTTTGGGTCAGGCTGCCTCGATGGCTTCTCTTCTTCTAGCTGCTGGTGCCAAGGGCGAGAGACGATCGCTTCCTAATGCAACTATCATGGTTCACCAGCCTTCTGGTGGATATAGTGGGCAAGCGAAGGATATGTCAATTCACACGAAACAGATTGTTCGGGTTTGGGATGCACTAAATGAGCTGTACTCCAAGCATACGTCACAGTCAGTAGAGATTATTCAAAAGTATATGGACAGGGATTATTTTATGACCCCAGAAGAGGCCAAGGAGTTTGGCATAATCGATGAGGTGATTGATCAAAGGCCAATAGCCCTGGTGACCGACGCAGTTGGTAATGAAGGCAAAGATAAAGGTTCGAGTTAAGAATTTGAGGTAGGATCTTGACGTTAAAGCATGGCACTTTCAAGTTCCTTACTGACTTTTGATAGATTTATCCGAAAGTTAATTTTATCTTGCTGGATCTGATGGGAATAATTATTTTTTCCTAGCTAAATGTCCCTTTGGCTGTTTGGACCTGTATTGTTATTTTGTGTATCCAGCATTGATATGTGTATTGACAGCTTTTATTAACACTTCATAGAGAAAAGCTTGAAATTTAATAAAATTTCAGAATTTGCTCGTATATTAGATATTTTTACTCTATCCATTTTATATCTCATTCTTCTAGATCACTGATATAGAGTATCATGAGGCAAGTGGATCACGATCTGCACTTTTGAGAAGTTATAGGGATAGGGTCCACTATATGACATGGGAAATGGAACTATGTAAACTTTTCATCATGTCATGTGCTGCATAATTCATCCAAGAGCACTTGAGGGTTCTTAGAAGATGCTTACGACTGTGTGGCACAATTTTATCGAACGTATCAGGCTTTGGAGAATTTGTACTTACAGTCCAGGTACACATACTTCTTTGCAATGCGATTAGAACTCGCCGACTTTGATTAAGATTTCTTTGTGCTATGATATGCTCATTTGTATGGATTCTTCCATACCAATGTTTTATGATTTTATCACATATGGAGTATCTGTATGTTTCTTCAGCATGGTGTTAATCCTTTGCTGCTTGTTTCATTATTTAATGCAGTCGTCCTATGTTTTAACGTTCATTTCAAGCTTTAGTTTTGTATTACGTTTTTGATTATGGAGTGAATTAGTGTTTGCTTCATACACATGGTTTGGTTCTTAGTGAACCCACATTTGTTAGAGATGGAGGACTTTCCTTTCCTTTCCCTCAAAGTTTTTCGTAGTACTTGTTGATTAAAGAGACTTGTAGTGCCTTTATGGATAGTTGTTAAGCTGTGAACATTCTATTATAGTGTATACATATGTACTTGATCTGAAGGTATTTCTTGCATTTAGCTTCACTTTTTAGCGGTTTTGGTAAATTGATGGTGTATCAGGGAGTGTTGTATGGGTTTAAGAGGCAAGGGACCAATTAACAAGGTAAAGGGTCTCCTAAATTCATGGCGACCACTCTACCTAGAGTACTTATTTCTTATGTGTTTTAGTCGGTATTCGGTTATATGATTAGTCCAAACGTGCATAAGTTAGATATATAGTCTTGCAATCAAACTTTGAAACTTTGCTCTTTGTTATAAAAATTCTTTATTATTTCAAAAGTTTGAAAAGATCTTTTGTTCTAACACTACTTTTGGATCCTTTAAAATCTTGGACAAATATTATGAAATGAAACAAGCGATCAATTTTTATTATAAGTCATCGTCATTTCAGATCCAAGTTTTATAAAAATTCTTTTTAAAAATTAATTTTGAAATGTTTATGAAAAGGTAAAATGTGATATTGCAATTTATAGGAATAATTTGTTTTTTTTTTTTCAAAGGGGGCAAACTTTGTAGGTAATATATTTATTTATTTTTGTGATTTAGCCTTTGATATATATATATATGTATATATATAAAGCCCTTCTTAGTTACTAGCTTAACCACCATTTAGAACATTTGGTTTCATTCTCAATCCTTTATCAGCTGTTGGTAGTTTTATTATGGGGCCTCAATCCTTTATCGACTTGGCTTGACTAATTGTAAGCAAAAATAAAATTCTACCATCATCTTAAGAAAACTTGATCTCAAATCAAGTTATGGCATCTAGAGTTAATCTCAAATCAATAAAATTTGGTACATTCAGGATTGAAGCTTGTGTGAATTTAAAAATCAAAGACAAAAAAAAAAAATATATATATATATATATAGGAAGCAGGGCTCTAGGTTAAAATTTTGATTGGAATATAGATTTGTACAGTACAACGAAGAAAATATAGCAACAAAATAGCAACCGTATAAACTAAACAACTTATGCACTCAATACACAAATTCATGCGCAAAACGCATAAATTTAAACCAATTTGGGAACTTTTTCGTGCGCATTCAAACCAATTTGGGAACATTTTTATTATACTCAAAAGACAAATACATTTGATTGTTGAAGTAATTCTTAGAGCATTCAATCCCAGATGGTAACTATGATATGAAAATGAAGTGAAAAAACGCATAAATTTAAAAAACAAAAGCATATCTGACAACTATACATTAAAAAGAATACACCCCAACTTTGTTGTACTGAAAAAAAATAATTTGGAAAGGACCGATTCATCATGTGAATATGCAAACCAAGTTTCTATGAGAAACGACTCTGAACACATCATACGAAGAGCATCAGAACTTTGAAAATTCAACAATAAATATGAGAAAGTTTCAGCTAAATAGTATCGTTAGGACATGTAGAGCTAATTCATTAACAAAACAGAGTAATGCTGCAAAATCTCCATAACTGATCTTACGAAAAAGAAATGACAAAAGATAAAATCTGATAAAGGGTCTAGAAAAGAGAAGTTCCCTTCCCCTTCTTGTCTCCACCGATTTCGAAGTGCTTGCATCTCTGCATTTGACAATTTAGAACTGTGATGAGGGAAAGGCACAAAATTCTGATAACAACTAACAATTAGGGTTTCCTTACTTGGGGTTACATATTTTCTAAAATAGCAAACAATTACTTCAAACATAGTTCTTGACGATCATATAAAAATTGAAGCACCCAGTACCCAATTAATTTTGAGGGAATGATGAGTACGGGAATGGAGAAAACAAATCAACCACCAGGGTAAAGGGATATTCAGAAGCCTAGAATCAACGGCCTCATAAGCATATTTACTTAATGGGAATGAATGGGCTATTTGGGACCAAGAGAAGATGTAACCGTCTAAGCCCCACCACTAGCAAATATTGTTCTCTTTGGATTTTACCCAGCTTCCCCTCAAGGTTTTAAACGCATCTACTAGAGAGAGGTTTCCACCCCCTTATAAAGATGCTTCGTTCTCCACTCCAACCGATGTGAAATCTCCTAGAAGACATCCTACAACTACTTAATAAAGAGAGGACAGAGGCAAACAAAAACCATGTATCCCCCCTCTTATGATGCTAACCACTATATGCTTGAATGTTTTTTTTTTTAGAAAATGCATTAGATTAATAAGATACTCAATAGAGAGAGGCCATAAACAAAAAATGATGAAATACTTCGCATTCTAACCTTGATAGCGTGCTGGGATACGTGTTTGCAACCTTGGCATTGCAGCCTCAACACAATCTTCTTGGTAGTTTTTGCCTTTTATATTCATAAATTTCACTTCAGTTCTAATCTCAATGGCATTGCGGAAAAAGAGAAAGTAAGAATTTAACTAGACGTGAGAAAATTAACCAACCTTCTTGTGAAACACAGGCTTGGTCTGACCTCCATATCCTGATTGTTTGCGATCGTATCGACGCTTTCCCTGTGCAGCAAGACTATCCTTCCCCTTCTTATATTGTGTGACCTTGTGCAAGGTGTGCTTCTTGCACTCCTTGCTCTTGCAATAAGTCTTCTTTGTCTTGGGAACGTTCACCTGTTTCCCATTACAATATCCATAATCGAATCTTAACTTACGACGCTACAAGCTGAAAAGTTAAAAAAAGAAACAAATACTGCAAACCCACCACTGCATTTCAATTCCGTGATTTAAAATTCATTTGGAAGGGATTATCAATGATCATCTTATAATGAAAGATCCAGAATCGATAATTCACTCCAAGTGCAATGTTCACCTTTCTGAAAAATCCCTTCGTTTAAGCAATTTAGGAAGAAACATTCCAATCTCACTCAATACCAACGCCCTCAAAAGTTAAGTGACACCCCCTCCATTCAAAGCTAAACTTTCAAAAAGCAACCAATCGCTACAACTTATTATTTTTTTTCAATCACAGAGTTCTTTGACGGCCAAATAAAACAGAATCGAACAAGGCATCAGAGATGTAGAACACAGAGGAAATCAATAGAAGTACAGAACCAACCAGAGAAATTCAAGATAATACACGAGTAGCTAAAAAAATTGTACTGAAAAACAAAGGTGAAGAAGAGTACCATGACGGCTGGACGTCGACGAGGCCTGCTCGAAAACCCTAATTAATGGCAAATAGGAACCGAAGGCGAAACGAGAGCCATATATATGTTGAACTGGAGAAGCGAGCCAGGGGGTCCCGTTTGCGTTTGTGGATTTGGGCCCAACCAAAGACGTCCACGGCCCAATAAAATTTTATAAGTATTTAAATAAATAATTTTTTTTATGAATTAAATTGTTGATTAATTTTTCTAAAATTTATTGTTAATCTAGAAAAAATAAATTCTTATTATAACCGAACATTATATTATATTTTTGCTTAGGTACCGTTCAAGAAGCATTCTATATGTTCGACGATAAACTCTAGGGACATGAAAGAAAAGTTTATCCGCCCTCGAATGTTATTTTGTATTTTATCAATTTTAAGTTGAAAGAGCGTATCTAAAAAGTGAATTTTTTTAAAAGAACGACGATTGTTCGTGAATGTTTCTACAAAAAGATCCCTGGCGAAAGCTCGAACAAAAATGAGTGCACGATATAACGCTACAAGTATTCTAAAATTCTTAAATCAGATTCTCGTAAGAAAATCATAATTTGTCACGAGCTATCACATCTGTAGTAGTCTAGCTGCAAGAGAATTTGATATCCACGAAAATAAATAATTTTTTTTTTTTTTTTGCTGAGATTAGGAGGTGGGAGACTGGGATAGGGACTGAAAATATATTTAGTCCAAAAATATTCTACGTAAATGGAAAAGCGTGGGTTAAAGATAGGTATCGTACAAATGATTGACATGCATTACCTCTCTTAAAGTAGAAAGTTTAAATAATTTTGGAAGCTACGGGCAAACGGTTACCCGAGATAAAGTAAATGAATAGAGCGAGCGACTGTCGAGGAGCAAAGACGGGGGTTTGGTGGCCTGCCCCTCTAATTGTAGCCAAGGTGAGGCCTTCTTGGTAGGTTTCAACCCAACCAGCCACTTGACGCCTTTCAAACCATGCCCTCCATTCTTCGTCGACCTTCAAATTCATTCTCTTTATACTATATCTTGTTGACGTTACCGGTATCCTTCCATCCGTGTCACCGCTGCATGCAATTCAACGAGTAGCTAAATAGTTAAAACATATGTATCATTGACCAAAAAAGTGATAGAGGAAAGATTACCTGTAAATCCAAATGCGATATCGTGCTTGGAGTAACTTGTGAATGATGGGCAAGACAGAATTAGGAGAATCAATCCAATCTTCGATCACATTGCTGCCGCCAAAGTTTAGCGACAAAATTAAGTATAACACTTATCGATCACGTCTCTAATGTTTTAATTTCGACCTCATTCTAAACCATACCTGCATGGGGTATAACGATAAGAAAGCTTGGTAACATTAGCATGGAGAGCTCTTTGAACATCCGCTCTATTGAAATACTTTTCTGCATAATTTGCTGTACATGGATCGTACCCTCTTGGTATCTTACTCCATAACTTCTAATTCAAAACCAAATGTAAGCATCAAACCGAGCATATAGCTCATCAAATAAAACATTAATTACCATTCCCAGGGTCGATAATTCAACCCTTTTCAGACTTGTAGTTATTGAACTAAAGAAAACAGGTTTGAAAGGTTTTTCGAGGGATATGAAATCTTACCAATTTTGAGAAGGTTCGAGGAGCAGCACTGACGAGTCGAAACACCGAGTCCAAAGAAGAGGAGAGGCAGGTAGGAGCATAAATATTATAGATATCAATTTTGGAATATGAAACAAGAAAGTCTCGGTAGTGATTGAGGCAAGAAAGTGTTAGGTTTTCAATATCGACCGAGAAATTGCATTCTTTGAAGATGTTGGCATGGAGCTGATCTGATATTATGGCATGACTCCATGCATATTCCACCATTCCCATTGTGTCTGTTTCATCGTTAATGGCTGCATTTCCAATCTAAATAAAATAAAATAAAATAAAATAACAGTCATATTTTATTAATTCCTAATATCAGTCATATGAAGTTACCATTATGCCCTTGAGGTTGATAATCAAGTCTTTGCTAGAATTTTTGTTTCTCTCATGAATCAGCGCAGCAAGTTGGGGAGCATAATGTCCTTCCAACAATAAATATGTCAAATAATAAATTTTATATTACATAAATTTAAATTCTTCGAGAATTTGAAATCAAATGCTCGAGAATCGAATTCAGACTATAGAGACAGAAAATCTGAAAAGAAAAATACCAGCGTAGCTCTCTCCAGCTATATAGAAATCATGGAGTTTGAAGCTCGAGAACCTTTTAAACCAGCCAATAAGAAAGGTATAAGAATCTTCGGCTGTGACTTTATCACCGAGCTTATACAAATCTGATGATTTATTGGTATAAGAGAATCCCACTCCCACCGGTGCCTCCAAAAATAACATATTTGCAGCTATTCCCAAATAAATAAATAAATAAATAATCTAAATTTTGCATGATCAATAATGGAAATTACTAATTTAAATTGAAACAAAATAATTTTACCTTTATTCCAAGAGAACGGGTTGAGTTTTAGCTTCCCATTGCTCTGAACAAGGAAGGGGCCGAGTTCTTGAGCAGCTCCATAAGCTATGGAGGAGCAACCCGGTCCTAGTAGATAAAACATTAATTATTTTTTTAAAAATGAATATTAAATTAAAAAAAAAAAAACTAACAAAATTAAAACTAAATAAGAACCTCCATTGAGCCAGAGAACAAGGGGCTTAAGAGCGACGTCGTTTTGAGCTTCAAAGAACCAGTAAAACAGAGCCTTCTCTTCGCTCGGCCGGAGTTTAATATAGCCGGCGTAATGCCGGAACTCCACCGGGGGCTGGTCCGGCAAGTCGATGACTTCGTCGGCCTCTCGTCGCCGTGAATCTCCGTCGTCCAATTCCTCTCCGCCGATCTCCGACGAGAAAACCACCGCCGTTAAGAACAGTAAAGCGAAAAACAACGGCAACAAATTCGCTGAACGAGGCATCGGCGACGAACGGCAATAATTCTGGTCTCTCTGTTTGGAATTGTAGAGAGAGAAAAAGGAGAATGAATGTGGAGAGGGAAAAGTGGAGAATTATATTATTGAAAACAAGAACATTTTGGTTGCCAATGTTTTTAACTTTTTGAATTCATTGGAAAAGCTTTTTCAATTTAATCATTCTTTTTTGTTTAATTTTGATTTTAATTCTTCAACTTTTTTAAAATTTTCTCTTTTCATCACATGAATTATTCTTTTTTAAAATAAAAAATGGTCAAAAGCGATTATTTTTATGAAACTTTATAATTAAACCCTTAATTACAATTATTTTATAAGTTAAAAAGGGGAGTTTAATCAAATTCTGAAATTACTATAATGCCCTTCTGAAGTTCAAAAGTGATTCTTACTATTTTTCCTTTTAAAAAAATTCAATAATTTCCTTCAATTTTTTTTCGGGTTATTTTGGATAAAAACTATCCGTAATTTATTTCAAAAATATCATTATAATAAGTATGTAATAACGTAAGTCCATAACTAGTAGATATTATCCACTTTGACCCGTTAGGTATCATCGTCAGCTTCACGATCTTAAGACATGTCTGTTGGGGAGAGGATTCCACACTCTTATAAGAAATGCTTCGTTCCCTTCTCCAACTGACGTGGGATCTCACAATTCACCCACTTGAGAGCCAGCATCTGGTGGCTATAATATCATTTGCAATAGCTCAAACTCACTGCTAGTAGATATTGTCCGCTTTGGCTCGTTACGTATCGCTGCTAGTCTCACAATTTTAAAATTTAGGTAACCATTGTCTTACTTGAAAATAAAATAGTTATGGAACAGACTCACCACCCGACAATTTACGAGCGAGTGGTGGGCAAAGTGTTGGTAGAAAGGAAATGAGAGAAAAGGGAGAGGGATTGTTGAGGAGCAAAAACAGGGACTTGATGGCCTGCCCCTCTCACGCTAGCCAAGGTGAGCCCTCCCTTGTAGGTCTCAACCCAACCAGCCACTTGATGCTTATGGTACCATGCCCTCCACTCTTCTTCTATTTCCAACCCTAACTTGTTTATGCTGTACCTCGTCGACGTTATTGGAACCCGTCCATCCGTGTCTCCGCTACAAAAATACGTAGAGCTCGTTCAAAATACCTTCAGATTTAAACACTTCATTCTTCCTTAAAACGGTTAGAAACTAACATAAGCAACAAAAATCCTCGACTGGTTGGTCGAGCATTCAATTAGAATCCTCGACCCAAATGCACTTGGGTGGTAGCTTTCAGCTACATGGTCCAATCTTATGATGCAACGTGTCACGATCATGTAAAAGGGATTGAGAATTAATTACCTGTAAACCCAAATACGCAAGCCAACATTGAGGAGCTTGTGAATGATAGGCAACACCGAGTCAGTTGAATCCGTCCATTGCTTAATCACACCACTGTGCACAAAAACGAACCAACATTCATACTCATACCGTTTCGAGTTTTGGGTTTTAGGTTTCGAACATGTATACTTACATACATGATCGTGATTCAAACGACATAAACAAGTATCAAGTAAACGAGCTACTTATTAGGAGAGATGGATTCATTGGTTAGGATGATTTTAATGGCAATGGCAGAAGAACACAGAAGGGAAAGCTCCAGTTCAATCACTCAACACATGCACTTATTCATTGCACACACACTTTCACTTTCTTCCCCCACCCCACAATATTTAATGCTAACACCTAGTCCAACTCTTAAAATCAATACCCATCGGGTGTTTACGAGTATCAAACTTATACCTTCTTGATTGATATGAGTATCGTTTGATATAGCAATGAGTATGTCAACTAATACGAACATAATTTTCGAACTAAAATTTATGTTTGAGGAATAGAAATACCTGCAGGGAGTATAAGGATACGA
The DNA here is from genome assembly GCF_002738365.1 of Cucurbita moschata. Lineage (NCBI taxonomy): Eukaryota > Viridiplantae > Streptophyta > Magnoliopsida > Cucurbitales > Cucurbitaceae > Cucurbita > Cucurbita moschata. Next base: position 1,802,326 of record NW_019268520.1, on the reverse strand, counting down.
TAGTGCTGTAACGTTAGCATGAAGAGCCTTTTGAACGTCGTCTCTGTTGAAGAATTTTTTTGTATAACCTTCCGTACATGGATCGTAACCCGATGGAAGTTTATGCCACAATTCCTGCAAACACAATACATATTTACTAGCAATTTTTGAAATAGATGTACGTACGCCTGTTGTTCATAAGATTCGATAATTCAATCAACCCAATTTATTAAATTGTTAGATTTTTTTTTTCAATTTTCGGTTTAAATTTTTTAAAAGTAAAAAAAATTGGTTCGGTTCCTGGGTTTACCTTTTTTTTGTCCCATCACCCCAACCAACTTGAAAATAGAGTTACAACTAACACAATCCTACTCAACCTTTTAAAAAGATTTTTAATGTTTGTAATAGATGTTAGTAATGTTGTGAGATCCCGACTGGGGAGGAGAACGAAGAATTCTTTAAGTTGTGGAAACCTTTGACTCGTTTTAAAATTTTTGAAGGGAAGACTGAAACAGAGAGGACAATATCTACTAGTGGTGGGTTTGGACTATTATAGATGCACTGTAACCCAACTCAACCAAAAGACGGAGAGTTGGGTTGGGAACTCTATTGACACTGTTCGAGTTAGTCCAAAAGATATTTTCAAAACACGTGGAGAGAATAATTCAAAACGAAAAACAAAATAGTTACAAACTAACACATGCATCATATAATCGAACAAAATGAGCTCCGAAATATCGAAACAAGGTCAAAATCTAGAGGAACTTACGTGTTTCGAAAAGATTCGAGGAGCAACACCGACGAAGCTCGAGAAAGTCGAAGAAGAAGAAGAAGAAGGAGAGAGGCAAATTGGAGCATAAATGCTATAAATATCAATATGAGAGTAAGCCAACAAGAAGGATATGAGATGATCATCACAGTGGCCTGTTGCTGTTTGGTTAACAGACTCAGAGTTGGCTTCAGGTGCAAACTGGCAGTCATTAACTATACTATGGTAAAGTTTATCAGAAATAATCCCATGGCTCCACGCGTACTCAATCATTCCCTTCGAATCCGTCTCGTCGTTGATCGCAGCATTCCCGATCTGTTTCCACCATCAATAACTCATCACGACACCACTTCGATCCATCTTAATTTCTAAATCAATAAATGAAAAAAAAAAAAAACGTTACCATAAAACCCTTGAGATTAATAAACATATCCTTCGAAGAATTCTGATTTCTCTCGTGAATCAGCTCGGCTAGCTGAGGAACATAGTGACCCGCGTAACTCTCTCCAGCTAAATAGAAATCATGGAGTTTGAAACTCGGGAATCTTTTGAACCAACCGATGAGAAAGGCGTAGGAATCTTCGGCCGTGACTTTATCACCGAGCTTATATAAATCCGATGATTTATTGGTATACGAAAATCCGACTCCGACCGGTGCCTCCAAGAATATAATATTTGCAGCTGAATAATATTTTAATATATATATATATATATATATATATATATATATCATATAATTTATTTATATTAATGAAAGTAATTTTTAAAAATTACCTTTGTTCCAAGAGAAATTATTGAGTTTTAATTGGCCATTGGTGTGAACAAGGAAGGGGCCCAGCTCTTGGGCAGCTCCATAGGCTATGGATGAGCAGCCTGGCCCTGATATTATCAATTTAAATAAAATAAAATTAAAATTAAAAAAGGGAAGGTGGGCCCAGGGAGAGAAATGGAATTTCACAATTTGGAGGGGCCGTTAGTCGACGGTAGAAGGGAATATAATATTGTCTCTTCTTTCAATAAAGTTGGATTTTTGTTGAGAACACTGACTCTCTCTTTTACCAACACAAGTCCGTTACTTGACAGACTCGTGCGCACGTTTTCCTCCTTTTAGTCTCCAAGGGCATTTTCGTCATTTCTGATTCTTTTTAAAATAAATTTGAGTTAATTATTGTTTAATTTATGGATTCTTTAAAAAAAAAAGCAAAATAATAATAATAATAAATTGTTAGGGCAAACATAATTATTATATATATATATAGGGAAAAATATGATGATTGCTATAATAAATTTAATTATTATTAAAATTAAAATGCTGAAAATTGAAATTATATAATTTTCCTATTATTTTTTTTTATCGATTTTTAATTTAAATTAAGCAATATTTTAAATTTAAATCAGAATCCAAATCGGAATCGGAAATGAAAACGAACCTCCGTTGAGCCAAAGAGCGAGGGGTTTCGGAGCGACGTCGGTTTGGTCTTGGGCTTCGAAGAACCAATAGAACAATGCCTTTTCCTCATCTTCTCGCTCTGGACGGAGTTTGACGTAGCCGGAGTAGTGGCGGAAATTTACCGGTGGCTGCCCTGGCAAGTCGGTGACTCTATCGGCTTCTCTCCGCCGCGCTTCCTCCGCCTCCAATTCCTCTAATCCTCCAATTTCTCTCCCTTCCGCCGCTGTCGCCGCCGTGAAGAGGAGGAGAATGAAGAGAGAGGAAATTCGGAAAGGAGGCATCGGAGAGAAACAGAGCGAGACTGAGAATGGGGAGAGAAATGGAGAGTGGAAAACGCCTATTTGTAGGCGCAGAGCAGCCAACCAAGATAGACACGACTCCATTTTTCACTGCCTTTTTCCTTATTTATTTTTTAATAAAAACCAACCTTCATTAATTAAAAAATATTAATAATAAATATATATATATATATATATATATATATATATATATATATATATATATATATGCACTGTGGAGCGTGTGAAGTAATAGTGAGATATTCATAAATGGTATAAAAAAAAAAAAAACCTCAAACCCGAGCATAATTCATCTGATTAAAATATATATTTTCGATTCATAAAATAAAGATATGAATCATGTTTCTATACTCGATTTTCAAAATTTTAATTTAATTCTTACCGTTTGAGTTGAGTTGAGTTTCGATTTATCTAATTTGATTTTTATTAAACTTCATAAATTACCCGTAAAATAATATTATATCTATTACCTACCCCATTATAAATCGTATAACATGTCGATATGCTAATGATGAAGTGGGTGGGGCATAATGTAAATTTTGATTAAACCAAATGGACGAATAAAAATAATAGTGATCAAACTCGGACTATGCCTAAGTGGTGTGTGTGTTTGAGTCCAATAATTAATCACATGGGTTTCTTGGTCCAAGACATACTCAATTTTAGTGACGACCTGACCGCATACCAATATGCTTTTTTCTTCTTTACTCTTTGTACATCATGCATGGCCCGCAACGTTGATGATTGTTGGAAGAGAGTCCCATGTTAGCTACGTAAGGGGATGATCATGAGTTTATAAGTAAAAAATAGTATCTCTATTAGTACGAGACATTTTGGAGAAACCAAAAGCAAAGTTACGACAGTTTATGTTCAAAGTGAACAATATCATACCATATGGAGATTCGTGATTTCTAACCCGCGATGACGACCAATATATATTAATATTTATTTATTAAATTTAAAAAAAAAATTGAAGTGAAGTGATAGGTGCCGTGAGAGTGAGGATGAGGGAGTCAAAATATTAATGGCTACATCTCTTCTTCCTAACGTAGGTCGGACAATTTTTTTATTTTTTTTAACCTTTAAATTTTTTTAACATTTTGTATGACATCTCTTCTTACACGTTTATGTTTTAAAGTTCAAGAGTATTTTTAAAATAAATTAGTCAGTAACGGTTTACTGTAAATGTATTTTAAAAACAAACTCCAAAATTTAAAAGTATTTTTATTAATTTAGCAAAAAAAAAAAAAAACGTTCTTCAACGAGAGCAAGTGTAAAAGGAAACTTATAGACTTAGCTAAAGAATTGATATTAGGGCAAACGAAATTAGGTTATCTTCCACGCCCACTCTCAATCTTCCAAATTCACTCTTCCTCTCCTCCTAACCAACTCTCATCGTGTCACGTAAAACTCTCTTTGAGATTCTCATTTACCTCACATAGATTATTCAAAAAACTCCGTAGAATTTTTTTTTTATCCGTTCTTTTAAACATGTCTGATTGGCGAAGGAACGATTGTCTTAAGAAGAGATCAACACAGTAAGTCGATTCTCCAAAACTTTTTTTTTTTTTTGGTCGAGTCATAAATAATATTTGGGTTAAGTGATTCAAACAACTAAATAATATTGGAATATTTTTTTAATTTAAGATTTACTGCCTAACCCACCTTAGAAACAATGAAAAAATCAAATACAACTAATTTTACAGAATAAGAATTATAGATGATATATATATATATTCCAAGAGTCTACTCATGCAAAGACTCTAATGTTCACAAAAATCTAACACATGGACCATCGTAAAATTTTAAAAAATAGTCTTGCAGAATTTTAAACTTGAAATTGATGTATGGGCTCACATGGGTTGACTTGGATGTCAAAGAACATAAGCGAACTTTCATTAAGGATAAATTAGTGACATCAACTTAAGCTAATTAGGTAAGTGGCTCAACTATCGGTTTGGTTGGAAGAATTGTTTCATGTATGATGACACGTGCGTAGTGGCCCTTGCACGTGTCATATGTGTGATATGTTTTGATATGTGATATTATGTTATGTTACGTTATATGATACGTCAAATTGTGCTATGGGATAAACGAAATGCCATGATTCTAAACATACAATCTAAACTATATAGAACTGTAAAAAAAACTTAGCTTTTGAATAAGGAAAGGTAGGAGCACTTAGCCTTAATGATAAGAAATCATTACGAGGGAAAGTGAAATTCAGATTACCTTGTTAATTAAATATCTTAAGGCAAAAACACTTGTTTTAGATTCAAATAACTCGACAAACAAGATTGATTATGTCAAGCTTGAATGATTCTAAACATATAATCATGAATTGCAACATCTTGTGATAATTGGAACAACATTTTCTTCGCATCTTTCTTGAAGTTTATATTGCATGATTGATACATTGGTTCATATCACAATGTTATGTATGAAATGATGTATAAGAATTATGTACGCATAATTACCAGATTTAATATGTTAGGAAAGAATGGAGGTTGTCTTGTCTTATTTTTCATGTCATGATGGAAAGTATGGGAACCTCATACATAACTGTCTGGTCACATGCATCAAAATACTTGTTCATTATGATGAGTACGAACGCATACAGTATGAGACTGATTATGTTCATCATATTTGCCATGATGTTACGACAACTGTTATTCCCTCTAGGTGTTCGGTAACAGCCTGTTAGCAAGTGCTAGCTTGACCAACAGTCTCAAGGGGTGTGTGAGCCCGCCTGGTGAGTCCACGTTCTCACGTGTGTAGAGAAGTAATATACATCCAATTTAGCCTGGACTGGAAAGCTGCATAAGAGAATGAAATGATGTTTTAAATGATAAGTCTCATCATGTTGCATGTGTTTACAGTTCACGACCCAAATAGTGAATCACTTACTGAGTATTTCTTAAAATACTCAAGTCATGTGTTACTCTTACATTTCAGGTAAAGGCAAGACACCCCTATACGGATGACGGAGGCGACGCACTAAGACCAAACAGTAACGACTTTATTATAGTTGAAAAATAGGTCGTTACATATGCTACGAAAATAAATTTGCAGACAAAAGCAAACACCACACGCCCATTTTTTCAGCTGATGTGTACCATTTCCAAGTTAAGCTCCGGCAACCTCACCGTCATCTCCTCCGGTGAATTCCCGTCCCAGAGATTAATATGGATTTAAATATATTTCTTTTTGTTACGAAGATAGAACCATAAACTTATAAGAGTTATGTCCCGAAAAGAATAGAAGTATGATGTGCATCATAACCATCTACTATGATTTAAAATTATAAGACCCTCATGCATGTTGTATGTTGGGAGTATAGGATACTTCTCCAATATATTTTGTAAGAACACGTACATCATGATATGATACACGCTCCTTTTACGTTGGTTTTTATGGCAACGCAAACGTGCGTTAGCCCGTAGTCAAACTTAGGGTCATGTATACGAGCACGCTTAGTGAGTTCATGCAAATGTACGTGAACCGTTTCTAAAAAAGTACTATGCATCCAACCTACCCACATGAAAAGATAGGTCCCACTATGAACCCTAATTGTATGAGATTGCATTTTCCGTCCCCGTGAAACAACTTAATTTGGAGAATTCGTTTGGCGCTTTCTTAATTTGGAAATTAGGTTATATTCATATTAACAAATAATTCATGAAAAACGTCTCTCTTGAATTTTATATTTTATCAAAATAAATAAATAATTAAGAAAAAAAAACGTGATTTATTACTTTAAATTAAAAAAAAAATATATGAAGCAAAGACAAGTTGGTGTCCAATTATAGCCTTGGTGAAGAAGCAACCATAATATTTTTTTTCCCTATTTTATTTATTATTTATTTTTAATTTGGTAAGAAATTCAACGTTGAAATTACGAGGAATTATTATTCCTATTTTATTATATTGTTTTTAATATTATATTAATTCTTGTATTGAAGAAGACTTATTTAATTTTAAATACATTACATAAATGATAATATATATATATATTTAATTATAATTTGGTAATTTGGCCAATTTTTATTTTTTTTTGTATATTTTAATAGGACCATTTTTTGCAGCAAAAATTATATATTTTAATATAAATCATGTTAGAATAAGTATGTAATGGCCTTTGAAAACACTGTTTTTTTTTTCTTCTAATTATTCTTTAAAAAAATACAATCAGTTGCTTTCTTTAAAAATATATTTAATTTTCAAATTAAAAAAAATCAACGGTTCCTTTATTATTATATAACCAAACATTTTTAAAATTTGAAAATCATATTATTTTAAAAATAATATCATACTCTATTTTTAAAAATATTCGAAAACTATATATAATTTAGTAGATAAAATAGTGATTACTATTTCAAATATTAAATTTACGGACATTTATTAACATTAAGTTTAAGTCTTTCACCCCATAATAAGTTGACTTTTATTTATCCTCAATTTATTAATTTTTTTTTATGTCAAAGTTGTTAAGTTAACGTGAAATTATTGTTGGAATTTTTTGTTACATTATTATTTATTTATTAATTATTATTATTATTATTATTATCTTCCCATCATAAAATTCCACGTCATTTCTATTATCAATCCCATCATTTATTCAAAGTCAACCAATTAAAATCCACTACCATTCTCATTTAAAAGAAAAAAAAAACTTAAATTACAATTATACTTCATAAACACTCAACACTATCTAATATATTTATAAATTGAATATTTTATTTTAATTATACTTAAATATAATAAAATAATTCAATATATATTTATCGGATGAGTTCGGTTGAAATCTCAAATATAAAATTTCATAGTATTTTCATTGTTCAATCAGTTACAAGTTATTTAATTAAATATTTTGATTTGGATAGCATTCATAGACACTATATGACAAGTTGTGTCGATAGATGTAATCATTACACGCAAGTCAATCGTTCATGAAAGGTTTATAATTACAGTTGAATCAAAAGTTTAGATCTTAATCTTAATCAACAATTTATTTATGATCCAACTATAAACTAAGTCTCTCTCTTAGGCCCTCTGTGAAGGTGAGATTAAGTTGTTAAGTCTTGAAATCAACACTTACATGAACAATTTAAATCAAATCATTGTGATAATTACAAAGTAGTCGTATCAATATTGTTACAAAGATACACTCAATTTCATCCATATACTATAAACCATTTGTGTTATTTATTGCATACGATCATTTCCGAGGTTTAAGATTACACTAATAACCTCAAATTTTTCACACGACCCATATGGTTACATTGCAAATAAAATAATCATAATTATTAGTAATTAAATGATTAATTACTAGGCAGGCAAGCAATTGTTGTAAATTCATAAAAATCATTTATTAATCAAAATATCAAATTAAAAAACAATAATAATAATAATAATAATAATTTTATTTCCATGGACTCTTCTTGTTTACTCAAATTCCTTTAAAATAAAAACTCACTTCAACGCCCCTTCTTCCTTTTCCTCTGCTCCATTTTTGCTCTCCCATGGCGGAATCTTCCGACAAGCCCCGACTCCATTTTCTCTTCCGTTGCTTCAGATCTTCCCCCAACGTTCAACGCCAAAAGGCTCACCCGATCGCCTCCCCGAACCGCAGGACTCCGTCGCTTCGTTTTCGATTCAAGAAGTCCTCTGCAACTGTGCCGCTCGACGCCGCCGTACCATGTCACGATGAACTCTCTTTGTCGCCGGAGTTCAATACACCGCCTCCGCCGCCGCTGATTAAAGGCGAAATCATCGTGGATTCGGGCTGTAAGACAATAAAGCCGAGTAAAACTCGGAAGAAATCCGAGTCAACTCAGTCGAATCCGAAATCCGAGTCAACTCAGTCTAATTCCACGGCGGAGAAAAAAACTTCCCCGTCGTTACACTCCGAAAAAGGTTTGAAGAAATCAATCTCTCATCTCCCTACCGCCGCCGCCGCCCTAACTACATCGCTGCCGTCCTCCGACCGCTGGAAACCGCCGACAAATTCCCCAAACAAGAAGTTCGATCTCGTAATTGTAATTGTTGCGGTAGCGATTGTAGTACTGTGGGGACGACTCTGCGCCATACTCTGCACGGCGGCGCTGTTCTACCTCAGACGTTGCCTGAGATCGAAAGCCGAACTGGACGTCGTCATCCACGGAGGAGGTGCTTTTGGTAGGGTTTCATCAGAGGTTTAGGCAAAATACGGTTACGGAAAACCACCATGCGAGGGAGCTTGGAGAATATTCTAATGGCGGAAGTGACCGTCCTTGTATGGTAATTTCTTTTCTAAATTAATGGCTACTCGTGTGGGTCCAAACGCTGTAAAAACCAATAATTTTACTAATTGATATATATATATATATATATATATATATATATATATATATGAAGCTGACCTAAATAAGCCTAAATATAATTAAATAATATCAACAAATAAGTGTGTTATTATTTATTAATTATGTAATAAAGTAAATTAAAATTTTATTGACCAAGATAATATAAATTTAAAGTTTATTCATAAAAATAAATGACAAATTAAAATAACAGCATTAATAGTGAATAAATACTAATTATTATTTTAGTCTATTTTGTTCATATATTTTTAATAATATTAATTTTTAGTAAGAAAAGTATAGTGTGAATATGTTTTCAAAATTTATTGTTTTATTTATATATATGTATAAAAATATCCATCTCCTAAAATTTTGAACGTGCAGCTACAACTATTTGGAGAGTGATGAGGCTGATGCAGAGTGATGAGGATGTTAGCATTCCATTATAGTATATCGTATGTATCATATTTGACCCTTGATTATAGACTAATATATTGTATTGTCGAGAATATTTAGTCTTCATTACAATTTATTATAGGTATCATATTTGACCTTTAATCATAGGCTAATATCGTGTATCCATTTATTGCTCTTTTCATTTTCTCTGTGATTTATTTGATTCGGTAAATGATTATAAATATAGAAATGTTATCCACCATTTAATTACGGTGATTTTAACAAATATTCTCACGTGTGGTTATATCTTTTTATCCTTATCCTTTCAATCTTGGTATCAAGTCATCTCAAATCCCTCGCAAGGATGCTGGACAAGGTATTTTTTATAAACGGTGATGTTGATGTGGAATTTTTCGTGACAACATACCCCGACGTTATATACTCCCTTGCTCATTATCGGCACATTCCTCTTGCATATCCAAGAGTTGATGCTCATAACCCTTATCTGATCACGAGGTACGACGGGACTGTAATCAATCCCCAACCCAAGAGTTTGAGTGCTAATATTCGTTTAAGTATAATATGTCTTAATGAGTTGAGCATGGTGGTGGTGCTCTAGAGCGTAGAAACTCTCTAGCTTTTGCTCATTTCGGCAATCACCCAACTAAGGATATGGTTCCAAATGGATTTCCCCTTGATCGGGAAGGATATGTGTGAGACCCCACATCAGTGTTGAAGAGGGAAACGAAACATTCCTTATAAGGGTGTAGAAACCTTTTTTTAGTATACGCGTTTTAAAACTTTAAGGATATGGTTCCAAATGGGTGGATTTCCCCTTGATCGGGAAGGATATGTGTGAGACCCCACATCAGTGTTGAAGAGGGAAACGAAACATTCCTTATAAGGGTGTAGAAACCTTTTTTTAGTATACGCGTTTTAAAACTTTAAGGGGATAGTATGAAACGGAAAGCCCAAAAAGGACAATATCGACTAGGGGTGGACTTGGGCTGTTATAAATGATATAAGAGCCAAACACCAGACAGTGTGCCAACAAAAACGCTGGGCTCCAAGGGAGGTGAATTGTGAAGCATTCCTTATAAGGGTGTGAAACCTCTCCCTAGTAGACATGTTTTAAACCCTTGAGAGTAAGCCCGAAATGGAAAGTCGAGAGGATAATATCTGCTAGCGGGGAAGTTTGAAAGGGAAAGTCCAAAGAGGACAATATCTACTAACAGTGAACTTGAGTTGTTACAAGAGAGTTTATATTCCAAACGTATCATTTGCAAATGAAGAAGTGAACATGAAGAGGCTCGGTAGCTTTCGGTTCAAGTCCGAGCGTTTGATCACCCAATCAACGGATCAAATACAACCATTAAAGAGTAACACATGTTTGTATAGAGATTGAGGATTAGAAATGGCTAGTTTGCATAGACTTATTTGAGGAACCCAAGATAGTCTAAATGATTTCTATTCTAATTTACACAACCAATTAACAAAACAAAGGATGAACATAACTCCTACTCACTTGAAGATTTGGATATGAAGCCTTCACTTTTATCCTAAATTTTAAACTAACTAGCTATCAAAAAAACCCGGACCTGCTCGAGAAAGTAGCTCCTTGCCAGCATCCTTCCCCATTGCTATCATATCGTCAATGGCGTACGAACCTCGTCGAGAAGTTTCAAGAACTGTAAAAGATGTAGATATTCAATGTTCTAGCAATGTAGAAGTTATTTCATTCGAACATGAACGTTTGAGATCGTACCTCGGGTTCCGTCCGGGGAAGCTACCAACCCTTTGAATATACAATTGCCATCTTCATCCCTCGACGCATATCCCGCAATCGGGGTTCGGCATGATCCATCAAGAGTCTCGAGGAAAGCTCTCTCACAAACAACAGCCAGTCTTGTTTCCTCATGGTTTAATGAGGCTAAGTACTCAGCCTGCAAATATTGATTTGTATAGCAATGAACTTTCATGGACAAATATTGATTTGTATAGCCAATGAAAACGCACCATTTTGTCATCGTCGCTTCGACAGGCGATACCGATAGCTCCCTGAGCAACAGCTGGAAGCATTTCATCGATTGAAAGGATCGAAGTAACGTTTTCTGTCATATTTAAACGTCGAAGTCCAGCTAGAGCTAATAGTGTTGCTTGGACTACTCCTTCGTTTAGTTTTTTCAACCTTGTTTGGACATTACCTCGAAAATTTTCGAGTACCTAACAAATGACACCAACAAACAATGGAAAAAACGAGATTGAGTATCAGAACCAACATACAAGATTGAAGATTTAAGACTCATTAAACACTACCATGCTAGTAGATATTGTCTGTTTTGGCCCATTACGTATCGCTATCAACCTCACGGTTTTAAAACGCGTATGCTAGTGAGAGGTTTCCAGTGTATAAAGAATGCTTAGATCTTACAATCCACCCCCCTTGGGGGCCTAGTGTCCTCGTTAGCAAACCGTCTAGTGTCTGACTCTGATACCACTTGTACTAGTCTAAGCCTACAGATAGTAGATACTGTCCTCTTTGGGCTTTCCCTTCAAGGGCTTCCTCTCAAGATTTTAAAACGTGTCTACTAGGAAGAGGTTTCCACACCCTTATAAGAAATGTTTCGTTCACCTCTCCAACCAACATGGGATCTCACACATAAACGTTCCATCAAGAATCAGAATTCAACATACACCACAACAATGTCAACGTAGAACATAAACTTTTTGGATGTTTTTCCATTACATAACACACCATACTTACTTCGAGGGACGGATATCGATTCAGTAGCTGAGACTTTCTTCTCAGTGAAGCTGTACCGACGACGCTTCCAGCTGGAAGCTCGGCAAGTGAACCTGCACGTAGAGAAATGAATGCGTCCCGGACGTCCTCCCTCGGAAGGTTACACGGGAGGATGGTTTTCTCAGGTAAGTAAGTTGGGACATCTTTCATTGAGTGAACAGCAATGTCTATGTCACCATTGATAAGTGCATCATCAATCTCTTTTGTAAATAAGCCTTTCCCACCAATGTCTGCAAGTGGCTGAGAGAGTATTTTGTCACCAGTGGTTTTGATAACAACAATCTGAATGGCACCATCTTCAGCTAGCTCAGGATGGGAAGCCATGAGCTTGTCTCTTGTCTCATGAGCCTGGGCAAGTGCTAATGGGCTGTCCTGACACAGAAGAAGATAAAGTAAACCCAATCAAACAAGCATATAGAAAATGAAGTACATTGTGTTTATAGGCATAGTTCCAGGTTTAGATAAGAAAACTACGAGCCTTGACGTAACCGTCTAAGCCCACCGCTAGTATATATTGTTCTCTTTAGACTTTTCCTTCTAAGCTTCCCCTTAAGGTTTTTAAAACGCGTTTGCTAGAAGAGGTTTCCACACCCTTATAAAGAATGTTTCGTCCTCCCCAACCGATGTGGGATCTCACAATCCACCCCCTTTGGGCCCAACGTCCTCACTGGCACTTGTTCCCTTCTCAAATCGACGTGGGACCCCTAATCCACACCCCTTCGGAGTCCAATGACCTTGCTAGCACACCGCCTCGTGTCCTCCCTCCTTTGGGGCTAAGCCTTCCGGTTGCACATTGCCCGGTGTCTGGCTTTGATACCATTTGTAACAACCTAAGGCCATCGCTAGTAAATATTGTCCTCTTTGGGGTTCCCCTCAAGTTTTTAGAACGTGTCTGCTAGGGAGAGGTTTCCACACTCTTATGGAGAATGTTTCGTCCTCCTCAACTGATGTGGGATCTCCCAATCCACCCCCTTTGGGGCCCAACGTCTTTGATGGCACACTGCCTCGTGTCCACCCTCCTTCGAGGCTCATCCTTCCACTGACATATCACCCGGTGTCTGGCGACAATACCATTTATAACGGCCCAATCCCACCACTAACATATATTGTCCTCTTTGAACTTTCACTTCTGGGCTTCCCCTCAAGATTTTAAAACGCGTATGCTAGGGAGAGGTTTCCACACCCTTATAAAGAATGCTTCGTTCTCCTCCACAACCGACGTAGGATCTCACAATAGACTTACTCTTCTAACGAAGAACTGATTCTACTCTAACAGCACCAGATTGGATCCAAACATTTAGATTGTAAGGTAAAACACTATCACTGCCATGATTGATAGCATGAGCAGCATAAACACTTCATCTGAACTTAATCACAGTTAAAATGCACAAATTGAACTGATCCAAACCCTTAAACAACAACTCAATGCCGTACATTATCCCTCAAATCAGCCACAAACTCATGATTAGAAACTGAACACATCCAAAAACATAAACCAAAAGAAAATCTAAAAAAGACCCACAAAACAAAAAAGTTATACCTTCCTCTGGTGCCAATTCTGAGGAGAGCAACCTTGGTCTTCCCTGCCTGCTGCTCCACAGCAACAGAGGCTCTTATGAGGCCAAACCCATGAAGTTTCTTGGGGCCATTAGTGAAAGCCGGAGGTTTAAGGGAAAGTGAGGAGAACCCAGGAAGAGAAAGGGAGGCAAGATTACAAGGGTGAGCCATGGGAGAGTGGCTTACAGAAGGGGAAGATAAAGCAACCATTTGAGAAGACGAAGAAGAAGAAGAAGAAGAAGAAGAAGAAAGAAAAAGGAGATGGGTTAGCTTAGAAGGGATTGTTTTTGATGACCCAACAGGCCAAATCTCTGCATTCGCGTTGGCAGATAGGATTCTCATCCATTTCACTTCCATTTGCAAAACTTTTTAAAAAAAAAATAAAATAAAAAAGGGATTTTTACGGTCCGGTTCAAGACGGTTTGATCTGTTCATACTCGGATTGGACCGGCCATCAAGATTGGTTTTGCTTTTCCTTATTTTAAATATTTTTTAAAAAATATGATATGGGTTTGGTTGAATTGTAACCCGAAAAGTTGGTCGGGTCAGTCCAAAATATATATATATATATAAACATAATGAGTGTGCATATTTTCTTTTGGATGAAAATAAACATAATTAAGACATTTAAAATATTGCTATGTCCTAAAACTAAATCAAATTAAATCCGAGGGCAAAAAACGGTCAACCAAATGTGCAGGTTCGAACCCGCGCCGATGAACGAAGACTATGAGGCTGCTCTCTCAGACATTTCGTAGCCAAAAACTCCCAATTTCAAGCCCAGAAGTTTCGAAATCTTCTTCTTCATCAACTAAGGTTCCAACATTGATCGTCAAATCAGAGCCGGAGCCGAAGAAATGGTGCGTTTATCTCATCATCTCCTCCAATCCCCCCATCAAAACCTATGTAGGAGTCACCCTCGACTTTGATCGACGGTATGTCGAATTTCTTCTCTTACGTTTCTTGTTTTAATCCCAGATTCCATGATTTGGTGTTGAAATTTTTTCTAGGTCGTGTTCGATTTAGCCTTAAAAATTGATATTTCGAGCTTTTAGGTTAAACATTTGGCTTCATATTGTTGAATAATCTGACTCGATCAAACTCACACACCGATGAACCAGAAATTAAATAAAGAGACACAAAGATTTACGTCATTCATCCACGGACTGCCACCAATCACAATAATCAAAGTGTATATACAAAGTCTCACTTCCTCTCAAATGCCACTAGGTAAATACAAAATGACACTCAATCTCAATAACCATCCTAGAAGATCATTTATATAAGCATACAAGATGATTCATGTATCAATATGAGAGATGAACCATATGAATTCCAGTAGGTGTATGCATAGGAGAAGGGAATAGGAGAAGGGAATGTACCAAAAATGTTCATGAATCCGATTCTTTATGTCAATTTACAACCGTTACTAGGTGAATAAGTGCAATTCTTTGAAAAATATGCTCAAATTGTGTCACTTGTTATGGATATAACTTTGTATTGAGTCAATTTGGTGCATAAAGACGAGGTTGGTCTTTGAAAAAGAACTTGGGTTTAGGTGCTGAACTGCTTGATTAATCAGTCGAGGTATTGATTTTCTTTTGAGCTTGTAAGATAGGGAGTGTTTTGGGATCATGCCCACACTGTTGTGAGATATGCTTTACGCATAAGCGGTATTCAAATATTTCCTAATGTCACGAAGTTGTATTCTTGTACAGTTTAAAACAACATAATGGTGAAATAAAAGGTGGTGCAAAGGCAACTCGAGCGGGGCGACCCTGGATTTGTGCGTGCAAAATTCATGGTTTTAAAGACCAAAGTCAAGGTATCCATTTAAAATAGAATTTCTAGGGCATTGCCTGCCTATTTGTGATTGTAGTCATTCTAGACATTATGTTGCTTAGGGCTCTTGAACAGGTGAGATATTTCCTAGTTTCTTTGTTCTGGTAGTGATCTTCCTAAGTTAGATGTAACAGTCCAAGCCACCGCTAGCACTTCTAGCAGATATTGTTCTCTTTGAACTTTTCTTTTCGGACCAGAACCTTAACCTGACGCCTTTGACCAACTCGGGCATCTAATGGTATCAGAGCCAGACATCGAGCGGTGTGCCAGCGAGGACGCTGACCCCCAAGGGGGGTGGATTGTGAGATCTCACATCGGTTGGAGAGGGGAACGAAACATTCTTTATAAGGGTGTGAAAAATTCTCCCTAGCAAACGCGTTTTTAAAACTATGAGGCTTACGACGATATGTAACAGGACAAAGTGGACAATATTTGCTAGTAGTTGAC
Organism: Cucurbita moschata; assembly: GCF_002738365.1. Classification (NCBI taxonomy): domain Eukaryota; kingdom Viridiplantae; phylum Streptophyta; class Magnoliopsida; order Cucurbitales; family Cucurbitaceae; genus Cucurbita; species Cucurbita moschata. Next base: position 1,786,446 of record NW_019268520.1, on the reverse strand, counting down.
TTGAGCTGTTACATTAGATGTCAATGGTCAGATGTATTTCAGACTTTCTCGTATTGTGAATACTATTTCCGTGAGAAACAATCTTTATTCATTGCTCCACGCTGATATTTATTATAAGATGCATTTTAATCATCATGGATTGATTTAGTTGTGACCAAAGACCATGTAAATAAATGAAGAACTTGAAGAGAATGAGTTCAAATTATGGTGCCGATCCATGTAGAATATTGTACAAGTTACCTAGCATCCAAATGTCGTAGGGCGAGATTGTTGTCGTGTGAGAATAGCTGAGGTGTGCATAAGTTGTGCTAGTGTGGTAATCTCCCGCTCCCAAATTATATGCATGTTAGGACTCATACCTTCCAAATGGGGCCTTCCATCTTTAGTGTATTTTGATTTGATTTTTTCCCCTGGAAATGAAACAAGCTGCAACTTATAGCATTTCTGATTTAAATAGCAGCTTGAAAGCCCCCTTGTTTTTTAGTTTTTTTATTTTTATTTTTTTTTATTTATCAAACTGATAAAGGAAAGAAGGTGGGTCGTTAAGGCCAAGGCAAGGGGCAGCTCCCTTGTTGAAGTAGTATCAAGGCAAGGGGCGTCAGTAATGGCCCCACGCGTAGGCGTCTCGACTTGTTGCTATGAACATTCTTCAAGTTCATATCTCAAGAGCCTGTTTTGACCGGCTTTCTAAGAGCTTAAAAATATGATTGGTTTGACTCAAAACACATCATTCTAAACATGTCTTGCAGTTCTATTTGGATCACCAACCCGATAATCAAATTTCTCTAGAGCTTTCGAACCGAGAAATGTTGGATAAAATCATTCCCACACCTTTACTGATGCTGTTTTCGTGTACTTTGGTATGCAGCTTGTGAGTTTGAATCAAAATGGAAAGAAATTTGCAGGAAAATGTGCCATATGAGAAAGGAAGAAGTAGATGATGTGACATTAAGGTTGCTGAAGCAAAGGCAGAGAGCTCTGGGAAAAGTGAAAGGTCTGTTTGATTGCACTCAATTTGAGTTTGATTGGGAACTCGATCCCTCCTGATTCTTTTACAATATTTATCAATTTATTACCAAAAGTTGTTTATTAGATAAAATGCTAAATTAATTAAAATCTCCTTAAACTTTACTTTTCATAAAATAAAACATTTTTAAATCTTCATAAGTTTCTTCAAAAAAGTTCAAAAATGCTATTACCGTTAATTTTGGTTGGAAATCGATACTACTCTGTTTCAAAAATATCCTTTGAACTTTCAAAAGTAGAATACCTTAGAGTTTTCAAAAGTTTCGTCATAATATCTTTGAACTTTTTTAAAAACTTAAAAAATAGAAAATACATTTATCATCTCAAAAGTACTCGGACACTTTTTAAAGTGACATTAAAACGTTTGTAGGTAATATATAAGACATCGATAAATGGTTTTCATTCATACATTAATAGTAAGATTTTTTTTTCTTGAATTTTTTTAAAAAGTTAAAATATATTAATGTTTCTTTTAAAATTGTATAGGTATTTTTTAAATATAGGATTAATGATATTTGAATTGTTTAAAAAATGTTTAAGGGTATTAATGTAACATTTAAAAGTTTTAAGGGTATTTTTGAAATAGTATTAGAAGTTTAAAGATATTTTTGAAATAAACTATTACTCGTTTTCATCCAAAACTAACGATAATTGTGTTTTTAAGTTTTTTTTTTTATTTTTAATTCAAGAGTATTTTTTAGATAAAGTAGAAATTTTAAAGATATTTTTATTAATTTAGTATAAAGCAACTAAAAAATAAATAAAATGTTATGAATTGGAACCAAATATATATTTTTAAATATAAGTAAAAAATAAATAAATAATTGCCATTTTTTAAGTTTTATAATTATCAAATAAAAAAAATTAAACTTAAATTTACTGTTTATAACCAAATTTGTAAATTAACCGCTTACAATAAAAACGAAATTAAATGAGCAACGCATGATCCACTCGGCGATCATACTCTTTACACACGCGCTCAAAGCCGCGTACCCTACAAACATACTAACGTCCGATTTAAACCTCAAAAGCTGCGGGAAAAACAGCCAAAAAACTCGTCGCCATCACGAACCCAATCATTAACGACGCCGGTACAACCGGCGGCGCCCGGAACTTCCCGCCCACCGCTGACTTTAACGCCATCTCCCAAACTTTCAATTTTAATAATCAATAAGTCTTTAAAATAAATAACAGACCATATGATGAAGCATCGTCACACTATCATATGGTGAACCTTCCTTTCCTATGTTATATATGTGTGTGATTTTTTTTTTTTTTAATATTTTATGAGTTTGTTTGTTCCCGAACGAAAATCTGTCGTCCTCGTCCTCATCCTCGTTGGAGCAGTGGAGTCGTGTTGTGTTGTCATTGTGATGAAGCCCACCACTTGCAGGTATTGTCTGTTTTGACATGTTACATATCACCGTCAGTCTCACGATTTTAAAACGTGCTACTAAAGAAAGGTTTCTAAACCTTTATTAAGAAATATTTCTTTCCCACTCTTCCACCCACGTGGAGGCTAATTAAAGAAAATATCATATTTATATAAATAAAGATATTATCGAATTTTTTAAAAAAATTCGAAAACAAAACAGGAACACCTATATTTAAAGTGAATAGTATTATGTTGGAAGGTCATGGTACATATATAAATAAATAAATAAATAATAAACCTAATATAATTTTATAAATAAAATACTAAAATTCTCGAAAAGCAAAAAAGGTTACCCTTTTAAATCTCTTCCTTTAAAAAAGTTGAATAATGACAATCTAACCTATTCCTCGTGAATCACGATGATACAAATGGATTTCATTAATATTCTTTTATATATATATATATATATATATATATATATATATATATATAAATCACGAGAATACAAATTGATTCTATTAATATTCTTTTATATAGTATAAATATTATATTACAAAGTATTATAATTTATAAGAATGAGACATGAAAGAATTAAAGAAACTTATCCATTATTTTTTAAAATTTAAAATACAATTAAATTAAAAAAAAAAAAGGAATTATACATAAATTTAAAAGATTTTAGATCCCAAATTGTAATTTAATTAGGTTGGTAAAATGAAAGATTTATTTGACTTGAAATGAAATGAACAACGGTCCGATTAACTCGGCCGTCACACTCTTCACAAACGCGCCCAAAGCCGCGTACTCTTCAAGCATTCTGACATCCGCTTTAAACCTCAAAAGCTGCGGGAAAAAGAGCCAAAAACTCGTCGCCATCACGAACCCGATCGTTAACACCCCAGATACAACCCGCGGCGGCCGGAACCTCCCGCCCACCGCTGACTTCACCGCCATCTCCGCCGCCAGACAAACTCCATGTATCAGAAAGAACCAACTCACCTCCCAAGTCGGCGTCAGTCTTCCCATGTAGAAGTAGATCAGTTCGTGCATAACACCGGAGACAGCAAATGTCGCCATAACCGCTATAATCGCCGCCGGTTTCTTCCCGACGACAGTGCCGGCGAGTTTCCGGCACGGATCGAAAACCGCGGGGCGGAGGATTCTGGAGGAAACTAGATTCCATCGTCGCCCCCAAAAGTCCTGTAACGAATCAGAGAGATAGGGCTCATCGAAAAAGGGCAATAACTCGACTCCGAGCACCGCCTCCGCCAGGGCGGTGGCTCCGCCGATGAGAATTTCGAGGAGGAGGTAAATTAGGAGGCAGAAGAAAATTAGAACCACATTTGGGTAGAATCGATTTTTGAAATAGATCGCGGCGAATGTGAGGATTAGGAACCCTAATTTTGCGGCGAAGCTCAGAGGGAGAAGCGGATCGGGATCGGAGCGGTTGGGCGGAGATTTGTGTTCGGGGATGTCGATTGGGAGGCAGGCGACGGCGAGGAAGCGGCGGAGGGAGGAGGAGGTGGCGGCAAAACAGAGAGGGCCTTTGCCGAAGGCAAAGAGGAGGAGCTTGAAGCTGCCGAGCCAGCCGATGAAGAAGCCGAGGGTGCCGCGGAGATGGATGGTTTGGAATTGGAGAGGAATGTAGAGGAAGAGGAAGAAGAAGGGAAGAACAAAGAGGAATTTGAGGAACCCATTTGGGATTGAGTTTCTAATTGAGAAACAGAGGCAGAGAGAAGAGGCAATCAGGAACAGAGTTTGAATGAATGCATGAATCTCGGCAGCCATTAATGGCGGAACAGAGCTCAAAAATGGAGGTGAAAGGTACGAGGTTGCTTTGTTTCTTGTTCTTCTTCTTGTTTGTTTTCGATTTTAAAGGATTTCGTAGGAAATAAAAATTGGGTTTAGTGGGATCAATGAAGCTGTCCCAAAAAAAATATATTATACGAAATGAAGAAGATATGAATATCGAATCAAGATCGAGCTTAGTTGTTGATTTTGTAATCAGGTCAACGCTAAACCACATAGTAATTTTGTCGTATGGACTTTGATGTTTAAGTTAGATTAGAAGCTTTTATAATGTAATAGAGATTGGAGTAATCCCACGAGACCGTGTATAAAAAGGTTCGGAATCCTATTACGACCTTATTATAATTCAAAAGGGAAGCTTTGATAAAGGGGTGCAAGTATTTTCGGCTGAGTTCATTAATGTAATGAAACTCAATCATGTGAAAAACGGGTCTTAGAGCGTAATCTTTATTCATATCATATAATCTTTCAGAAGCTAGCATTGCTAGTTGCCTCCTACTTGTTGACAAATAATCAGTAGTTGTTGGACGGGACGGGTCTTAGACGGTATGCTCTAGTTGTGGCCTGTCTAAAGGAAGGGAAGAACACAACGAGAAAGAATAGGGAGGGGATTGGCTTCTCTCGATTCATACAAATGATGGGTACCATAAGTCGTTTCTAGTTAAGGAAAAGAGCGGTTCTCGAAAAACAATGCAGTACTTGCTCAAGTGGGAGAGTGAAAAGTGCAAAACAACACTTCCAATAGAGTCACAAAGATGTAATTATACGGAAAATTAACCTAGGGCACTTCAATTTAGGTTTAGAAATTGAGTAGAGTTAACCCCCGAGTTCCCTAAGTCACGACATGCATTGGGCATGTCCTATTTGACAAAAAAGATGAATTATCGACCTTGACCTTGGTCAACGCAAATCCAATCATTTATTCTCACGAGCATTTACAATCAAATGTATATTTTACGTATCAAATATTTTCACAGTTTTAATATTAATTTATATACCTTAATAATTTTATTTCAATAAAAAACTAATATTAATTGGTTTATGAGATTGAGGTGTGTGAAATCTCCTTATATTTTTTTAATATCATTCTAATTTTTAAATCAGCTTAAATCACATAAATTAAATAAAATTATTATGTTCACATAATCCCACCAACCAATCAAAAAAATTATAACATAACTCTTAAGTTAATTTAAAAAATATATTTGTTACATAATACGAATATTGTAATAAAATATATTTTTATAATATACTTGATTTATACGCGATCTTAAAATAATTAATTAAAACTTATTGGAGTTCAAGTTGTCCATGGATCCTTTGACTTTCTTTTATTTGCGTAAAATTGCTTCCAATTACTTATTTTTATAATATATATATATAATAATAATACCCTCGAAAATGTGCTACCAATATTTTATACTTTTCCTTTAATGATTTAATCATTTTTAATTGATATAATATATATACGGAATGAATTTAAATATAGACGCGTATGAATTCTTAATTTTATAAAATTTAAAACGTGTGAATTATATTAAATTTTGATAAATTATAAAAAATATCATCATATTAAATCAGCTACAAAAGTTATTGTAACCACCGTCATAACAAACTCGAATGCACGATCTTTTTATGAAATATTAATATTCTCGATTAATAAATTTATAAAAAAGTAAAATATTTAATAATTCGGTCTTATATAAACTAATTATATATGATACTTACTTGGATCATGTTAATGCTACTCGAAAAAGACGTTAAAGATCCTATAAAGATCTTATAGGTTATTGATCGATCATGATGGACTTGCATAACCTTAATTTTAAATGATTAAAAAAAAAGAAAAAGAAAAAGAAAAAACTCAACTGACCAATGGGAAAGCGAGTTTCTTTATAAAACTGACCAACGCCGCGTACTCTTCAAACGCCTTCACGTCAATCTTCAACCTCATGAACTGCGGGAAAAACAACCAAATCGCAGTGGAGAAGATGAAAACCAGCGTCACCGGCACCGATACCGCCGCCGGTAGCCGCCGCTTCTCGGGCAACACCTTCTTCACTAGAATCTCCACCGTCAAAGCAAATCCATGGATAACAAAGAACCACGTCAGCTCCCAGTTGGGCTTCATTCGGCCCAAATAATAAAATATCAATTCGTGCATAATCGCCGACACCAAAAACGTCGCCATCACTCCCGGCAATGGCGCCCACTTCCGTCCGACGACCTTAGCGGCAATCTTGACCGTCGGTTTGTAAATCGTCGGCTGAAGAATGTTCGTCGCCATCAGATTCCACCGCCTCCCCCAAAAATCCTGAAGCGAAGTCGAGAAGTACGGATCGTGAAATTGCGGCTCGAGTTCGATCCCGAGCAGAGTCCGTCCGAAAAATTGCGTGATCGCTAAAATAATCTCAAGAAAAAAGTACACGTGCCAGCTATAAATGAACAAGATTACTTTCGGGTGAATAAACTCCGAGTAATCGTACAATTTCACCATTAATGCAACGATTAGGGCTTTAATCCAGTAGTTGAGGAACGATTTGGGTTCTTGATTTAGGGTTTCGTGGTGATTTTTAGGGCTCTGTTTCTCCGAGGGGTTTTGGAGGATCTTGATCGGCAAGCAAGAGAGAGCGAGAAATCGGCGGAGAGGGAGCGGCGGAGTGGCGGAGAGAGGGCCATTGCCGGCGGTGAAGAGAAGGAGCTTGAAGTTTGCGAGCCAAGCGATGAAGAAGGCGGTAGAGCCGCCGAGGTGGACTGAAGTTAGCTGCAGAGGGAGGAGGAAGAAGAGAACGACGACAGGAGCGATGGCGAGGAACCGGCCGGCGCCGGGAGGGAGTATTTTTCCGGCGGTATGGCAGTAACAGAGAGACATACAGACGATTAACCAGACCATGATGAAGTTAATGACTTCTCCCTCCATTTCCCCTCTCTCTCTCTAGATCTGGTTCTCTCTCTAGAAATGGAAGTGAAGACGGAGGAGATTACTGAAATTCTGCAATTTTCTAGAATTTTAAATTATTATTATTTTTTTTTTCTGGTTTTTTAAAATACTTTTTTTAATCTGACAATCTTTAAGTTTTGTTTCCATAATTTATTAAATCTTAAATTAGTCGGAAATTGGTTTATTTTTTAAAAAAATTATTCAGTATATTTTATTATTATTTCAATTTAATATAAATTAATTGTATAAATTAAAAATAAGATTTATCGAATAATTCTCTTTAAATATATACCTATAAAAATATATAATTTTGTTTCTTTACACGTTTAAAATTCTCTTTAAATAGATACTTTTTTGCTAGAAATAAATAATTTAATTAAATGTCCTTAGGTCAAAACTTAACTTCAAGAACAAAAATTTATTTGCAGTTAACTCATTAATCTAGTCTCCCATCAGACGGTTAGGATCCTAATGTTAGGATTGCAACTCACTTTGATCTAAATGAAGAGTTCCAAGCACAAAACAATAATGATAATTATAATAAATTAAATAACCCAATGGCAACCAATCCTTAAAGAGGACAATATTTGTGTGCTAATCAGGACGCTGGCTCCAAAGAGATGGATTTGAGGGCAATCCCACATAGATTGGAGGAAGGAAAGAGTGCCAGCAAGGACGCTGGCCACGAAGGGGATGGATTGTGATATCTCACATTGTTGGAGAGGAGAACAAACCACCCTTTATAAGGGTGTACACCTAAGATACGCGTTTCACCGTTTATCTTCACCTAAGATACGCGTTTCACCGTTTATCTTCCCCTAAGATACGCGTTTCACCGTTTATCTTCCCCTAAGATACGCGTTTCACCGTTTATCTTCCCCTAAGATACGCGTTTCACCGTTTATCTTCCCCTAAGATACGCGTTACGCGTTTCACCGTTTATCTTCCCCTAAGATACGCGTTACGCGTTTCACCGTTTATCTTCCCCTAAGATACGCGTTACGTGTTTCACCGTTTATCTTCCCCTAAGATACGCGTTACGCGTTTCACCGTTTATCTTCCCCTAAGATACGCGTTACGCGTTTCACCGTTTATCTTCCCCTAAGATACGCGTTACGCGTTTCACCGTTTATCTTCCCCTAAGATACGCGTTTCACCGTTTATCTTCCCCTAAGATACGCGTTTCACCGTTTATCCTCCCCTAAGATACGCGTTTCACCGTTTATCTTCCCCTAAGATAGGCGATAGGCGTTTCACCGTTTATCTTCCCCTAAGATACGCGTTACGTGTTTCACCGTTTATCTTCCCCTAAGATACGCGTT
>NW_019268520.1:1762311-1777615 GCF_002738365.1 Cucurbita moschata | reverse complement strand
GATAGGCGTTTCACCGTTTATCTTCCCCTAAGATAGGCGATAGGCGTTTCACCGTTTATCTTCCCCTAAGATAGGCGATAGGCGTTTCACCGTTTATCTTCCCCTAAGATAGGCGATAGGCGTTTCACCGTTTATCTTCCCCTAAGATAGGCGATAGGCGTTTCACCGTTTATCTTCCCCTAAGATAGGCGATAGGCGTTTCACCGTTTATCTTCCCCTAAGATAGGCGTTTCACCGTTTATCTTCCCCTAAGATAGGCGTTTCACCGTTTATCTTCCCCTAAGATAGGCGTTTCACCGTTTATCTTCCCCTAAGAGAGGCGTTTCACCGTTTATCTTCCCCTAAGATAGGCGTTTCACCGTTTATCTTCCCCTAAGATAGGCGTTTCACCGTTTATCTTCCCCTAAGAGACGCGTTTCACCGTTTATCTTCCCCTAAGAGACGCGTTTCACCGTTTATCTTCCCCTAAGAGACGCGGTTTATAAGGGTGTGAAAACCTTCCCTAGCAAACGCGTTTTCACAGTTTATAAGGGTGTGAAAACCTTCCCTAGCAAACGCGTTTCACAGTTTATAAGGGCGTGAAAACCTTCCCTAGCAAACGCGTTTCACAGTTTATAAGGGCGTGAAAACCTTCCCCTACCAGACCCGTGTTTATAAGGGTGTAGAAACCTTCCCCTAACATACGCGTCTTGAGGGGAAGCCCGGAAGCCCAAAAGAAAGAAAAACCCAAAGACTTGAGGGGAAGCCCGAAAGCCCGAAAGAAAGAAAAACCCAAAAAGGACAATATGTAGTTAAAAAGTGAAAATGTGCATCTCTTAGAAACTATTTTTTTTGCCGTATAAAAAAAACACATTCAAAACATTACCAAACAAAATATTATTTAATGTGTATACCTTTACTATATATATATATATATAATAAAATAGATTTACTATTTATAGTTACCTATTAAATATAGCCGTTGACTATATATAGCCATTTGCGTTTACTATATTAATTGTTTTCTATATATAACTATTGTTTTTTTTTTCCTTTATTTGTCATTTCATTTCAAATTTCCACCGTGGTTTAGGTATGACTTTGAAATCAATGAAGCATTATTTTATTTTATTCATTATGAGCTAAATTTCATATAAGATTCCATTGGATTTAGTGGATACACTTAAACAATAAGTTAGCTTAATAAATTGGGTGTATTACTCACCCATCTTATCTTATGCTATTTCACTTTATTGAGTTTAAAACTTAATTATGAATTTAAATTGCTTTATGGATACTTGGATCTAATTAAAATTTTTTGTGTTTCAAAACTATATTTTGAGTTAAAATCTTCCATCAAATGTCCGACAAAAATTGAAACATGGGATAGTATGTCAGTGATCTGGAACATAAGTTAACACCAAACATTGTCGTGTCATTTTAGATTACCTCAACAATGTTTTAAATCCCAATTTTCGTCCAAAATTCTAATAGACTTCTACCCAAAGATAATTTAGAATATTTACCAAATGTAATTTTGAGAGAATACAGTATTTTTTTTAGATCGAAGGTAAAGTTCAAGTATATTTTTGTAATTTAACCTAAACTAATTGCGTTTTTACTATTATTACAAAATAAAATTTAAATTTTCACCCCTAAATTTGTTAAATTATATCAACTTTTATCGTAAACTTTTAAGTTTTTCAATTTATGACGGACCATTTCTTATAACAGTGTTGAAATTTCTCCTAAGAGGTGTATTTTAAACCGTGAGACTGAAAGCGATATGTAATGGATTAAAGCGGATAATATCAGCTAACGGTGAGCTTGAGCTATTACAAATGGATATACGTAATGAACTAAAGTAGAATAACGGTGAGCTTGGACTGTTACATCTCAGAAGCCATAAACGATCACGAATGATAGGATACCAACGGTCAAATGAAGATGACGGGATCTCGAATTTGTTCGCTTGGTTTTAACAAGTACCACACAATCGCTATCCTGCTATTGTAAAGAGTGCGATTGTGACACTAAGCATATTTTACAGTACATGACAGGAAAGATTCGAGAAGGTTATTAGATGCTTATACTCACAAATTACACAAGCATAAATCCTACACAAACATCTAACCCTACTCAATGATCGGTTATCAATAACAAGCTCCACCGAGCACCTCTAGACCATTGGAGTCACGTGGTCAAGCTCTACCAAAGTACATCTCCAATAAAGGAACTCAAGAGTTAGGTATTCTAACTACGCTCACATCCAAATTATGATATGGTGGTGAGATGCGAACTCCTCACATCTTAGGATTGATTGTGAGATCTCATATCGGTTGGGAACGAGAACGAAACATTCTTTATAAGAATGTGAAAATCTCTTTCTAGCAGACGCGTTTTAAATTTTTTGAAAAGAATAATATCAACTAGCAGTGGATTTGAGCGGTTACAAATAGTATCAGAGCCAGACACCATGCGATGTGCCAGCGAGTAGGCTGAGCCAGAAGGGGGATGGACTCGAGGCAGCGTATTAGTAAAGACGTTGGGCCCGGGAAGATATTAGCCGACAATGGGCTATAGTGCATTGGACCCTTTTTTTTCTTTACTTGTTCATGAAGATATTAGACCAAAATGTTTAAAGTAAAAAGAAGAAAAGTCCAATAAAAGAGTTTTTGAAGTTTTAAAATAAAGTAAATTCCAGAATTTAATGAAATGGGCCATAACACTGTTAATATGGTAAAATCTTATATTTGGATTTTCCAAGTAAAAAAAAAAAAAAGGGACCTTATATATATGCATGGCTATATTTAGAAAATATTTACAAAGTAAGTAAAAAAAATTCAAATCATTACAAAATTACAATATATTTAATTGTACCATTAAATTTACATTTTTGTCACGCTTATAAAATATAAAATAAATTTATTGCCGTAATGGAAAATATGTACATCTCAATCGTTTAACTAATTAAAACGATAACAATGTCTTGGCTGACTCTCACATTTGTAACTTATATTATAAACAGATGAAACCGTTCTTGAGATCACGGGGGTGTTTAGGGGGTTAGGTTGGGTCACGTTGACATTTTTTTAGATCCAATCTATTTGTTCGGATTGTAATTTTTTATTCAAACTAATTAGTTCTTATTAAATTATGAATTTATAATTTAATCCAATCATAAAATATTTGAGTTGCGGACTATAAATTTTTTGAGTTGGGGTGGTTTGGGTTATTCTAGCCGATATTGTCGTCTTTTTGCTTTTGTTTTCGGACTTTTCCTCAAAGTTTTTAAAACGAGTCTACATGGAGAGATTTTCACACCCTTATAAAAAAATGTTTCGATCCACTATTTAACCGATGTGGAATCTCATAATTCATCTTCCTACGAAGCCCAGTGTTCTCAATGACACTCGTTCTCCTCTCGAACCGATGTGAGGTCTCACAATTCGGGTCATTTGTTTAACATTTTTTAATTCATTTTCAAACATTTAATTAAATTTTGCACCTCAATTTCAATACATATTTTGAAAAATTACCTTCCAAATTGTTAAAAATTATTATAAAGAATGGCCGGAGAATAAATAAAAAATAATTATTCAATTAAATTAAAAATAAAATAAATAAATAAATATATATATATATATATATTTTAAAATTAACAATAAATTTAGGTCGGTTTATTAACTCTAATTGAACCCAACTCAACTCAAGCCGTACAGGTTGGATTGAATTAATCGAGTTTTGCTTTGAATTTACTCGATCGAACATTGCTACCAAAATGAATCGAAAACTCGCAGCAACTTAATTAGATAATTAATTAAATTAATTAATTATGGATAAAGAGATTTGAACATAAAAGTGACTGAACTATCTTTATCAATACAACTAACATTTTGTAGAAAAATGTTGTTATATAGTTAAATAAATTGCTCCAATATAAAATTAGAGTAAATACGAATTAAATGGATAATATATAAATTATTATGAACGAGAATATATGAAAGTTTGGATTTATTTTAGTGGGATTGTTGAAGATAAGGAATTGAATACCGTATATACGCAAATTACTTGGATTCCTTCGGGTTTTGTTTTCTTCTTCATTACATTTCAGTTCTCATCGGGATTCGGAGTTGCAGAGCTCATATAATCATCCAATCCCCAAGGAGAAGCGGTTTATCGATCTTCAAACCACTGTGAGTTCACACACTGATTTGATTTGATTTGATTTGATTTGATTTGATGGGTTATCTTTCTTGCCGAGCGGAATCTTCAATTTCGACTTCGAATTCGTTAACCCCTTCGTCTTCAAGAAATTCGTCGCAGAAATCCGAGAAACCCATTAAGATCCAACAGTTCGATTACAGTGATCTCGAGGCCGCCACTAATGGCTTCTCCGATCAGAAGCTTTTAGGTAAAGGCAGCCATGGATATGTGTATAAAGCTGTTCTTGGTGGACGTCATGTGGCGGTGAAGAAACCCTCTCGAGCTCAGATTCTTGCTCCTTCTCGCCCTGTTTCGTTGTCGTCTTCAATGGCTTCTTATGAAATCGCTAACGAAGTCGATAATGAGATCGAGATTTTGTCCAAAATTCAGAGCCCTGGATTGGTTAATTTGGTGGGTTTTACAAATGATTCCAGAGATAGGCTTCTGGTGGTTGAGTTCATGAGCAATGGTACTCTTTATGATGTGATTCATTCAGGTACGCGACCCCTTTATTGGGGTCGAAGGATTAGATTAGCTTTGCAAACTGCTAAGGCCATTGAAACACTCCATGCTTCAAACCCCCCTGTAATTCACAGAGATATCAAATCTGCTAATGTGTTGATTGACAGGAATTACAATGCTAGGTTGGGGGATTTCGGGTTGGCGATTCAGGGCCACGCCGATGATTATCGACTGCGGTCGACGCCTCCAGCAGGCACCATGGGGTACCTTGATCCTTGTTATGTGACCCCTGATAATTTAAGCACTAAAACTGATGTGTTTAGCTTTGGGATTCTGTTGTTGGAGATTATAAGTGGAAGGAAGGCTATTGATGTTGGATATTCCCCTCCTTCCATTGTTGATTGGGCTGTTCCTTTAATTAAGAAAGGGAAGCTAATGGCTATTTATGATCCAAGAATTGCTCCTCCAAAAGACCCCATTGTTACAAAGCAATTGGCTGTGATTGCTGCTAAATGTGTGAGGTCTTGTAGAGAAAGGAGGCCTTCCATGAAAGATGTGGTTGTTTGGCTTACTGGGTTGAGTAAATTGGTTCCTCTGCATTCATGGAATGGCTTTAACAATCCATGTTTGATGGTAGAGACCATGGGACGACCCGTTGAAACGAGAAATTCGTCGTCGAATTTGAGAAGTCATAGTGTCGAGGATGGCGATTTGGATATAATGTCACGGCGAGATATTAAGAACTCGAGGAGAGTTTACTCTGATTTGGGGATCAGTAATAACTTGATGGATCTTATGGCTTGTATTGAGGAAGAGTCCGGGTTTCGGAACGTGGCTAACCGTGTTGAGTCTCATTCGAGATTGTCGAACCGGTTCTTTAGTTCGAGATTTGTTAGTAGAAAGAATCATGAATTTGAGGGCAAATGATATGGTTGTTGGCTTGAAGATTCAATTCAATTACGTGCCATTGCATCAGAGGTTGAGTGGCTTGTGACTGGTGAGCTTCTCTTTCTTGCAAATTTCAAATTGTAGGTAAATTTTTGGTAGCTTGGCTTTCTTCTGAGTTCAATTTAATGATATCAAGCTTGGTTAATTCTATATCATGGGCACATTGCTGATGTTCCCCATATTTGTTCATTCTGTTCTTAATTGATTGTTCATTCTGTTCTTAAATATTCTTTTCAATGGCATTCAAGTTGTTATCTTAGTTCAAATGTTTCTGATCTTGGATTTATGCTTCAAACATGATGTTCTCTGATGTTTTTGTGTTCCATTTCTTGTTCTCTCTATGTGATTTAACATGTATGAACCAGAAGCCCAAATGTTTCTGTTCTTTCTGTAGAAATACCTTCTTTGTGTGTTTACCAAACATGGAGGACTAGAAGTCAAAACGTGTAATAGCTCAAGTCCACTGCTATTGTCCGCTTTGGTTTGTTATGTATCGTTGTCAACCTCACAGTTTTAGAACGCGTCTGTTAGGGAGATCTTTTCACACCCTTATAAGGAATGCTTCGTTCTCCTCTCCAACCAATGTGGGAGCTCACAATCCACCCCCCTTGGAGGCCTAGTGCACACCGTTTGCTGTCTGGCTTTGATACCATCTGTAACCACCCAAACTCACTGATAACAGATATTGTGCGATTTGGCCCGTTACGTATCGTTGTCAACCTTATGGTTTTAAAATGCATCTGTTAGGGTGATGTTTTCACACCTTTATAAGGAATATTTCGTTTTCGTCTCCAATTAATGTGGTATCTCACAAAACTACCATTTGTTGGCTCAATGGTCCCAAATTGAGTTGTAAAGCAAACTCTTCGAAGTCATAAATTTAAACTACAGTAGGCGGGTCTTGCGTGATCAATCGAGACGTTAAAGGTTGTTAGGTTCTCTTCCTAACGAACAAGAACAAAAACTTATCATTGATGATTAAAAAGTTACAAAACTTGAGACTCTCTTTAATAATAGAAACTTCTAAAAACCAAAACCAAAACAAAAGATTACACTGAGTTTCATAAAAGGCTTCCCAACAAGAACTAATCTCAATACATGAATAACTACGAAAAGCTTAAGAGAGAGCACAAGTCTTAAGTAGCAAGCAAGTGAGATAGCTTTCTTTGCCCTTTTGTTTAGCTGCCAGATCCCGCATCGGTTGAAGAGGGACACAAAACATTCTTTATAAGAGTATAGAAACCTCTCCCTAGCATATGTGTTTTAAAACCGTGAAGTTAACGGCAATATGTAACGAGCTAAAACGAACCATATCTACTAGCAGTGAGCTTGAACGATTCAAATGGTTTGTTTGTGGGTTGGAGGCAAATTCAAACCAGTTTGTGTTTTAATGGAGTGCAGTAGGGTGAATATGAAGCCAAGGGAGGTGATTGTATGGTCCAAGGGACACAGTTGTTAGCGGAGAATAAGGATCATGTTTTGTCAAAACGCAAGAAAACACACAGAAACTGACAAGCAGCTTCACCCCAAGTGTTGATTTTGTAATGTCCTCTCTGTCTCTGCTTTGATGCTGATGATACCCACTTGTGAAGCTTCTTCCTTCTGAATACACTATTTAACTTTCTGACAACACTGCTCACTGCTCACATGCATGTTTCGAAACTTGTTTCATAACGATTTTATTTTTAAATTTCTCCCTTAGAGTGAAAGTTTATCTCGTTTAATTTTAAACCCGTTGCAAATCTTACCTAAATGTTTAAAAACAAATATCCCGCCTTAATAAGTTCTTCAAAATATGTGATTTCCTGTTGTTTGGTTACTCTCTCGACTTTCCCTCTTAGAAATTATCTAAGTGAGGTTGGTTTTGATTTGTGAATAAGAAAAGCCTTCGATCTATATTCTAACATGTTCGTTCATGTTGTTCTTGTATTTGATCTATTAAAGGCGAGACTTAGAAATGAAAACGTAGAATAAATCATTGCAATTTGCTTTCAACATTTGTGTTCGTCTAATTGTCCTATATCCATTCATATATTCCTTGAATTTGAATTTGAAATTTTGATGCCCGAAAAGTCAAAAGTTGGGTTCATGTCAATTTCATCTCCTAATAATTCTAAATCATCATTCGAGTTCTTTTTCTAAAAAAAAACTATCATTTTTAGAAAATGTTCTTTGTATGGAGATGATTATTAAGAAGGGATAGATTTGAGTATGTAAAAACGGATTGATGATAAATGTACCGTAATTTATTGAAATACGCTCGTGATCACATTATTGTATAGCTCATTCGTTCATTTCATTTACTTTGTCGGACGTACATTAGATAAAACAAGAATTTGATGATAAAACAAGAATTTGATAAATAAATAAAACACAATATAAGGACTTGTTAGCAAAATTTGAGGGTTAAACAAGAAGCTGTCCCAAAAAAAATACCTTGTAGAAATCTATGAAGCTGTGTGTCTGTTAGCCAAAAACAAAATGCCACAATTGTATTTCCGTTTAAATTTCATTTTTGTCCCTAAATTTTTCAAATAGTTCTATTTTGGTCCTTAAATTTTTAAGTTCGTTCTGCTTGGTCTCTAACTTATTTAGCTTGACTGCAAACTCATGCTAACGTTCTAGTACGCATCCTCAAAACTATATCATTAATTTTATTGAAATTAAAATAAAAGTAAAGAAAAAAATAGTTATTATTGGAAAGCTCGAAATATTATGGAATATTGGTTGACATCTTAGTTTAATTAGATACAAAATGAAAAAAATATTCTAGCGGTTTATATTTGTTTAGAAAGAAGATCGAACTATTAACCTTGAGTAGAAAATTAATTTTATTATTACATAATGTTTTTGTTTATTTATGACGTAATAAACTTTATACATCTTCCATTTTGATTATAATTAGTGATTGTGTTAATTGATTTGTAAAAGCATAATTAGAAGCACATAAAGTTGGAAATTGGTGTGGAAATATATGAGGCAATTATGAAAGTGTTTGGTTAGTTTGATTATGACATGGGAACCTACGCAAATTATTACACCAACTTATTCTTTTTCCTTTCTTCCTTTTCTTACTCATAATTTTTGCTTTTTATTAAGCCCCACACACATACATATAGTCACTCATTTCCTTTTAAATGTGCATATTACGTGCCTTTGATTTAGGAGAGATTCACCAAAAATGTGTAACACGAGAAGACATAGAGATGTTTAATGCTATCGTCTGATGAAAAATTCAATGAGAACGTTTGAGGAACAGAATCAATGAGAACGTTTGAGGAACAAAACTCATTCTCTCGCTTCAATGACACTACAGATGTTGAGTCAGGAAGATAAAGGATAAAATGGCCGGCAAAATCACTTTCTTATCCGAAAAGGAATGCCACTAGTTTGATTATCAGCTTGCTTTTCCTAATGTCAACACCAAGGTCGTTTATGCACTTAACTTGCATTGGCAACGTCGGCCTATCTATATTCAGCATGAGACCAATTCCTTAGTTAGAAAGAAGGCGTTCTCGAGACATAGCTTTCTAAGTAGAATTCGAAATACCCGCTAGTGAAAAGATGAGGCCTTTCACTGTCCAAACTAAAATGTGCACAAAAAGTTGAACCACTTCAGACAAGGCACCAACTTATATATACTAACATTTCTAGCAAACCAAGTTTTAAGGTAAGAAAGAGTTGTGGAAATTGAACTAACTTTTTAACAAATGTAGGAAATGTCAAATGGAAGGTACAATGAAAAGACATTCTAACAAGGACGGACCTTATGCGCAAGCTAACAAATGGCTATAACGATGAAACCCAACCAACCCGACCCGACCCAAGCTCTGCTGTATTTGTAAAACCAAGAGAAATAAAACAATGAAAAATGGGACTTTCTCCTCAATTCTAAGCTACAAAATAAGAACAATCACCAAAAAGTCTACTGTTATATCCTTGAGCTATATCATTGCTAACCCTCCTTTCAATAGAGAAACCAGACAAGATCTTAGAGGAGAAACATTGGGGCAAAATCCGGCACAGCTGCAACCAAGGGACGCCGTTCTTGTGTTTGTGTGTGTATAAGGATTGGTGGCACAAGAAGAGAGTAGCTATAAGGTGGGGAAAGAATTTCCAAAAAGAAAGCCAGAAATGACTTATCATGTGTTGCCCCCTTAACTCAATCTCATGCTCTGCCTTGTTTTGATCATTCGTTTCAGCGTAGCCAGCCAGAAGCTGCACTCGTCCCACTCGCTTGTGGTAAGAAGCACCTAAAAGCAGCAGCAAGGAGGAATGAATGCATCTCATTCTGAATTTCAGGACAAAACAGGATCGCAAGAACTTCATTTTTTTTAAAAGAAAATAACTTCAAATATACCTGGATTTGTAGGGCGCGACCATAATCGCCAGTATCCAGAGCCTGGCAGAGCTGACCAAGCTTATCAGCAGCATTTTTAGATATATCCCCGCTGTTCAGTTTGTTGAACAATGCACCCATCTTCCTTGAGTTGTCTTCAATTTCCCGCTTCTTACCTGGATTTGCCCGAGCACCTCCCAATGCTTCTGAGGTCTCGTTGAAAAGTCTACTCAATGTTGCTACCACAGGTTTTTGATGAGCTGCAGAATATCAACCAGTTATTCTATCTAAACTGATATTGTATGTAGCTTGTACGTTGACAAGTACATCAAAAGCATTCACAACATAACGAGGTAAAACTTCAATTACATAGTCCACAAAACTACAAATTATCGGAATTCCTTGGTTCAGTGAAGGGTAAAACAATAAAAATGGTCCTGTAACTTCAGATTGACCAGAATTCTTTCCTTTACCGGCTAAAAACTCAGAGTGGCATGTTTCTTCCGAAATTTCTTTGAGTTACAAAACCATTAGTGCAGTAATCATGCAAATACGTGAACCTACCAATAAGTGGAATTGCAGGCATACAGGTCGTGTCTGGGAGTTAGTTTTCATGTTACCTTATATCATAAGCCAATAGTTCTTGTTAAGGGATTATAGCATTGTATGCATTTAAAAGTTAATGCTACTTAAAATCCCTTAAAGACTAAATTTTGAAGAAAATATTGTAAACCAAAACCGAATACAAGATCTTAATGAACTTTTTCTGTTAAACAAATACGTAACTAACAATTACCAGGAACGTTTGAAGTATCTGCAGTCTGCACAGTTGGTGGTGGGGCTGGTGGCGTCACCGGTGGCTGTATTGGAGTAGATTGTGGAGGGCTGGGTGGCTGAACCATACCCATTCCAGGTAGCTGAACGGCTCCTGGATTAGGAACTGGCATGAATCCCCTCGATGGAGGAGTGGGAGCCACAACCTGCGGCATTTGATGCCCAGGAACCGACTCCATGTGTGATGGGGCAGAACCAATTGAAGCAGTTGATTGTATAGGTTGAAAAGTAGGATTAACAATTCCCTGAAATATTTGAGAAACAAATATTAAATTATCATCATCTTTTACACTAAAAATGGTAAGATTTATGCACTCATTGATGAAGAAGGATTACGAACAGGGTACAACTGAGAACCCAAAGTGGGTGGTTGTTGATATTTTTCCACATTTCTCAAAGCAGGAGGTGTTGCAGGAACAAATGGCCTCGGAGCTGGCTGACCCGGGGGTGCAGTGAAATTTGTCTAAAACCAAAACCAAATTACAGTTAGACCAACCCAATTCCTAAAAGAATTTCAAGCATCATCGAGAAGCAATATCTTATCATCCTTTACATCACACGAACATTACTCCGAAAAACTTCCCCAAAGATTTGTGAAGAAATGTCAGTAAAAAACTAAAGACTGGCATTCTTCCAGAGATATGGCAGGTCAATACTAGATTAATGCCGGATGATAATATTTCAAAGGAAAATGCTGCGTTTACTTTGTATTTTACATTTGGTAAAATAACTTTTCAGCTTTCCTATTTTGAGTTCAATTGCTTTCTTAAGATTGTTTTAGATAAATCAGAATGCTATTCAACTATGAATTGCCTAGGGTCATAAAACCCTGATTTTAGTTGTCCAAAATTCTTCGGATTTTTATGTCCTTGTTCAATTCTAAAAGTTTTGTTAGTTGACTCAGGTTTATTTTTCTCTAGATACCGTTGCCAATTTTATCCAAAAATAGTGAATTGCATTTCAATCACTTCCTAGTGGAGCCAAGTTTAAAATTACAGAATAATCAACAAATAATACCTCTGGAGCCTGTGGCGCTTGCGATGGAAGAAATAAATTAGGCTGGGGTGCAGGCTGATATGGTGTAGGAGCAGTGTATCCTCTTCCCCCATAGGCAGTCTGGGAATAGTTATCATTGTATGCAGTGGTAGGCACATTCTGATGGAATTGCGCTGGAGCAGACTCCTGAGTAATCGACAAGAGAAGTTATATGCTGAATTCCTTGAAACAAGGCAATATTTCGCCAGGTTCAAAGCAGCCAAAACCAGCAAGCGTATCGCATAAAAGGAAAAGAAGATGAGACACCTGATAATAATGTTTGGTGGCTTCAGCACTATACACATTTGCACTTGGTTGCTGAGAGTATTCAATGGTTGATGCCTCGTCATTTTTATCTGTGACACGAAAGTAAAGCTCTTGCTTAGAAAATAACATTCAACTCAAAACAATCCCCTCTTCATTTCTCGAACCCCAATAAACTCTTGTAGCGGGGAAACTACCTCAGGAATACACACAAAAAGAGAAACAATTTGCATTTATAGCTTAAGTGATAAAACAAGGTAAAATTTAGAACAAATATTAGCAAATTGCTGAAGCTTTTGACTTTATTAGCATTGAACTTATTGTAAAACTAACAACTTAACCAGTTCAGTTTTTCCAAAATTTATACCACACAGTCAACCTCAAAAATCCAAACACTTGATCATCAAATGAGAGAAAAGACAATATTAGTGATCATATACTTAAAGTATGATTGATTTTTAGGCATTGTTAAAAATATGTTACTTACCAGATAAATAATTCAAACTTGTTAAAAAAAAATGCATTAAGAAACAATAAGATTCAACTTGTTGTCCAAAGGGTCAGTAATCACTTGAATTATTCTTTTTTAAAGAGTTATGATTAAATGGTCAACAATTTGTGCCCTTAAGCATGCTGAAACGTTTTGAGCTTTCAAATTAAAAGCACATGACCATAGGTGACGCCAACAAAGGTCAATGCGTAAGCAGAAGAAATCAGGATATTCTATGATAAAATAACCAACGTTTTAATGACAGTGGACTCACCAGACTCTGTAGAGAAGGAAATTCGATCTTTCAAGATCACAAGTTCAGGTGTCAATTCTTCAGATCCCAATAACTTAATATATTCCAGTGCTGTTGTTAGCTGTCCTTGACTTGCTAATATTTCAGCATATTTCTCAACAAGCTTGCATAAAGTTACACTAAATCTCTTTTGTCCAGTGGCCAAAGCAAGCACAATAGTCTTTTCCATCAAATCCTAACCAAAACAGAAGGCACGTTCAACTTTATAGTCCAATACACATGTTCAATATGTCTCTTAAAGTACACTTACCTGTAGAAGATCAACATAAGATTTTCCTTCACGCTCAGTAGACAAGCTCCTCGACCAGATTTCAACAGTTTTATCAATATTACCAGCACATATATAGCACAGAGTTGCTGGAAGTGTATAACCGGCAACCATAAGTTTTGAAGCAAGAGTATCACAGAGCATGGTCCATTCATCTTTTTGTGCGAACTGTTAATTGATACAAAATTAATGTTGCAGCACAGTAGTAATACCCTTAAAACATTAAAGTGAAAATTAACATGAATACTAAAAGAGACGTTTACTTTTAGTAGGACTCAAATGCTTTATGAGCAACATAATCTAGTGTGAACTACTTCCAGAATTTCCTGGTCGGTACAGTTGAGAGATGAAAATTGGAGATTGTTTTAACATAATTAGCAACATGAAAGTGTAATTATAAACATTTCTATAGCATCTGCTAGTATGATAATGGAACTTATTTCCTGGAAGAAGTAAATGACTATTTAATATAAAAGCAGACAACATGTCTGCAAGTTAAAGCAGCCAAGTAAGAAGCTCATAACATGGCGGGTACAAGTCCAACATAATTTTCAGTAACCAACTTGGCATCCCTTCTTACAAATATAGTGCATCAAAATCCTTTGCACAGTTTCTAGCAAACAAATATTGACATCGCCATTTTTCTAGAGAGAATTTTTATACAAATTAAATATAAAACTTACACTGCAGAGAAGGGCAAGTGTTTCTTTCCAGAATTTCAGGGGCCTTGTATTCACAAGACTCAGTAGATTGTTGTTGACCATTGCAGAAACAGTCTGATTGAAGAAAAATAAGAAGATTAGTTTGTGGAGATTCATACTCAAAGGCGGTCAAGGATGTCTCTAACTTTCATAAAACTTCTAATTATCAAAAGAGTAAAGCAATAAAAAGACAATATTCACTGCTTCATGAGGACAGGATAAAGTGTCAACTACCTTTAAGTAAGGTGAACAGGACATTTTTAGATATTGATCTCGTGTATTCTCCCACAGCGACCCACCACCAACATGAGCAATAACCAAGGCATCAGCCATTTTGTTTGCAGACACACACAACCCAACAGCCCCCTTATAATCACCGACAACCAATGCCCGTTGCACACCATCAGCAAATGATGCATCTCCATTGTCTTCCACTACATCCTCATCTTGTGGTTCTTCAGCGGCAACATTAACCTCAGCAGCATGGTTATCACCAGAGATCGATAAAGGTGTATCGGCCTTTGGACTGGGCAGATTGTTAAAGAAGTCCTCCCCATTATCAGATGGAAATAATGTGGCTTCTCTACCATCCCCATATCCAATATTATCTGCTGCAGTGTCATTCAGATGGAGAGCATCTACATCCTGGGAAATCACTGCTTGAGAATCTTGTGATTCAGTTGATACGTTAAAACCAAGATGACTGAGAAGCTTTGTCCTTGCAGTGCCATCATCTTCAAACATGACTTTCAGGAATCCCCATGTTTCCCGGTCATCCTCCAATCTGTTCAAGACATTGCAACTGTTAACCACCACTTTTTCTATTTAAAAAACAAAAAGAAGCAAAAAAAGAATTAGAGATGGAGAGAAGTTTTAAGGTGGATGACATACTCAGATTCTTTAGACTTCTGTTCGCATAAAACCCTGAGAGAGGAGCGTTCGCCATTTTGTATCGCAGCTTCAAACTCAGATGAACGAGTAACCAAACTGTGCTCCATTAGCAAGTCATGCACATAAACCTAGAAGAAATACAGGGGTGAAAATGAACTACAGCTATAATGAATGAAGTTGATCAATCAAACAAAGAAATACCTCTGAAGCACCAGCTGAAGCACCGGCAACAGGAGCCCTAGATTGAAATGTCACAACCTTTCCTCCAAAGCCAAAAGAGGCCCCAACTGGACGTTTATACGACTTTGGTGCTCTCAAAGATACTGCATAAAATAAATAATCAATATAAGAAAACATTAGAAAACCAACAATCATGTAGGAAATGAAGGACAGAGAAAGAAGGGAACAGAGAGAGAGAGAGAGAGCAAAACATATATGTTTTTTCCACAAATCCATTATAACAAGACTAAACGATAAACCTTCTTTAATTTTTTTTTTTTAATGCAAGAAATTGATAATAAATAACCTCATTTAGTCCAATCCAACAAAAAAAAAAAAAAAAAAAACTGCAAAC
>NW_019268520.1:1743159-1762042 GCF_002738365.1 Cucurbita moschata | reverse complement strand
CAAAAAAAAAAAAAAAAAAAAAAAAATCTGCAAACCAAGAATATTACAAAAGTTGACAAAAGACAGATGGACTAATAGAAAGGCTTTTTGTGTTAAAACAATTATGGGGTGAAGGATCAAACTATCAACATTTAAAAATGGTAATAGGGTGCCTTACTTGGATTGGCGCCTAATATAAAGGTTTTTGAAGTAAGAACATTAACTCCATTGAAGGAAGTATGTATGAGATATCAAAGGGGACTGACAATCCAAAAGGAAAACTTGCATTAGATCAAACACACCAACGCCTAGAAGGCCTTGATAACTTATACCTAACACGAAGCTACAAAATAATCCTGATCCAAATGCTTTCACAGTCCAAATCCTTGTCACCATTAACACTTTGATTCCTTTCTAGCCATAACGTTCAAAAATGCCATAAAATGTCATAAGAGAACAAAAACTTATCACCATAGAAACACTTCCCATCCACAAGCTCAGCAAGAAAGAAAGAGCAAGTATTCCACATTAAAACATGACTCCACAAACTACCATAAGCAATCACTGCTTGGTTAATATCTAACTTAATCCTTGGCTGGAGGGGACTTCCCAGCCCGTACAGAGATGGTCGGACCAAAGTGATTCTACAAATGATGACCCAGACAGTCCCAAACTATGGTGGGTGAAGGGGCCTTGGAATCTCTTCCGTAATCAAGGTGTTGAAATGTTAAGCTCCCAGGGAGATGAAGTTGAGGAACCTTCCATTTCAGTAAGATAACAACCCTCAAGTTTTAAATAAGATTTTTTGGATCTCCCTCACAACTAGGGGAAAAGTTTTAGATGAGAACTCCGCTACTTGACTGAAGACCAACATTTTGTGTATTTTTTCCAATTTCAATTAGAAAGAAAGAAACGTGGGGGATCAGATAATCAAGTGAGAAAAGTTACTAGGCATGAATGGATTTCACTATATTATAGTGATGAATTACCAATTAGACTACAAAAGCCAGTGGCCCATGAATACAGAGGAAACAAAGGAGACCGGTGAAAGAAAGAACAATAAAATCAAAAGTAATAAGGTTATTTCATATTACAAGACAGCCACCAGATAGGCAAACAGCACCAAACACTATCTTACCTGCACTAAAATCATTCTCTCCTACACCATAACGGCTGCAACTCTGTAAAAAGAAGGAAAGTAAAATAAAAGAATCAAATTTATACCCAAAAACTATGAAAATGAAAATGAACTTTATAATTCAGGCTGAACTTGTTCATAAATGAAAAATGAAAGCACAAATATGAATAACGATGATTTCATTTCCAACAGAAGAGCAGTTGACTAAAGTAATAGCCTTTGCAGGTTCATTTCCATATATCGAAAAAAGATTTAGAGCATATATATCATAACTGAATCACTTATGACTGAATTTTACACTTCTCTTGTCAGTAGTATGATGCCCGCCCTTTTATTAGCTTCGAGAGCATGCTTTCATGCTGGTTTTTTGTTTGGCTTCGGTTTCTTCTTTTATTCTTCTTCATAAAAGCTTGGCTTATTTATTTAAAAAATGAGGAGAAAATAAACGATGATGCAAACAGAAATACAAAGGCAAAACTTTAGTTTCATGCTGCCTGACGTCCCAACAGCACATCAACATTCTCCAAAAATAAGAACAAGTTGCACAGTAGAACAGCAATTTATAATTAAAAATTGACATCTTCCAGAGAATTAGAGAATCTCTTACGTGCAGTATCTTTCAACCCAACCCATAAAAGCATTCACATTTTAGTTTCATGCTGGCTGTAAGGATCTTGTACGAGTGGTTCCTGTCAATGTCTTATTGATTTGCAATGTTTCACAAACTAATCGACCACAATTCCCAAATGAGTGGTAGAAGCGTCAACCAACCAAAATATGGAACCTAAAAAGGTAAGTTTTTCCTAGGAGCTTAGCTATAAAGGTATTAATACTCATTACAAACTCTAACGTAGGATGTGCCTTATATGAGTATCTCCCCTCTGAATCAAAAGATGACTTTTTGTTACATGCCTTTTATACATCAAAGTATTGCGGCCAGATCCTCTTTTGTTTTTTCTTTTGCTCTAATATTTTGCTTGGGCGTTGGCCCTCCCCCAAGACCCATCTCTTCTCCTCTCTCATGTGTTTTTGGATTACTTGGCAAGAAAGGAATCAAAGAATTTTCAAAGACAAGAAACTCACTTTTGATTGGTTGTTTGAAGCTATATCTTTTACGACTATTACTTCGTGTAAATGCTCTCAATCTTATCCAGCAATCCATCACACAATCATCAAAGATATTCCCGATAGTATCACCTTGATCTCAGCCCACCAGTCCAGCAAGTAACACTTACCTCATTTTTCATGAGTATTTAATAAAAATCAGTCATGTTATTAGATTAGATTTGCCACAATATCCATATAGTATTCCCTCCCAATAAAATTAAGAAAATTCGTGGAGGAGGAAGCACCAAACACTTCCAGAAGTCATAATTTAACATATTAATTCTGTGGACGGTATTCTAAGAAAACCTGCACAAAGTATAACTTTGGTGAATACCCAACAAACTTTAAAGGGATGTACCTCAACATTATGTATGCCAATCTTCCCATCAAACGAAGATGCTGTTATAACACCAGGAATCCTAGGAAACCAGTGTACATCAAAGTTCCAGTTGGTACTAGCAGGCAATTCGCACACAATCTGCATTGGGAGTGGCAAATCAGAGTAGTTTCCTGATTAATGCATATGTTCAAGCACATAGTAATAAAGATATGATAGAGTGCAAAAGAATGAAAAGTGGCATATCAAAGAACTGTAACAGAGCTTACATCTCCAGAAATAGTATCCCAGCAGATAGTTCTGTTGTCTTTGGCACATGTTAGCAAGTAGGAGCTATCGGTGGGACACCATGCCATTGCAATTACACCTGATTACGAGAAAAGTATTTTTATAAGGTTCCTTTTAGAAAGAAAAAATAAACAATTAAACTTAATGCAAACAAGAAGATATTAAATCTATCATTAGTAGATGAAGCAACATGTACGGCTTACAAGTCAAATTTATCACAATTAAATGGAACTTAGTCTGCCAGTTCAAAGCATGCAATTACTTCACTAAAATCTAGTATTGTTATAAGTACAGCAATTAACAAACTTAATGGATGAATTCAGAAACCCTGGTTACTAAAAAGAAGAAAAAAGTAATTAACGATTCATCTCCTACAGTCCAATGCGTAATAGAAATACTGTAAAATGAGATGAAGAGAAGAGAACTAATAGACTACATTTTACCATTTGAAAATGTGAAGCATAATCTTCGCTTTTTCAACCTAACCCAGATATTTAGGTTATTTTTCGGCCTTTTATGACAAACAAATTCCAATGTTATTAACAGTTAGGAACAAGCAAGGCGCTCATCTCAACTCTATTTAACATGGACAACTGAAAAGTCAATATAACCCTCTTTATTTGAGGTGCTGAATTTCAATCATAATACAATCTCAGAGTGTAAAAGCTCAGCAACCCTCAATCTTTAGTCATACAACATGAATTAAAAAATAGAAAATGCAAACACGAGACAACAATCAGAGAACTAAACATGACAAGGGCATCATACAAATTCTACAAGGAAATATATAACACCAGCTATTTACTTCCAGTTCTAGACAACACTACAAGTTCCAAACACATGGAGAAGCAAAAAATCAGTTATCCGATTATCAGAACACATCTACTAAATAAGAATCATTTAACAGTTTTATATATTATTCTATAAACATGAAAGTGGTTTGAAAGAAGAAACTACAAATCTAACATAAAATTAAACTTTATTACCATACCTCTTGTGTGGCCCACAAACTCTTTCACTGGCGTCATAATATTTCGCATATCCCAAAGCTGAGAGCAAAATAAGGTGTTGACTTAAAAATAGTACGAAATCTTTTACAATATTTAAGTATAATGTATGTGGGAATCATCACCCTGAGAGAAGGAGAATTATCATCATCTGAAGCAACCACGAGTTGGGTTGCAAGATCAGGATTCCACTGCAGCACCGAGCAGCGTCTTCTAGTGGAATCTGAAAAACTGAATTGACAGGCAACATACATTTATCAAATGCAACCCAGAAATTTTGGAATTTATCCAATTTCATCATTTAAGTCCTTAATTTAATAATTCACTTAGATTTACCTGATAACTGGTTTTTGCTTCTTCAGGTCCCAAACGACTGAATCAATAAGAGTTGTAAGCAAAATGTTAGGGAGAAAATCCAATATTTTGATTCTTTCTTTGAGGATATGATATTTTCTAGTTGCTTTTGTTGTAGAACTCTTCCCTCCCCTGGCCCTTTGTAATTAAATAAGCTATTTTTTCCATATGCGTCATTTTTCTTTTAATTTTTATTTTTTAAACAAGAAATCAGTTTGCGATATATGTCAATTGAAAGAGCTTTTATGTAGCTTCCTTTGGTCTCAATATTGAGGCATTCCTTCCCACTCTTTTTGTAATTTCATCCTCAATTAAATCTGTTTCTTGAAAAAAAATCAAATTAAAAATAATAATAGTTATAAGTTCTATTCAATCAAGAAACCAAATTTTCGTCAAAAAAAACATAGTGCCAACCAAAATAAAAACCCAAAAAATGAAACAGGATTTTGTTCCTCACCTGTTGTTCCATTATATGAAGTGGAGGCTAATATATGTTGAACTTTGCTATTCCACGATAAGAATGAAATTTCACCCTGAGCTGCAGAACCACTACCCTGCATAAAGATTGAATGAAAAAATAAATATTCATTCGATATGATGGTAAAGAAAGGAAGTGGAGCATGGTAGCTAATAGCCTAATAAGTAGACCTTTTCCTGGCATGTTAAAATATGAAGACTAGAGACCTGACATAGCAGCTAAAATATCAAACTCGGCTAACTAATAACATTTATGTAGCTGAAGCATGGGACTTGACAAATTGCTTATGGTTATTGAACTTTTGTCGGCATCTTAAGGAAAAGAAAATAGAGGAATGGGCTGCCCTTTATAATAAAACCCCCTCCTATCAATTCACTGACTGTCCAGACAAATGGACTTGGGAGCTTGACAGAGAGGGGAACTTTTCTACACAATCATACTCCACAACCTCGTTTCCAGGAACACAACAAACGACAAGGAGATATACGGGAAGATTTGGAAAGACCCTTGGCCCACAAAAATCAAGTTTTTATTATGGGAAATCAGCCACTCCTGTCTCAACACTTTCAACAGGCTACAGAAAAGAAGTCCATGGGTATCTCTCTCTCTCCAAATTGGTGGTCTCTGCCAGGAGTCAGGGGAACACCCTTTAAAGTCCACAAAAGCTAACCTTTGGCCTTTCTTGATCAAGTCTATCATATGGTGAATATGGAAAGAGAGAAACTTGAGGATGTTTCAAGATCATGAAAACACTCCACAGAACACTTGCAGTACCACAATCTTCTACACTTTTCTGGTATATAATACAATGGAGAAGTCTTTTGTAACCTCTTTGAATGGGTATTTCTTTTGTATCATTTCAATTGATCAATGAAATTGTTTCCTATTAAAAAAAAATAATAATAACTCAGCTAATTAATAATTGGTTAGATCCATTAGATGACTACTTGGCTGCCCCGAGGCAATCGTTGTTTTTAAAGGGACTAAATCCTTCAAATTTCAATAACTTTATAAGGAAAATTTATCTTGAACAAAAATTAAAGAAAATACATCAGAACTGCACAAGGGGAGAAGACATTGCGCTAAGAGGCAATAAAAAAGCAACAAAATATTCTCCATCAAACTTTAGGGGGGGCAAGGGCAACCTATGTCTATTACGAAAGATGGGGGTTGGACGATTTCTTACTAAATTTACCAAATGAAAGATGTGTACTATTTCCTAAGCAGGCAGGCTAACCCCTGCTCAATTGGTCCGCTAAATTATTCCCACTTGTTTCCTTCATTTGTTCCAGGTTTCTTACACTCCATTCCCTCTAAGCCCTTTCTTATTTAAATTGGTCCCTATTGCCTAATAGGTCAAGGTGACTTTGCCTGTAAAAATATCAAGGAGTTCAGGGATTTTATTTGGTAGGGGCGTCAACAATAAATTGTGAACAAAAGTTTGCAATTTCCATTGGCCATTATAAAAGAAAATAAATGTAATGAGAAATATAATAAATTGCATTCAACAGCAAAAGACTACGCCAAAAAAGGGGGCAGGATACTACTCTCCCAAAACAGCGAAAACTATACAGAAGATTACCCAACATTTGGTGTTAACAAGAAAAATTATACAGTTGCACATATACTATAATAAAATTATGAAATGCTACACAGTCAAACCTTCAGAGGTGGAAAATGAATAGGTTGTGACGGGTTGGCTAAATCCCATATGCAGATTTCACCATCATCAGCTCCGGATGCAAGCAAGTTTGGTGTAATTGTATTAAATTCTAGACCACGCACCTGCATGAGGAAAATACTAGAGCTCTCAGCGTGCGAAAAATGGTATAACAGTAATATTAGAGTAGCCATGTACTCGAGTGAGCATTTCAGAACTTTCGAAAACTTACAGGCCCTTTATGCCTTGATAGATGTCCAACTAGAGGAGTTTCACCTGCCTCAGGACTGAAAATAAAGGTGAAAAGGAGTCAAGCCTACAAAGCATTAAAGAAAGTAACACCCTGAGAATAATAGGGTGATTGTAAAATTAGACTAGAAAACTGTATCTAGTACAAATATACTCTTTTCAGAGTATGAGAAAAGGAAACTTCATTGTCATTTTTCAAAAGGTGGGCTTAATCGTAACTCTTCGATACGGTTCTCAAAATGAGATTCGGGGATTTCCATGGACAGTCAATCATAAGAAATTTTTATAAGCACTTGTTAGAAAGCTTCTTGACCAATCTACAACTATCGATTTTAAACCACTTTCAGATCTAATTTGATATTGAGAACATTATGGAAACCTTCCAATCCATCCACCTTCCCAGGGTCCCAATAGACAATTAAACCAACTCAGAAACTCAAAGCAATACAGGGAAATCATTACGTCAATTTGATCGTTCGTAATTAACCAATTCTCACGCTACACACTTCTGCTTAAATTTTTTTCAACTAATTCTTCATAGAACACTCAGAAGGGGTAAAGAAAACCAAACTCGTTAAGCCAACTGCAGTTAAATTACAACAATTGGTTTGAAGCCAACTCCCCGAATAATAAGCACCCGCTCACTAAGAACTTATAAACTCTACTTCCCCCATTTACCAGCAACAGAAAGCACTTGGGCACAGATACAATCCAAATTCTTACAAACATATTGATCCACGAAAAATGAAAAACCAAAGTCCAATTACCGGATCAGCGCAAGCGGGTTCCATATATCAATGTTCCCATCGACGAGTCCACCGGCAATGAGACCTAGAGAAAATTGTTCAGAGCCCGATCCATTCTTACCCCAGGAGAGGCGATTGAAGCGTTCGGAGCTCGGAGTATCCCCAATTACAGGAAGGTCCTTGTCATCCGACTGGAAATCGAGCTTGAAGATCTCGAGATTGGCGGACGAGCTGAATGACAAATCCACAGCACCCGCCATCGTCCCGGCGGCCATGTACGGCCCGTCCGGTGCTATAGCAACGAACGCCGATCGATTCACTTCCTTTATACACGCCATTGAAAACCCAAACTACCAAAAACCCAAGAAAATAAAAACAAAACAAACTACACCCAATTGAATTGTATCACCAATCTACAATTACAACCATAAGAAATGGAGAAGAAAAGATCGGCGGATCTGGGGAAATTTTCAGAAATTTTGTTTTTGAAGAGTGTATGAGAATTGAGGGTTGTCGAGATGGGGGAGTAGTTTCGATCTGATCTGTGAAATGCAAGTGAAAGTGAGAGACTCGCAATTCTCTCTCTCTCTCTCGAAAATCTCAAACGAAAAAATGAAAAGTGAAAAAAATGGGATTTTGAAGCTTTTATTTTTTGCCTTTCCCGGGAGTTCAATTAGCGGGTTTGAAGAGCTTTGATTCTCTGTAAAATGGAACACTAGGGTTTATGTTAGTCAACGTTTTGTAAAGACGACTCTCTCGTCGTTTGTCCAATGGGAATACGACTCGTGCATTGGGTGGAGCCCTTTGGGCTTTTTGGGCCCAATGAGATCCATTGGCTGGCGAGATAACATATGGGCTTTTCACAATGGGCTCATTATCAAATTTGAGACACCTTGTATTTGGGCTTTTTGGGCCCAATGAGATCCGTTGGTTGGAGAGATAACATATGGGCTTTTTCACAATGGGCCCATTATCAAATTTGACACCTTGTATATGGGCTTTTTGGGCCCAATGAGATCAGTTGGTTGGAGAGATAACATATGTGCTTTTCACAATGGGCCCACTATCAAATTTGACACCTTGTATATGGGCTTTTTGGGCCCAATGAGATCAGTTGGTTGGAGAGATAACATATGTGCTTTTCACAATGGGCCCATTATCAAATTTGAGACACCTTATATTTGGGCTTTTTGAGCCCAATGAGATCCGTTGGTCGGAGAGATAACATATGGGCTTTTTCACAATGCGCCCATTATCAAATTTGAGACACCTTGTATTTTGGGCTTTTGGGCCCAATGAGATCCGTTGGTTGGAGAGATAACATATGGGCTTTTTCAGAATGGGTTCATTATCAAATTTGAGACACCTTGTATTTGGGCTTTTTAGGCCCAATGAGATCCGCTGGTTGGCGAGATAACATATGGGCTTTTTCAGAATGGGCTCATTATCAAATTTGATACACCTTGTATTTGGGCTTTTGGGCCTAATGAGATCCGTTGGATGGCGAGATAACATATGGGCTTTTTCACAATGGGTCCGTTATCAAATTTAGACACCTTGTATATGGGCTTTTTGGGCCCAATGAGATCCGTTGGTTGGAGAGATAACGTATAGGCTTTTTCACAATGGGCCCATTATCAAATTTGAGACACGTGGCATGTGGTTACAATTGTGGGCCAAAACTAAACCCATAATGGGCCAGGTTCACCTCACACTGAGCAAAGCTACAAAAAGCTCTGGGAACTCAGCTCCCCCAAATGGATCACAAACCAAAAGATTGAACGGATGAGTTTATAAGTAAGGAATACATCTCTATTAGAACGAGGCATTCTGGAAAAACCAAAAGTAAAGTTGTGAGAGTTTATGCTCAAAGTGGTCAATACCATACCATTGTGGAAGGTCGGGATTCTTAACATGATATCAAAGTCATGTATTTAACTTATTAATGTCAATAGCATTCTCAAATGTCGAACAAAGAATTTGTGAGCTTCGATAGTCAAAATGTTCAAGTGTCAAACAAAAGATGTATTTTGTTCGAGAGCTCCCAAATGGGAACCTTGCATGAACTTGTAAAGCAATCACAAGGAGGAAAGCATCGACGGATATGAACATAGAGCTTTTTCTACTACCCAAAGCTTTCAGCATAAAAGCACAGCGTGTTCAGATCGATAATGTTTGATTAAATGAAGAAAACTTTGGTTTAACATTAACGTGTTCGGAAAAAATAGAATAAAAAAGGGTTAAATTACAAATTTAGCCTTTAACCTTTCGAATTCGTTACCATTCACAATTAAAAAAGTTAGAGACAAAATAGACACCTAACTCGGGGTTTGAATACTAAACTTATAATTTAATCCAAAAAATATATCTATTAATAATTTAATAATTGATTTACATTACATAGAAAATAAAATAGTGGAATTCAAAATCAAATTTAACAGGACATCAAATTTGATGGAGGTTGAACTAAACAAATATTCTATAATTGTCCATATAGTTTGAATGGACTTTATTTGGTCAGTTTTAGTCCTTTTTATTTATTTATTTATTTTGATCAATGAAATTTTATGTTTATTTTATTTTAGTTTTTTCATTTTTATTAAAATATTACAATTTTCGTGTTACTTTTATTTCTACTTTGATAGATTAATAATATAATTTTTAATCTATAATTTCGAGTATACGTAGTATTGATAAGAGTGTGACATTCTCAAAATAAAATAAAATCAAATCAAAATCAATATTTCAAAATTGATAGATACTACTAAGAAAGAGTCCAAGATGTTCCTAAACACTCTTATTTTTTCATGAATAGCAACATTACTGGAAAGTGATACTCAATCTCTTGTGAAGCGACATTGATCACTTTTGGTTACGATGAATTGAGTTGGAGAATTTTTTTGGACCAAGCTGAAATTTTGGATTGGTTGGGTTAGTGACCTAAGGTGCCTCAAACAGGGTACATAACCCAACCCAACTCTCTATTTTTCGACTTGGGTTAAGTTGAACTATTAGATTGTTCCTTTTTTAAAAAATCTTACTGTCACATTAATAACTAGTCACTCATAAAATTCAAATATGAAATACTTATGAGTTATGATGCATTAATAACGTACGTTACAAACATCCAATATTCTTAATTTTCGTAATCTTAAAAACACAAAATTAAAACTTCAATAAATAAATAAATAAAAAGTCTTCGCAACAAAAAGAAAAAGTGCAAAAACATTTGCACTTTTGAAGTTTGCTTTCCTTTAAAGCAAGTGGTGGAAAAGAAATATTCATTTCAAATCATTTTTTAGTAATAATTAAACCAACTTTTAATTTTGACTAAAACTTACACCTAAAGTATAAAAAATTAATATAATATATATATATATATGAGATTCCTCGTAGATTGGAGAGGGTAACGAGTGTCAGCAAAGATGCTGAGTCCCAAAAGAGGTGGATTATGAGATTCCATATTGATTGGAGGAGAGAACGAAACATTCTTGACAAGGGTATGAAAACTTCTTCCTAATAAACACGTTTTAAAATTGTGAGGTTGAGAGCGATACGTAACGGACTAAAACAGACAATATCTGTTAGTAGTAGACTTGGTCGACTACGTATAAGCACATTCATTCCAACATATATATTAGAAAACGTTAGGTATGGTTCGAAATAACTTTTTAAGTACTTTTATTAATTAAACATTCAAAACGTCATTCGGGACAAACATTTAATTTAGTTTTTCGAGAATGGTTTCTTTATTCCATTACTAAATCATATCTATTCAACGAGATTGTTACAAATGGATACACTTAAATAAAATAATGGTAGGTTCAAGATGAGAGTGAAAAGTGACCCAATACAAAGGGGTGACCACTTTTTGTTATGCTTCAGAATATCCCAATTCCTACCCAAAATGCATATTTACAATTTGAAACTATGAAGCTTAGAATGGGGAGTAGCGTTTCGAAGTTACATTCCGAACGCATTTCGGGGTCGAAAATCAGTTAGCTTCGATCAGACTGATCACGTCTTACTTTGATGGGGCATACGGGGCGTCGTCGTAACGACCTCTCGGTTCAACTTTAGTAATGTTTGACGATCTTTGATCGTCCCGTCGAAGAGTTGACCCTCGGGATTTTCTGCATAACATACATAATAGCAACTCACACAAGCATGGGGCAGTGCCATTGCAATCCTTGTCTGAGGTAATTCAAAATGGAAGTGATTTAGTTCATATGAGCTAAGAAAACAGCTCTATTAGAAGCAAGGAAGAAGAGCACAAACCATTAGATATCCAACTAAGAAGCTTAGCAAGGAAATGGTAGCGGTGAAGCCACCGTGCACTGTAAACGTCCAGCTCGATATAACAATGACACAAATAGAGCCACTACAAACTCCGGTGAGGAAGCATATTGAGCTCGTTATATCTGAGTCGACGATCGGTACCATGTCATTCATCTCGAAAAGTTTCCAAGTGTCTTGTGACGCTCGCACGAAATCTCTTCCATATGAAGCTATCTGATAAGAACAGTTTTGAAACGAATCATTTCGATTACGAAATCGACGCATTGTTTCGAAACATCCAAGTCTAATGAAAATGGAAAAAGACACAAGCAATACCTGCACGAAAGCCCAACTATTGCCTCGTCGAAAGATCGAGTTCATGACATGAAGACAGCAATGAGCACAAGAAAACATGAACTCGTCTTCCCCCTCGAGCAAATTTAGACCTCGAGCGAGGATTCGAAGAGCTTCAATGGTAGGCACAAAGAGAGAACCAAGAGAAGCACTTCCTAAGTTTCTAGTTAAAGCTCTTTGGAGGCAAAATTGAGTATTGCTTTGCATTCCTCTAAGATAATACAGAGATATCACTCTACTAACAGTTATATTAGCAACATTTCTCATCACTTCAGCAGTCCAAGCCAAGCTAAGAACTAAAACGATTATAGTCAAAGGGGGAAAATAAAAGTTCAATGCACCAATGACAGCCAAAATCCATATAGACATCCAAAGAAAGCCAGCCCCGAGCATCCAATACGTCGGTTGATTCAAATCGGGGAATTTCTCGACGGGTTCGAGCGATTTGATGAAAACCTTTGAACAAAAGCCTATTCTCTGTGAAACCCAGCAGGCATATAAACCATTACCAATGGCAAAAACAAGAAAACAGACTCCTACACCTTCGGTGGCAGGCATTTGGAAGCAAACTAGCAGGATTCCAGCTGATAAAGACATAGCAAAAGAACACCATAGAATGAAATGAACCATGAATTTAGGCCATAACCTCACAGCCTTTTGCCAAGCAAATGCAAGACTAATACTCAACAGAGATGCAACCTCAACTTGTGGAAGGAAGTACTGAAGAATCCTTCTCTCTTTTCTCTTTATAGACTCTGATGCATATAACAGGCCATGAATTCCCTTGAAAACAAGGAACCCCACAAGCCCAACAGCCAAAATCAAGTGCAGGACAAACAGGAACAGATATAGTTTATCTGTGTATGCTTTTGAGTTCAGATTAATCACTGCAGGTTGCTGTTTGGCAACAACAAAATAAGGGCAAAAATTCAACACTAATCATGATCAAAACAATCAAATGTGAGATGGGTTTTACCTGTGGAGTTGAAATTGAGCGAGGAACAGGGGACTGATGGTGTTGGTGGCGATGGTGGCCGGAAGGGCCACTGGAGGAGGGCTGAGGAGAAGGAGTGGCTACTCTAACACCACCGTTGAGGATGATTCTCAAAGGGTTTGTTGGGTTTAATCTATGCAACATTGCGGCGTGCATATCGCCTTGATTATTGGTGTTTTTGATGTCCCTTTCCATCGCTTGCTCTGGTAGAACACCTACTCTTCCCCCTTTTTCTAGATCTTCTGGTAATTGACTCCCATTTTCCTCTCTCTCCTCTTCCTTTCTTCTCTCCATTTCCCTCTCCTCCGCCTAAAAACCACACACACAGCAAAAATTTGAAAACCCCATGAGTTTTAGCGTTCTAAATCAACAAGAAAAGAAAACCCACCAAGAAAAGAGGAACAATCAAAGAAAAGAACCCTAAACATGGAAAAAAATTGAAAATCTCCAACAATACACTATCATCTTACTGGTTGAAAGGTACCCATCGGAGAACGGTGACGGTGGTGGCGGTGGCGGTGGCCGGAGCTGGAATTTAGGGGATTTGTTTTTGTTGTATCTTTTTGATTTTGGTGGGTGGGATGTTCCCAATTTGCCTTTTGGAATTTGCATCAGAATATGAGAATGGGAGTAGCTTCAGAATTGTTTTTCAAAGCTCACGAGCTTCGTTTGGCGCGTGATATCACGGACCAATGGGAAGGACTGCCGTCATTGAATGTTCTGACTTGCGTCTTTTAAAAAAAACTTTCGCACGTGCTGTAACAGATTAACATTTCTGATTGGAAATGGACGGCTGAGATTGGACGTATGTATTTTTGCCACGTTGCGTTTATTTTTATATTAAAATATTGGTTACGGAATAGTTAATTAATAGCAAAAAAGTTTTGGACTTTATTGAGATTTTAAAAAAAAATTATTTAATGCATTTAATTTCCAGTGTTTAATATTTTTTTTTTCTTTTTTCTTTAACTTATTTAAAACTCT
Organism: Cucurbita moschata; assembly: GCF_002738365.1. Lineage (NCBI taxonomy): Eukaryota > Viridiplantae > Streptophyta > Magnoliopsida > Cucurbitales > Cucurbitaceae > Cucurbita > Cucurbita moschata. The sequence continues at coordinate 1,748,089 of NW_019268520.1, read as the reverse complement.
AACGGCATTGAATCTTGTTTGCCTTTTATTGGATATTTTTTTTCTTCTAAAAATATTAATTTATATCGATAAATATCTTAATTAACCTTAGTATCATTTGATTTGAACATTAGTAGCTAAGCATGATGAATTAATGTGGAGATGAGGTTTAACGAGCTCAACTACGATCATAGCTCGAGAAAAGTAAGATGAAAAGCCATATAACCTAAGTGAGGTCAAAATGACAAAAACCCGAATATATTCTCAATCAAAATGAGAGGAGACTAATAGGAACAACAAACCGCCACAATCATATATGATAATGTCCACTTTGAGCATATCATACCTAAGATTTTTCTCTTAATTAGCCAGGCGACTCTCTTCTCTCAAGCTTTTCTCGAGCACATTGTTGGTCCAATAAAACTCTCATTGGATGTTCATTATGATTCTTCACGTTCGAGGATTCTCTTGACATGGTTAAGTTAAGATAAGAGTATGACTATATAAATTTTCGTGACTTTACTTTTGATTTTTTTTAAAATATCTCGTACCAATAGAGATAATGACCCTTATTTATTTATATAAAAAATTAATTTGTCAACGTCCAACTTCATAGACCACATATAAGGTAGAAAAAAGAGAAGATAGGGTTAGTGTCAAAATTGGCCCACCAAAACGGAATCCGGAAAAGTTAAATGACGTGTGTCTGAAAGTGGACCCCACAACGGTCAAAATCTTACAACTTGAATCCACCTCATCTTGTCTTATTGGTTGACGTCATCATCTAAACATTCAAAAGGTTATATTGTGATGTGGGCAGTCTCACATTAACCCTCCTGCACCCTCTTTATGATTGGTCAGTCCTTATCCTGATTTGATTCCTGTTCTTAGCACCATTCTAATTTCCCCTTTTAATTTTTTTAAATTTGTTTCTATTTTTTGTGGCATTTGTTCATAACTTTTCAATCATTGGATTGGGTTTTGATTTGAGTGACATTACAACACAATTGGAACCTAATATCAACTAATTTAGTTATAAAATTTGTCTCATTTAACTACTTTATTTATTGATTTATTTTCATTTATTAAATTATCGTCTAACATAAACATAATTTAAATAATTAAAATCATAAAAATATCTTTTAATTATCCGGGCTTTTTTTTTTTTTTTTTTTTTTTGTTAAATAACAAATAAAAAAATTTTAAATTTAATCTTAGTTGCCCGCTTATTATTGATTTTCAAAAATAAATTAGTCTATATTCACGTGACAATTATTATTATTATTTTTAACCTACTTGTTTACAAACATCCAAACCAAATATGTATTAAATGAAAAGAAATCAAAAGGAATTCAAACATAAATAAAATTATAAAATAAAATAGGCATTTGTTTATTAAGTGTTGTGAAGAACAAATCTACCTAATATCTTAATTATTTATTAGTGAATAGATCAAACCTACTTTCTCAGGATTGTTTAGTACTTCCAAACCACATTCATGATCATAATCTATTCTAACCACTTAAATTAATACAAATTGATTAATACTTTAAAAAATAATGCATAGTACACTCAATAATGCATAAAAATGAACAATCATACACTCTTATGCTTCAGTAAAAACACACAACATTCATCTATTACCATATATGCCTAAATATTTCGATAATAAAACTCGAAAAATAACCTTGAGGCATTATGTTATACTAACCTTGTCGGATAATCTCTCGAACAAGGGTGTCGTTTTTTTTTTTTTTTCTCGTTCTACTCTCTCGTTCTTTGAATCCCAGTCCATCTTGCAAAATCGACCCACCTGGGGGGAAAAATATTCACAGAAGTTTATCAGAATAGCTAGGAATTTGAAGAGAATGCAAGAAGGGTCATGAAGAAATCTCACATCAACGATCCCAAGAAAGTGTTGCCAGTTCGAACTGCGAAGCAGATTGCACTCAGTGCTAGCTTGTGCTTGTGCAGCAAAGGCTCTAGCATTCTTTGCTCTATTACTCCCGCAAGTATTTGGTACCTGAATGAACAAGAGAACCACGCTTTTTTAGTATATTCGATATTGGAGGGGTAAAATGGTATTTTCCCTCGAGTTGCGAGTTCGAGAAACTTACGTGGGTGTAATGGTCACTACATAATAGTACATAATTATCCAAGTATTTGAGGTACTTGAAAGTGAAACCTCCATTTTCAGATCAATCAATCCTAAATGCACTCTTGCATACTTTCATGTAACAACTCAAGCCCATCGCTAGCATAACAATCTTAAAACACGTCTATTAGGGAGAGGTTTCCACACCCTTATAAGAAATGTTTTGTTCCCCTCTCCAACCGATTTGGGATCTCACAATCCACCCCCCCCCTTGGGGGCCTAACGTCCTCGCTGGCACGCCGCCTAGTGTCTGGCTTTAATACCATTTGTAATAGCCCAAGCCCAACGCTAGCAGATATTATTCTTTTTGGGGCTTTCCCTTCCGAGCTTCCCTTCAAGGTTTTAAAACGCATCTACTAGAGAGAGGTTTTCACGCCTTTATAAGAAATGTTTCGTTCCTCTCTCCTACCGATGTGGGATCTCACAATCTACCTCCCTTGAGGGCCAGCGTCCTCACTAACAATCGCCCGGTGTCTAGCTTTGGTACCATTTGTAACAGCTCAAGTCCAAGCCCACCGCTTCGGGCTTTCCCTCAAGGTTTTAAAACGTGCCTACTAGAGAGAGGTTTCCACACTCTTATAAGAAATGTTTCGCTCCCCTCTCCCACTGAGGTGAGATCTCGCATTTCATCTAATCCTACTCCATCTATTTATAACCAATTCCTTGGCTAAAAATTACTATGCTCTAACTACCCTAATAATATTCCTTACTACCCCAATGACTTTCCTTTTAGGTATCTCCAAACATTACCACGATGGCTACTCCTAAGATGTGAATTTAGGTCAGCAGAATATACAAGAAATGAAGTGCAATAGCCATGGTGTTAAAAGAAACAAATATCACTCATTGAAGCGAAAAGTGCAGTACCTTAGGTTGCTAGAAACCGACATGTAAGTTCCATAGCCAATACTTGTTGCTAGTACAGGCACATCCTCTGCTTCCATGGCGTATGATTTGTCGAATAACTTTCTTACATTTATCAAGGAGTTCGTTATGCCTGTACCCACCTGAAATACAGAGTCAATGAGGCCTATGGTTCCATCTACGCATCGATTAGTCGAGCAATGTTTTAAATATCAATGGAACACCAAGTAACTTCATTTGATTTCTTGTGAACTAGCTCAGAAGAGTAGAAAAGCAACAGTGAATCTCGATCCTACTATACTATCAGAGATCTATGTTGATCCTACTATACACCAAATTATGACAATCTTGTGTATGCTTATGAGGCAAAAGAATTGCTTAAACATAATAATTTCTTAAACCAAGCCAAAAGGCAGACCAAAGTGGGGTTCAACAGGCTTACCACCGATGCACCACTCCCTACAGCAAATAACTTGGCCCCATTACGCTGCAAATGAACATATGAAATCACATTGAGTAAAAGTAAACATTCAAATAGCTCAATAAATTCAGCTCAAACACACAAGACATACCACCACAGCACCAACCCTTTGGAGAAACGAATACGAGGTACCTGCAAAAGCCACCTGCAGAACGAGAATTTCATTAGGGAATTTTGTCGAACACCTAGTGTTCATTGCGACTCTTGGAAACTCAAAAATGCCCATGTGAAGAATTGAAATAATAGAAAGTATTGACATGATGGATATTGATATTGAGGCAAGACAATGGTGTATACAAGTGAAAAATTTGAAGGTTTGTTTGGGATTCAGGGGACAGATACCTGGAAGGCGTTTTCAGGGCAGCCATAGAAGAGCTTGGTGAGAAGTCCAGCACTGATTGCTAGAGGAGGTTTGAGAGAGACGGTGGGAGCTGGAAGCCAAACAAGCATGAAATCTGCCACAATGGCCATGATCTGTTCTTCATTCGAAAAAAAAAAAAAAAAAACACAAACACAAACTTGGTAATTATTTCATATTTCTAAATATAAACATCCAAAAAAAATATTATATTTTAATATATATCTGAATAATCCTCTATTTATAAAGTACTATTTTAGTTTTAGTTTTTATAAATAAAAATATATTTTAATATGTATCGGAAAAGTTCTCTAAGGTTTTTTTTTTATAAAAAAAATTACTAACATTAAAAAAACAAAAACGAAAGTTATTAAAAGGTTAAAATGATGGCACATACCACGTCAGCACAAACAAAATCCAGCTCCTTGCTAAAGTTCTCCTTGCGTTTCTCCAGCTCTGCAGCAGTCTTATCAAAACACAGCCATATTAGTTTTGACATATTACAAATTTAAATTTTAAATTTTATACATCCTGTTTAATTGAAAGTGAAATTTTTTTATCCTAATTTTAGGGGGCTTCATATGTTTCGATAACCCGATCAACTTAAACTAAGTTGGATTGGGTTGAATTTTTTTATATTCGAAAATTTATGTCAGGTTGCGGATATTATTTTACCCGACTAGTTCGACCCATTTAAAAATAGGGTTACAACCCAACTAACCCTGCCTTCCGTTTAAAATTTATTATAAAAATTAAAAATATTTGAGGTTTGTACATGATGTTAGTGAAACTTTATGACTTGTGAATATTTAATGTTCGAGTTTATGAATTTTTAGTTATTAGTGTTATAATGATAATTAGGATTTTAATAATAATAATAAAAAAAACACTCCAACAACTCAATTAAAGAGTTTGATTGGGTTGTAAACTCTATTTAAGTTATTTGGGTCACTAACTCAATTAACTCCAAATTTCGAGAAAAAAATTCACTCAATCGAGCTCAATCTAACTAATATGAAAATTTGATTTGGTAAAAAAAAAAAAAAAAAAAAAAAAAAAAAAAAAAAAAAAAAAAAAAAAAAAAAAAAAAAAA
>NW_019268520.1:1728431-1742868 GCF_002738365.1 Cucurbita moschata | reverse complement strand
AAAAAAAAAAAAAAAAAAAAAAAAAAAAAAAAAAAAAAAAAAAAAAAAAAAAAAAAAAAAAAAAAAAAAAAAAAAAACTCAATTTATGTTCTAGCAGAGAATTAAATTTGAAATCCATGCTTAATAATTAGCCACAAAAACACATATATATAATTAAATTACAATCACAGTTATTAACTTTCAAATTTATATTTGATTGGTGCTAAAATTTTAAAAATTAAATTTTTTTTAAAAGATATTGAATAAATTAATAAAAATTTGAGAGATTTATAGGTCTTAAAATATATTAGATAATTTTTAAATAAGTTTATTAAACATAAAATTAAAAATGTTTTTAAATTTAGAGATCCAATAATACAAACTAAATAAATCACATCTTTCATTATCACATTAAATAACTCAATTCTAGACAATTTATAATTATTTTTCAATCATCAAACATTTGTTTGTTTTGAAATGACATAACTTCGAGATTAAAATAATATTTTGCTCTCGAATTAAATTAGTTAAATTAAATATATTTTTTTTATAAAAAAAAAAAGTGCAAAATTGAAAGAAATGTGGATGAAATTTGTAATTTTAAATTTTTAATAAATATGATAATTAAGATAGAAAAATATGAGTGAAGGGGCATTTGAAAAAGAGGAGAAAAAGACCTTTGTGAAAATTCCAACGCCACATTCCATGGCCATCTTAGCCAAGAACAAGTCGTCCGCCAGAAGCCGTTCTTTAAATCCGCCGAACTGCATCAACCACCGCAACACCGCCGATTTCTCCATCTCCAAGAATCTCTCCACGATCACCCCCGGTACTCTCCCCGCCGCAATCGCCGCCGCCAGATCCTTCGGCAAACTCTCTGTCGACCTCCCGGCCTCCGCCAGCACCGCAATCGCCTCCGCTCTGTTCTTCTCCCGATCCTCCTCCTCGCCTCCTTCGTGTCCGCCGCCGCCTCCACCACCGCCGCCGCCTCCGTCATGTCCTCCGGGTGGAATTCCACCGGATGAAGCGAATGCGACGGAGATTCCGAGGCTTCGGCGACGGCGGGGAGAGTGGAAGCGGAGAGATGGAGCAGCGCAGGTTCGGCAGGTGAGAATGTAAGTAAAATTCAGCGGAGGTGAACGGCGGAGAAACGGCGACGGTGTGGAGAGATTAGTGAAATTTCGGATCGCCATTTCTTCGCCGGAAGAATCTTCACAGAGAGAGAGAGAGAGAGAGAGAGAGAGAGATTGGGATATGAAAAGGCTCTCTGTTTGTTGTGGCTGAGAAAGTGCTGAAATAAACAGAGAGATTGAAACTCACTCATAAGTTCAATTCTTTCAAAAATTTCCATAATTAAATAATAAAAATTCCAATTCTTATTTTTTTTTAAAAAAATTTATTCCATTACTTTTGAATTATTAAATATCCACTTACCATTATTAATTATATATTTATTTAATATCGATTAAAAATTGACGTATTCGAACTATTATTTATTCTTTATAGTAAAAATTTAGACCAATGAAATTAACAGATACACGGAGATAAAAGAAGGAAGGAGAGAACGAGAGAGATTTAAGAACAAGCAACTTGGGAGGAGATCAGGTCGAACTTGAATTTAGGGTCTCGTGCATAAGTGAAGTTGATGGGATTGAAATTGAAAATTGGGCGACCGTTGTTAACCAAACACTCGGTGTCGGAAATTGCTAAGATGGAAGGATCGATGCTTTCAATGGTTTGAAATCCTCTGCAATCTAATTTCACGTTGGACTGAGAACATATGCAGTTGTTGCTTATTGTCACCTTCCATTGTGTCATTCCATGTATCTGAAAACCAGTCCTCGTTTGATTGATTTGTATGTTGTTCGATTCACATTGACAATTTCCTGAAACAATATCAACTCGATTAATTTAAATTTTATGATTTCATGAAATGGAATTGAAATTTTATAATTATACCTGTGGAAAGGAGAGAGAGAAAGAGAAGAGGTGTGAGAAACTTGAGGAAGATGGCCATTGTGCTTGCTTTTGTGTTGGGGATGAAAAAGGATTAAGGGAGTGTTCAATTTAAAGGGGTTTTATGAATTGTTGAACTAGAAATGGATAATAAATACATAAAAATCTGTTTCATTCTTGTTCTAGTTTCGGTTTCGAGAGGATTTCGATCGATATAATTTTAATTAACTACGTCTTTTCTTTCTTTTATGATTGGTCGAAGATTATATATTTGATTAGTTTATTTCCTTTTATGACTTTGAACTCCAAAACTCGAATAAAGTACGCTATAGAGCCTCCCCTAAAGCTTATAGAGCCCTTGAACAATCTCACCTTAATCGAGGTTCGACTCATGTTTTCGAGTTTTCGAACAAATTACACAATTTGTTCGACACTTTAGTCACTTTTGACTATACCTTTGAGACTCACATTTGAGGATTCTGTTGATATAATTAAGTCTAGGATATGACTCTGATACCATGTTAGGAATCACATATCTACATAACAATATTCCAACTCATCATTTTTCATAATTTTGTTTAATTTTGATTTGAGAAGACAAATATAATTTTTTTTATACTACTTTTAAACATATGATTTATAATATGAATAAATTAATAAACTACGGTTACTATTTTATACTATTTTTAAACACATTATTTATAACATGAACAAACTAATAAACAATCATCGCCTTAATTATACGTTGTGATTTATCATATTATTTATGTTCATTTAAGTCATTTTAAAGTATATTGTGGTCACTGTTTATAGCGGGTTTTAGAAGTATCGTTTGAATATTTTTTCCTCAAACTGTATTAAATGATTATGTATTATGGATATAAAAGTTAATTTATTTTTAACAACTCGAAAACTCAACCGAAAAATAGTGTTGTGAAACAATTTTTGGTTACGGACTCAAAAACTCAAATTTTTTTATTGGTCCAACAAATTTCCTTAATCCAACCTAACCCAATTTATGTACATTCCCGCTCTTAAATTTTATGTTTTAGTAAGGGGTCGAAATTTCATTCTTAAATTTGTAAATAATAAATTTTAATCTTAAATTAAAAGAAAAAAAAACAACATTAATTTGTGTTAAAATAAAATGAAGAATAGAGAGTATAGGGTTTAAATAATAATAATTTTGATTTTTAAAATGGTTAGTAACTATTTAAGGGATAAATTAATTTTGAAAATTAAGACTAATTTAATATTTCAATAACTAAAAATGAAATATTATTTATTTTTCTTTAACCGATTATTAAATATGAATTAAAATTCTCCCTAAAATTCTGAAAAAAAGAAAAGAAAAGCAAAACAGATACCAAATAACAAATCACGACACGACAACATTCCACGTCGTCAACTTCGAGAGACCGTGGCCACACACGTGTACATTCGGAAGAGATCATCACCACATGTACACTTGTCTTATCATTAAAAAAATAATTTTTTTTCTCTAAATTTTAAAGAACATTTATGCTAAATAAACAATAATGCATTAAAAAATAATTAATTGAAAAAAATAAATTAAATTTATCGCAAGAAAAAATGTTTAGAAATCTTTATTTATTTATTATTATTTTATTTTATCTTTTTTATCGGTAGAAGAAGAACTTTGCAACCTCACTCTCCATCAATGGCGGCCTGTAATTCCACTTCTCCTTCTTCCCTAATGTTCACTTTCTTCTGTAGATAACCAAGATCTCATCTCTTTCAAGGGGATACTCCGATATTCCACCATCAAATCCTTCTCCTCCTGCCATTTTCTTTGCAGTCCTAGGAGATCAGATGATTGGGTATTGTTTAATTTTCAGAGACGAGCGAGGCACCATGTGATTGTCGCTGCTCTCGCCGCCGCCGTGAGTGTCGCCGAGGTGGACGCCGAGGAAAACGAGGGGGTCGTTGCGCCTAAACCTAAGAAGGTAAAAGCCGCGTTGCCCCTTGAAAGAGATAGAGTATGTTCCAAAATCTTGTAATGTTTGATTTCGGTGTGATGATTGGATTGTGGATTGTGGATTGTGTTCTGTTTCATGGTTGTGCTTGGAGTGGATTGTTTTCAAGCTTAGAAATGGAGGAATTTATTGTGTGATATGTCAGAGGAGATCCAGGAGATTCTTTGAAATTCAAAAACCGAGGGAAAACAAAAAGGAGTATGACCTCCAAACAGCAATATCTCTGATCCCTTTACTGTTAAGAGAAGTTATAAAGAATGTGCATATCATGAGGTTACTTTATTTGAATGCTCTTATACAGGTAAGTGTAGATATGTTCTAATGATGATTTATGAAAGTTGTTCTTAAAAATAATTCTGAAACTAGTTAGCTCAGTTAGGCAAGCCCAAGCCATCTCGATTGCAACCAACAAACTTTCTTGAGTTATCTTCGTGTTGAACTTTAATGGAACAATCAAGCTCACCGCTAGCAGATATTTTCCACACCCTTGTAAGGAAAGTTTCGTTCTCCTCCCCAACCGACATGAGATCTCACATTTATTTAGGCAATAGAGATTCTACCATAATTTGAAGTTTGCACCCTCTAGTTGAGGTCCATGGATCTAGAATAGGGTAAAGTCCAGTCTTGTGCCACTTCGATCTTGGTCGAACCAAATCGTTGGTTCTTATGCATCTAGATTCCTTTTTTCTTGAGTGGTTAAGGACTTTACTGTTTAGGGTGAAATCCTAAAAAGTTGAAATGAACATACAGGTGAGAAATTTGATGAAGCAAAGAATGCTGGAGCTGATTTGGTTGGTGGGGAGGACATAATAGAACAGCTAAAAGGAGGATTTATGAATTTTGACCAATTGATTGCTTCCCCAGACATGGTGCCTGAGGTATTCCTCTGATTGCATTGCTTCAATTGTTCTATTGATTTTTATAACTTTTACAACATATAAACTGTTTCCCTAAACAAGTTGCATAACTCTAAAAGGTGAATTAGCTGGTTAGGATTATACTGATGATCAATCCTGCAATGCAGAAAGAAATAACGAGTAAGAGACATAATTACCAACGGGTTTATCGATCCGTTTTTTGGTCATAGATATACTTCCTCGATTTTGTTAATCATGCTTGCCTTCTGGTCTTGTCTATTTATTGTAAATGCCCCGAGTATTACTGAGAGTAAGACGATATAGTTGATTTCCATATTTGAGTCTTCTTTGCTCAATTCAGGTTGCTAGCCTCGGGAAGCTCCTAGGACCTCGGGACTCATGCCGAATCCGAAAGCCGGTACTGTAGCACCCAATTTGCCTCAGGTATCGACGATCTTTTTTCTATGCCTGCATTGCATCCAGATTTCATATCTATCCATCAGGAAAAACAAAATGAAGAATATATTTAAACAATTGGGCAACCTTGATTTCAGGCATTAGCAGAATTCAAGCAGGGGAAAGTTGAATACAGAGCATATAAAACTGGTATAGTTCACTTACCATTTGGAAAACCTGACTTCAGCAAAGAGGACCTTCTTATAAACTTGCTGGCTGCCATAGTATGTTCTTCACTTCTCTCTTTAGCTGTTAGTCTCTAAAGACATCTCTAACGTTTTCGATAAGTCATTTTCTTCGAACTCTGACAGAAATCAGTAGAAACCAATAAGCCATCAGGTGCAAAAGGTGTATACTGGAAGAGCGCTCACATATGCTCGTCGATGGGGCCTTCAATTCGGTTAAATATAAGGGAGATGTTAGATTTCAAATGTCCCTGGAGCGCTTGACGAATAACAGACCTGTACTGTTCTTATGTTTGTTGAATCAGCCTCTTGGGGGATCCATTGGAAGATAATGGTGCCCATATGTGAGCAACATTGAAAAGAGGATAAGAGAAGAAGCTAGGAAGGAGAGTCGGGAGATATCAGATAGTTATCGACTACACAGAAACAAGCATACTGCATAGTTTTCTCTACCGACTCACTTTGTATTAATGGTGTTGGGTTCTTATGGATCTACCACGCTTTGATTGACCTCTTGCCAAGGGGAAAAAAATGATTAATGTACTCAACTGTATTGACCAGCTGCTGCTCCTTAATTTGGGGCATTTTGAAAGTGGTTGGTTCTTATGGGTTCGTCGCAAAGGAGCGTTTGGTATGCAAATACGTTCGGTCGATTTAACTTTCACAATTTGTGCATATTATGTTTTGATATGCAAATATGTATGACACGTTTTAAAACCTTAAAGGGAAGCCCAAAGAGGATAATATCTACTAGCGGTGAGCTTAAGCTATTACAAATAGTATTAGAGTCCGACAATGGACGATGTGTCAGTTAGACTCTAAAAGGGTAGACTGTGAGATCCTACATTGGTTGGATAGGAGAACGAAACACTTCTTAGAAGGGTGTGAAAATCTCTCCTTAGTAGACACGTTTTAAAACTTGGAGGGGAAGCCCAGACAGGAAAACCTAAAAAGATAATATCTAGTAGTTTCGAGCCTATGAAACTTTCTTGCACTTCAAGCTTCTCCTAGCAATTTTGTTTAGCAATTTTACTCTAAAACAGCAATTTCTGTGTTGTCGAGCTCCTATGATAGAAGACGATTTAATAGAAATGTATTTTGAAGATGTGATTCATATTTGTTGAGTTCATTAAGAAAAGGGGAAAAAACCCCTTTGGTTGTTGAATTCCTTGAAGGATTGATCTGTATGCTAAATCTATCTACTTGGCCGATTATTCTTCACACCCTTTTCTCGAAGGATGTGAATGCTTCAATAGCATCCGCACACATTGACATCCAACCTTTTCATCCTTTTATCCATTCGCGACAAGAACAAATATCTGAATCCCAAGTGCTAAAAAAGCCCAAACTTCTTAAGAGCCTTTCCCATTCCTGCTTCTTTCCCTTCTCTGCTTATGGCCACTACCAGTAGCTTATGTTCATTACCGGCTCAATCCCCAACCCTCCCATCCATTTCTCTCTCATCACTTCCATCGCTCAAAACCCATCTTCCCCAACAACCCCATTTCACCATTTCCCCTTTCTCCACCAAATTAGCACCCAACTTCATCAACAATGATACACTAACCCACCCACCGCCGTCGGAGGCGGCGGCGGTTCTGGCGGTAGAAGCGGCAAGAGAACATGTTCTGGTGGAAGCCGGATGGCTTTCTAAGGATTGGAGCTGCAAAAACCTTGAGAAAATGGAGCAGAGCTGTGGGGGTGCTGGGAATGTGGCTTGGAAAAAGAGGAGAAGGAAAAGGAGGAAAGAGGTGGGGGAGACAGCCGAGGAAAATTGGGTTGCTTTGTCCAATGGCCCCTTGAGACCTGGACATTTGAGCTCAAAAGAAGAAGCAGAGCTTTGTCTGTGTCTAAAGGTGAGTCTTAGACTAAATTTGATAAGTTGTTCTTTAATCCTTGTCTATGCCAGCATTTACTTCTCTTGAGAGCTTTCTTGAGGGGAATACATATAATTTGTATGCAAAAGACTGCAGAACTCTCTTCTTCTCCTTTATAAAGTGCTTTTAAGGTACCATAGTAGAATTTAGTTTGTTGCATTAGTATCCTTTAAATCATGTAAAAGTGTCTGCCATGTTCATATGTTAAAGAAAGCTTCTGCATATTATAAACTCTTCACAGGAGGCAGCACAGATTGAAAAGATAAAAACTAGAATCATGGAGACTCAAGAACATGAACCTACAAATAAGCAATTGGCCATTGCCATGGGCACCAAATTAGGGTATATAGATAGAGTTCTCTGGAGGGCAAGAGAATCGAGAGATCGACTCATTCGATGCTATAGCAAACTAGTCATTTCGATTGCGGCTCCATATCAGGGCAAAGGGATTAGCCTGCAAGACCTCACTCAGGTAGGTTAATGCACATATTACTCTCCTTTGGATTGTTGTTTTCTGTAGTATGCTGAAAGGTTTTATTTGTTTTTTGTAGGAAGGGAACATTGGTCTTCTTAAAGGAGCTGAAAGATTTGAACCAAATAGAGGACATAAGTTATCAACTTATGCTTATTGGTGGATAAGACAAACTATCATTCAAGCGTTGGATAAAAAGTCAAGGCTTGTTCGACTGCCGGTAAGATACTGCCTCAATTCTCATTTGTCACATTTTGATTGTCATGTAGAACAAGTTTCAAATCGTCCTTAGTTTTTTATGCAGATTTTGCATTTGTAGTTATGACACTTCTGAATACATTGAACATAAGAACATAATTTGTGTCCTGTTTACCTTTCTTTTATTCATTTATAGGGTCCTGGTCAGTCACTTTTCTGGGCCGGGATCGATAAGTGGAAGTCATAGAAAAGAGATCTTTCTTTTTGTATCTCAGATCAAGAGGAAGGGTAGCTTCTTAAGCTGATCTATATATATTTATATATAAAAGGATTCGCTGTCTTTTAACCATATGTTCTTCTTTGTCAATGCTACCTTGGACCTAAAGGAAAAGGCCTACTTAGTCCTACACTAGTAGAAGTCAGCGGCAGAGTTAGCCTACTAGAAAGTGCTCGTCCTAGGTTCTATGATAATTTTTTTTTTTTTTTTTGTTGTTACCCGTTCGGTCTTATTTTACTTGATTGGAGGCCCTTTTTGTGGGTTTCCTCCTTTTATGGGCTCTCTTTTTGTATGCCCTTGTGTTCTTTCATTTTTTTTTTTCAATAGAAACTTGGTTGTTTGTCAAACTAAGTTGGATTTATGATGAGAATCATATCGAAACCAATAAGAACAAGATGTGCCAAGGCGATAAGGAAGAGCCTTTTTGTTATATCACCTTTTTTCACAAAAAATGGAAAGGTAATTTCTATGAAGTTTTGTTAGCTTAGGATTTGAAGTATGGGAAGGCGAGCGGGTAATAATTGAATGCTTGGTTAGCTCGCTGTGTGCAGGGTCACATGGGTCAGATGGTAGCAAAAATAGCAGAAGCAAATAATCATCTTGGCATAAAGTTATCACGAGTACCCACCCACAAGGAAGTCGCTAAGTATCTGAAAGTTCCCGTTTCGACTGTAAGACTGGTTACAGAAAGGAATAAGCGCCCGATTTCAATCAATCAACCGGTAAACGACCGAGGTTGCTTAACCCTGCAGGTACCTTTTTACTTAAGTCGAGCTTAGTCTTTTACTGAAGGAATACTTGCGTTTTTGTTTTTCTTCATATCTGCTGCTACAATGACATTGAATTGAAGTTTCAATCTTTCATGAAGGATGAGAGCCTTGTTTGCAACTGGCTCTTGATCTTTAGGAACTTTGATTTAGGCTCTCTTCCCTTTGTTCATAAAACTAGTAATTGAATACATTTCCCTCATCCTCATCTATGATGAAATAATGTTAAGTTCCTTTTCTTGATTAATATCTCGAAAGGAGAGGATGAACTTCCAAAAGGATTGTGTAACATATCGCCGTTTTGGCTCGTTACGTATCATTGTTAGCCTCACGGTTTTAAAACGCGTCTGTTAGGGAGAGATTTTCACACCCCTTATAAGGAATGCTTTGTTTTCCCTCTTCAACCGATATGGGATCTCACAATCCACCCCCATTGAGGCCCAGCGTCCTCGCTGGCACACCGTCCGGTACCTGGCTCTGATACCATTTGTAACAGCCCAAACCCACCGCTAGCGGATACTGTCCGCTTTGACCTGTTACGTATCGTCGTTAGCCTCATGGTTTTAAAACGCGTCTGTTAGGGAGAAGTTTTCACACCCTTATAAGGAATGGTTTGTTCCCTTTTCTAATCGACGTGGGGTCTCACAGATTGCATATCAATTAAGTCATATTTTCAATTAGATTGCTACACTTTGGGGTTTGCTTATATATATATGTGCGCGTGGCTAGTGCCTGAGCCATCTTATTCGATCTCAACTAATTTTATCGGACAACTACCTCACTCTGCAATATTTGGTATCTGACACATAATTTGATATTCAATCCTAGGTTGATATCCACCTAGCAGCGAACGTCTATGGTTATGTTTTTTTTTTTCTCGCAACTACGATGAAATGTTGAAATACTATATTCTTTATGTTCTGCAGGAGATCATGCCAGGGCCAGACAATTTGACACCAGAGAATATGGTAATAAGAAAACTGATGAAGCAAGAACTGAAGAAGCTTCTTAATACTCTAAGCAAAAGAGAAGCACACATATTGACCTTGTACTTTGGCCTCAATGGACAGATTCCTCAGTCGTTTGAGGAGATAGGAAAGTCATTGAATCTTTCTCGAGAGACGATTCGACAAACCAATATTGCCACATTGGCGAAACTAAAGAAGTCTAACATTCTAGACTATCTTAAAGATTATCTAGTGTAGATATTTCAAGCTATGAGGAAAAGTTACAAGCAAAGATTTATGAACTATTGAAGGATTTGCAGAGTATTATTTGTATGCATCCAGGTTTAATTCTCTGTAGTACATCAAATGGAGCTATCCAAACGCTTGCAAACGAGTTGAAACAGGTTTGGTCGATGTATATAGAACGGTCGAAGAACCGATCTTTTGTTTGAATAATCAAGTGCTGGTGTATGTAATAAATAAGAAACCGAGTCGATTGATGTTTAGATGATGTATTCTTATTGTTTTATAAAATTAAGTGCTGGTGTATGTTGACATGAAGTTTATGATACCACTGAAAGCTGATTGTAGAGACTAAAATAGTGAGACTATCATGAACTCTATTAGAAATTATAAACTCATTGTTCATTTACAATCAATTTTTGTTAGAAAGGTTAAATGAGATGTCTTCTAGCACGTAGATCGCAATCTAGCGACTATCTAATTTGATCTAAACTCAAGATTATAGTCTTTCGAAGTTTAAATTTAGATCATTTCGAACTTTTGAGGGCATTGAAAGTTAAAATTCTTTAATTTTTTGGGTAGTATATATGTATGGTTGTAAGAAAAGTGAGTGATCGGGTCATATGATTACATAGAGCGTGTATGCAATCTCATAGTGTGCATATGTGATCGTATAGGCTTGCATATGCGATCATATGATGGTTTATGTGATCATGCATTGTGTCACGATTGTACATTTTGAACCATGAAGTGTTATGATCTTGACATGCTCATGATAAGTCTCAAGGGGAATTCAAGTTCCATTTCTATTTTTTTGCTTAGGAACCTTAGGCAAGATTCTTCTTTGTTAACCAAACACAACTCATATGGAAACTAAGTTTGTTTGGCCACACATATTGCTTATGTGTGCATGTTCTATCGTTGCAACTTTAGTTGACTTACCATTACTCTAGGCCAAGTCATTCGACTCGATCTTGCCTCTGCTTTAGGCCAAAAACCGCAATGTCACATCCCATCTCATCATCGTGATTTCCAAGAACATGGTCCATGCATCGTAATGTCATCCTAAGTCCTGAAACGCCATGGACCCTTGCCGCTCACTCGGGCATGCTTACCGTGAATTGACCATCCATCTGGGTACGATTGAGGCATGAATATCTCCTGTCCATGCTGAGTCATTTACGAATACTGTATCAGAGAGTGCCCCATATACCAACCTCCGATCCATGAATTGAGGCCCAATGTCGGCACACTGGTGTCGTCTGACACTGTTCTCGAAAAAATCATTTCAAAGGAAGACCATTGAGACATCTTCCACACCATGACATAGTGTCATGAGGTGCTCACTTAGGCTACAAGACTTGGTAGAGAGTTGACATCATGTCTCCCTCTATAATAAATTTTGAGGCATATTTGATATGGCTGAACCGTTATACGGCCTCGTGGAGTATCCGTGGGTGTCCGATTGATAACAAATTTGGCGAGTTTTCACCTTCCACATAAAGAGACTTAACTCCAAAGCCACAGGCCGAAACTTAAACTTTTGAGGTTATGGCCGGAGGCCCTACCCAGCTTACTGTCTTCATAGTATTATTGAGGCACTGCGTTGTGAATTTTTTTTAGGTCTTATCTCCCTCGGTGCAACTTCGTTTTAGCAAAACGATCCCTCATTTTCATATATTTTTTTTTGTGTTCTTTACAACCACACTTTTATATTAAGCAAACATTTAAAAACTAAACGACTTTCAATGCCCTAAAAACTAAAATCATCTAAATTTAAACTATGATATGCCATAACTCCTAACTTAACCTTTTTTAACCAAAAAGAAATGATTGTAATGATTATAAATAAAATGAGAAGAATGCTTAAGATTGCTCATCGATGCTCAAGCCATGGTGAGATGAGAGTGGAGATGATATCCTTATCTCTCTTCTTTCTCTAATGTTTTGGTTTATATCATAATCAATTGATGGAAAGGAGGAAACAAAGTCATGAATGGAAGTGGAGATTAAATGATATGAGTACAACCAATGATATACATTTTTGCAATTATCCCTCGAGGAAACAATGCATTCAGCTCTTTCACAGACATAACAGGTAACAAGAACATCATAAACCAAACAAATATAGGCTTCATTTGGCATTTATACAGTTTCAGAAGGCCATCCTACGCTCTTCCTTGGTATTATACTACTTTGTGTTCCTGTTCTGGCCTGTGTAGGTTATGGAGGATGTATAAAGAAGCAGATGACAGGAAGATGCAGACCGAATAACTCAGTAGATCGAGACCGGTTGCTATCGTCACCATCTTGCTTCTCTCGAACATTTTCACTAAGAGAATCATGACGATAACATGTCCCACCTTTGTTTTCAGCTCATCAAGAGAGCTAATTTTCATCCATTTTGGCCTCTCCTGCAACCAATGACACCAAAATCACAAATGCCGTCCATGAGGGAACAACAAATTCAAAAAAGTAAAAGCTCATATTCCATTCTCTGTTCCAGAAGTTTCAGGACAGCATAAACAAACACTAAGATTTCCATGCTCGCTGAATAATGTCCAGACAATAATCTCCATAGAATATCAAAGATTTTCTCAAGTTTACAGCATTCAGCACTGTTGGAATCTTAGATTTTCTTCAGGGGAGTTCAAGTTTCAGCATACAACCATTCTATTCTGAGTTTTGTCAATTTCCATCAAATGACATGAATAAATAAATATACGTTAAACTATACTCAAGCTTTTGGATCTAGCGGTGATTCTTTTTTCCGGTAAAGGTGTGAGATCCTACATTGGGCTGGAGAGGAGAACAAAACATTGCAAAAACCTCTCTATACTAGACGCGCTTTAAAACCGTGAGGTTGATGACAATACGTAACGGACCAAAATGAATAATATCTATTAGCGGTGGGCTTGAGCTGTTACAAATGGTATTAGAGTCAAGCAACGGGCGGTGTGCCAGCGAGGACGCTGGGGCCTCAAGGGGATGGATTGTGAGATCCCACGTCGGTTGGAGAGGAAAATGAAACATTTCTTATAAGAGTGTGAAAATCTCTCTATAGTAGACGCGTTTTAAAACCGTAAGGTTGACGGCGATACGTAACGAGCCAAAGAAAACAATATCTATTAGTGGTGGGGTCTAAGTTATTTAACATGATATCATACCATAAGGTTGAAGTTCAACCCTGACAACGTTATTTTCTCCTTAATAAATACTAGTAGTTCATGTGTTACCACTTTGTGAATCAAACTAATATCTACACCCAAACTAAAAGAAAGATTAAAAGTATCCTAACCTATCAACTTAGTCATTTACCTTCAAGGCAAACATTCCAAACAGTGAGGATCCTTTCAGGGCACGATCAACAGGAGGAGGTTCATCAGGAGACACATTACTGATAAACAATCCATATAGGCCCATCCCAAAGATTAACATGACGGTTCCAGCGAGATATACATCTGCATGAGGTAGCAATTCATTATCGTTTTCATGCTTTGAAGTGCAATTAGCAGCTGTACTTCCAGCACAAAAAAAGAGATGCAGTAGTGAATATAGGAGAGGATCCTACCAATAGCTTCAACAAGTCGCAGAACCATTTGTCCGGTGTGAATCCCTTTGACACAGCTTGACCAGTAAACTTTATATGCATCACAAATATAAACGCAGCCCTTCAGACAAGCTAAGACTAGTCAAACTACACAAACAATTAAAGTATCATACAAAAGAAAACTTTATCCGAGTCCTAAGAGCTGGAGAAAGTACATTGAGAAAGCACAAGAATGAACCCGCCAATGAACCCCCAACAGCAAGCAGCGCCAAGAAACGGAAGTCAAAAATAACCTGCTTAACATCAGATGAGATAGGCATGGTCATTAGCCCATTAAAGAACTGAACTGATCAGGTTGAAAAAGAATAAAAGACGAATACAGTAGAAGAAATCAACCTCGCATAAGCAATCCAAAGTTTTTTAAAATTTAAGAATAACAATTGAAATCATCCTAATGGGTATCTCTTGTGATATCAGCCCCATCAACTCTGCAATTATTCGATCCAATTGACTAAAAGCTTAATTTAAACATACTTGAACCATACGAACTAAAAGAGACAGAATGAATCATTCAAATAATTGTATCAGTATACGAGTTCAGTTCCAAAGTGTTTACGGATTAAATTCACAGCCAGCACAAATTTTCAGCATCAACAGAAAAAAAAAAAAAAAAAAA
>NW_019268520.1:1672894-1728230 GCF_002738365.1 Cucurbita moschata | reverse complement strand
CTCCTTCTGTAGTTTTTCTAGAGCAGGAAAGTTTAAGTGTCCGTACCGTGCACCATCTTCTCCTTCTGTAGTTTTTCTAGAGCAGAAAAGTTTAAGTGTCCGTACCGTGTACCATGCACCATCTTCTCCTTCTGTAGTTTTTTTATATCATACCATTGTTATCCAAATGTTCCTTTTCAAAGTCCTAATCATGCATATTCTAACATCTAAGACAAGATATGATCGCATGATTATATGTCCCAACAATCCTTACCTGTATTTCTTGATGATATGTCCTAACAATCCTTACAAGTATTTCTTGAAGAAAATTCAGATTGCTATTTACTTGGATGATGAATGTCTTCTCAAACTTACCTTTCCACTTGTTAGGATCTTTAAATTTTCTAAACTCTTTTTGATAAGTTCGAGTGCAAGTAAAATTTAGGTTATTATAGAAATACAAAATAAATATAGTCAAAAAGAGGCCAAATGGGCAAAAAAAAAAAAAAAAAAAAAAAAAGGACAATTACCCTCTCAATTGAGGACTCAGTGGATTGCATAAAGCCTAGAATCGGGTGAAGAGCACCACCGCCAGCGCTAGGGTTAGCAAACGCGTAGCTGAAATTCGAATCCGCGGCTCTGGAGGGTTCAACGAAGGGAGCGGAAGTTCCATTGGAGTTATGAGTGGGCGACGATGGTTTGGCAGATTTGGATTCGGAAGAAGAGGAGCTCAAAGAAGCAAAAGAATAGGAAAAGCGAGGAGCCGCCGTGGTTGGACGCTGAGGGCGGTGGAAGCCAAAGGAGACAGTCAATGGAAGCGGGGAGATTGCTGAAAACGCCATTGGAGAGATGGAGAAAGAGAAATGGGGGCAAAGATATTTATTTGGTGGAAAATGGAGATATTTTGATTCATCTTCTTCTTCTCCATAGAGATCTTGAAGGTTGAAATCGCCATTTTTGTCCTTTCTAACGCTCTGTCTGAACCTAACCTCTCTGACTGAACTGGTTTTACCGCCAAAATTAGTGTCCCCACTCCGCATTATCCTTTTCTTTCTCTCTTAATTGGATTATTATTTTTTAATTACATGCTTAATATTTGTTATTAATTTATATAATTTATTTATTTATTTATTATTATTTCAGTTGTCTTTGTTTAAATTGATAAATATATATTATATAACTACAAATTCTGGATGTGAAATACTATTTTGGCTTTATATATTATTATTATTATTATTTTAGTTTTGTATTTTGTATTTTTAGTGGTTTTAGTAAAGTTTTTATAAAAATTCAATACAATATAAGAACTTTGAATATAAAGTAATATTTTAAGGAATTAAACTAAGTATCATGTTCGCCTTGAAATTGTAATAGAAGAGAACGGGAGTAGGAAAATGAATAGACCAAAACGGTAGCTTTAGATAAGGTTTAAATAAATTTTGTATCGATATAGATTACCGTTGACAAAAGTTAAAAATACAAGAATCAAAATATACTTTTAAAAGTTTAAATATCATAATAAATTGGATCTAAAAAGTACAAAGCTAAAAAAAGTAATTAAACGTAATTTCAAATGTAGAAATTATGGTCGTTACAAAATTAGCTAAAATGAATATTGAGACGACAATAATGACTAAAATAATTTTTTAAAAAATAGTTGAAATGGGCCTCAATAGTTTCATATTCTTCAATTTGGAACGTTTCATTTTAGTTGGACTGAAATACTATTTCGGTCCTTAAATTTTGGTTCGTAAAGGTTTCAATTTAGTACTGAATTAATAAAAATATCTTTAAAAAAAATCATTTCATGCAACAATCCATAAAAATATCTTTAAAAAAAATCATTTCATGCAACAATCCAAGCCCACCGCTAATAAATATTGTCTGCTTTGATCCGTTACGTATTGTCGTCAGCCTCACAATTTTAAAACACGTCTGCTAGAAAGTTTCTACACCCTTATAAGGAACATTCCCCCATCTCCAACTGAGAGATGCATGTCTGTGCAATTCGAATATAGGTTTTCATTATCTTCAAGATAAACTGGACTATGTACCTAGACCATGCTAGAGAATTGTGCTATCTTTCAATTGTTTTGTCCCTCGAGAATCAAGTATACACCATAACATTGATAAACCGTTTGACCTAGGATCGTTTTGTACTTCAATACCTGAAATAACGACATAGAAGCTATAAGCCTCATTGAGACGCATAATAGCTCATAATATCATAAAAGAAGCATCTAAACAGGTAAAAGGGCATCTTCTTTGTATTTCAACACCATTGGATGCACTAAGAATAGGTCAGAAGGCTTTTCTGTGTACCTTCATAATCAAAACTATGAAGACAATTGAACCGTACTCAAAATAACTCATTGGGGTTCCCGTAATACAACTTAAATTAAAAGCTGCTGCACAATAGTAACAGCTAAGAATTCCAGAATATAAGTATGGACTACTAGAGTAGAGTCAAAAACATATAATAAGCAATGAAAATTACAACTACCGATGGATATGTTTACATAAACTTGTAAGTATATGACAAACCAGCCAACACAAAGAATAGGATATATCATGTCATGCACTGCATGTTCTTCACACAGTATTCCCAGCGGTCGTCCCAAAAAGAGACTGAGCCAATGGTCGAGACCCAGCCCCAAATCCTCTGCTAAAAACACCAACCAGCAGCCATAGCAGAACCAAAATGTTAGCGCAAAACCCAACCTGTATATGCTGGTTCATCCATCTTATATCATTCGACCCCTTTTTGTCAGTGCAACTGTGCCGCATGCATTAAATGACACGTTCTTAGACTTCACAATTACAAGTGAATTGACACCCTCGGTTAACTCCTAGCCCATCCATAGCTTTAATACTTTATCCTTGCCACCAGAAGCCACCTTCTCACCATCTGGACTCCAATCAACAGCAAAAACCTGCACAAGATGAAGAACAGGATTTAGAATGGTAATGAGAGGCATGCAATAAGGAACCCACGATGTGTCTTGCAATAGGATGGAACCATACCTCATCTGCATGGCCTGGAAGGTCTTCTTTTAACTTGCGTGTTCTGATATCCCAAATCTAAACAAATAGAAATCAAAATTTAGCCAGAAGTAGTATGGAGAAAACTCCATGAAACACTGTAGAAAAACAGTCTCCAACGCACTTGTAAAACCACTAGTGTGTAGAGGTACAACTTCAACCATTTGATTCATTTACATTTTGTAATTGCCTCTAAACATAACACCCATCATGCAGCAACTCAACTCAAAGCATTCATTTCTAGGAAACACTAGAAGAATCAGGGAAAACAGATACACCGAAATACCTTCAGGGTGGAGTCTTTGCTGCCGCTCAAAAGAAGCCTACTATCAGCAGACCAACTGCAAGGAACAAAAAAAAAATTAGTAAATGGAACGAATAATTCCGCACAGGAATTAAATGAATCAAACCTGATTTGATATACAGGTGCAACATGACCCCGAAAAGCAGCAACAAATTTTCCAGTAATGCCATTCCACAGTTTCACAGACTTGTCAAAGGATGCACTGGCCACCCATTGTCCGTCAGGTGAGAAATACACATGATTCACAAGCTGAAAGTAAGCAAGAAGTTTATACTTCACTTCTTAAGAACGAGGAAAACTCCTAAAAGGCTTAATACACAAGCTTCTTAAATGTCATACTCATATAAGCATACCATTTATCAAGATTGACGAACATGGATGAACATCTAATGGACACATTCAGTAGAGTAAGCTCAGGATATTATTTGGATAGGAGAGTATGCTCACGATATGACTTAGTTCTTTTCCCTTATGAACTTCTCTCATAGCTTGTTTTCCCCTCGAATGTAGACCTTAGAACTTTATACTATTAAATTTTTATGATGAGCTTAGCTGAGGATTCAAGCAAATGACCGTGTCCAAAGGATAGTGTTTCATGAATAGTTCTCTAGTGACATCCAGTTAACAAAAAAAATTGAGAATTATGGTCCACAAATGTGGTAGATAAGGAGCAGGATGACAACGAGAATGCCACAATTACTGTATAATACAAAATATTCCAGGAAGAAAAGATAACCACAAAGAAATTTACCTGTTGATGGCCTGTCATGCGTGTCTTAGGGTGCTTGCTAACTGCAGGTTCCCATAGAAACATAGTAAAATCATCAGATCCTGAAACCAATCTTTCTGGAGCATTGCCTTTCATCTTATTGTACCTTTCTAAAGCAACCTGCGAGTCAGGAACAAGAAAGTACTTAGTGATACTTTAAAATCTTTTCCTTTCAGAAAAATCAGTGAATATGTGTGTGTGTGTCTATATATATTATGAATAACCGAACTTTAATTGAGAAAAAATGAAAAATGACAAAGTGGGTAATTACAAACAAGTACAGCCACAAAAAAACGGCCTACAATCCAACAAAAGCTTGATGAGTACTACAGAAAAAAGGCTTAGTCACATACGCCTATAAGGACACCTCACACACAAGTCTCTCAAAGGGCTTTGGGGAGAAAGAAACACGTTTGATGAACTATTTTTCTGTCACAAGCCATCCAACCATAGATTTAACAAATGGTTGTGAAAGCAAAAACTTTCTAGGAACAGTTCCCCAAAATATTTACTGTTTCAGTTGTTAAAATAGCATGAATTTTAGAAACAGAAAACAAAAAGAAATTGTAAACCAGTCATATATATACAAACACGATAGAAGGAGCCAACTTGCTGCTGGCACACGAGCCATGAGACTGCAAAGGGCACACAATAGACAATTTTCCATATGGACATAAAGATTGCAGTTAATTGATCTTCTACTCTTGTTTCTCTAATGTCCTTGAAAATAAAATTGATCAGAAATTCTTTTCCAAAAATCTGTCGACGAAGCCACCTCCTATTACATCATTTTTTTTATAGGAACCACCTCCTATGTATCATACATATTACCCCATAAAAGAGTTGTGCAAATGACTCCAGAATCTCTTGGATTTCCATGTAAGAGAAACCATCGGCGTGTGCACAAAAAATAATTGTGTTTATACAAAATCATTTCCATAGGAGTACGAGTAAAGGATATTAAAATAAGAATCAGAACTCTCCAAATATGTTACCTTCTTCATTTCCTCTGGAGAAGAGAACTGTTTCCCTGTATGATCAAAAGCACCTGTCCGGAGAACATATTCGGTGCTTAGGGCAAGAGAGTTAACCCAATGACCGTGTCCCTGGCACAATACCGGATAGAAATATGATGACACTATGAGCAACAACTGAACTAGGTCTAACAAAATAGGACCAAACCAAATTGTCAAGCAGGTTTAGGAGAATGCTAAATTGGGATGGCTTATGACTAATTGAATATAACAGTTACAAGTTCTTTTAAATTTCTTTTTTCTAAAAGAAGATTAAATTTCTATTGTAATTGATAGATCTTTCGACTCATAAAGCAACAAAATAACCCTTGAGTGAACTCTCAAAGTCAGATGATCCCAAAAGGAATGAATAGCTTCTAACGTACCTTCAATTCACGTATTAGTTTTCCTTGCTTCGTTTCCCAAACCTTTATAGTACAATCCTGAGAACTGGGGCATTTGAAAGAAAACATGTCAATTTCAGAATACAGAAAAATTGGAAGTATCAATCAGTCTCCAGAAAGTTTAAATATAGCTTAATGCCAAAATCAGATCATTATCAATCATTGACTGCATAGGCATTGAATGCTACTAAGAGTTAGCTTTTCAATAGACTGAAAGAAAACAAAACTTTTGGCCTTTAGTAGCATAATTTTACCCCATGGTACCAACTGAATCTAAACATGCAGAGGTATAAGAGATTTCGTTTATTATTAGATGTAAGACAGTAGAAAACACTCAAGTACACTGTACACAGATGCTCAAACTCAACAGCATCAAGAATGCTAGAATGCTTCTGTAGTGGCTCCTCTATCTCACTTTCTTGTTTCATTTTTTTTTTTTTTTTTTCCCTCAAATTCAAGGAGAAAAAGAAGGAAAATAAGCATACCCTGTATATATAACTCCATCTCCACCCCATTTGACGCAAGTTATTGCAAGAGTATGACCACTGAGGCATATAACACATTTTTTTAACGAAACATCCCAAATGCGTGCATCACCATCCTTGCTGGAACTCACAAAGCGACGGCATGGTGCACTTAGATGCAAAGGTTCCCACGAAACACCAGTAATCCATTTTTTGTGGCCCTAGAACATGAAATTCAAACATTATTAATGATTTCACATCGGTAAGCCTATAAATATATATAATCATTGTTTAGGCATCGAAAAGTAATGGCAAATGCCATAAAGATGGTAGATTTTGTCCTTATCAACAAGTAAATATAACCAGTATTTTCTTCTTTTAGGAAAAGAAACAGAATGGTGGCTTATCAACCACAATGATTACGACAATCTAAGAGCCCCGAGTAGAGAAAACCCTGCCCACAGAGCTACAAAAGAATGGCTTTCCAATCACGAATAATCATTAATCAAGAGAAGGTTGTAGCTACTAAAGAATTTATTGTGGTTTAAGCATTTTAACGTTTACATTGTATACCATTGCAAGTATAATAAGTACTGTTTACCACAGAGCATATGAAAACTGTTTTGCTAACTAAAAATCAAAAACATCTTTTTAAACATGAATAGAACAAGCTATGCAACAAGCTACAATGAGTCGAAAATTTGATACTTAATGTGTCAAACATTTTTTATGTCTACAAGTGCCTAATCTAGCTCACCCACACCCTGGCTAATTTCATGAGACAACACAAGACTTACAATATTGGTTGTCAAGAAAAATATGTAGGATTTTAGATTATAGATAGATGGCCACCATGGTTTGAACCTAACCCATGGTATCAATCAACTTACAGAGCATTTAAAGAATATGGACAAATGAATAAGATTCAATATCCACACAATAATAAAATCATGCAGTTCAAAACTATCATTCCTACAATATAGCATGCCCACATACTCTCATTTTCTATTGCTTCAAGAAAAAGATATTCCAATTTGACATAATTTTTTAACTTCAGATGTAAAATTTGAAAGTAAAAGAGTACCTAGGGTTGCACAAACAAGTCTTTTTAAGGATAAATTGACTTAAAACTTGAAAAGGAAGGCATCTATAATGGTTAAGATAAGGCAATTCAATTTGTTCCTCTAAATTCTACTTTAAAACTTGAAAAAACCACCGGTGAAATAAAGAAAAATATCAAACTTTAGAACAATATTACTCAGAAAAAAATATCACACCATACAATTTTAAAACTAAGAAATCGGATTTTTTTTCAGCTGGTTTGACTCTTGGCAGGGCGAAATAGTCAACAAACTAAACAAACATTTCAAAAGTACAGTCACATAGGGGGGAAAATCTTTACAGTGAGTGGATTGCCCAATGGCTTCCCTGTCTGTGGATCCCAGCAAAAAAGTTCACCAGCTTTACTCCCACTTACAAGATGCTTCCCATCCGGTGACCAGGCAATAGAAAGAACCCAATTTTTATGCCCTGGGAATTGAGAGGAATATTTTCTGATTTTAGCTTGATACAGACACTATAGATATTAAAAGACGACAAAGCATCTTCAGTTGCTCCCTAGTTAAAGAAAACACACACAACAAAAAAGAACAAAAACAAAAGCACAGCATTTTTCAGACCTCCAGCAGTGCCATACTAAACATACAAACCTAAAACACTATGAAACACGGGAAACAGACATCTTTAATCCTCTAGGGATGACAAATATATCCATATCAGATAACTTGAAGTAAAATTTTAATTTTTAAGAAAGAAAAAAGTCGAAGTTAAATTGATTTGATTTTCCTTTCATGCTCCTATAAAAAAATTTAATTTTGGATCTAGCATATTAAACAGCTTCAATGTTAGGCTAAAAATTTAGCTGCAGCGTTGTGTTTCTAACCTGTACAGGTGAACAATGGAGTTTGTGTATTAAGGTCCCATAGCCGAACTGTAGTGTCACCAGAACCACTTGCCAACTGTCGCCCATCAGGGCTAAAGGAAACAGAAAGAACAGCTTCAGCATGACCTGCAACAAAAGTACAATGGAGTGATTAAAAACCTTCCAAGGATAACCGTGTTTAACTAAAAAACGAAGGAAACCAAAATGTACCAGAAATTGTTGCTGAACATCGGCTAACAGGACGTATGCGGAATACTGCTTGTGGCTGATAAACTACAGTAAGCACTTTCTCAACAGAAACTGCAAATATGTTCAAGAGAAAAAAAAAAAAAAAAAAAACTAAGCCCCTGTGAACCATAAAAATGAGTTTTACCGAACACATGAATGTAACCAATGGATAACGTTGTCTGCTTTTTCAGGCATTATTTAAGTAATCAATAACCTTTGTTTTTCTCTAAGTAGGCACCAAGAGAAACTAGAAGCTCCTGGTCAGATATATAAAAAGCATACGGTAGCTTCTCCTCCTGAACAATTCCAAAACAATTTATTATTTCGGTATCATACAACCACCATGTAGTACACCAATTTTCATGACTATTCAATTGATAATAAAACTGAAGATTTTCGGATGGCTGAAATTTTAATGAAGAAAAAATCATTAAGAGATGCTATGAAATATTTCACCATAGAAATAACAAATTGACTTGACATACACATGGTATTCGCTCATTGAAGATTACCAGAAGCTGAATTATCAATAGCTCAAATTCATCTTGGAATAAGATTTTTCTCTACTAATTAGCAGCCTTCGTATTACATCATTTCAGAGAAATTTCAAATTACCAAACCAATCCAGCTTACCAAATACCGCTTGATAATCAAAATTCACATAAACTCACTACTTCCAATTCAATTTAGCACTTCCAATCAACGATCAAATAATTAAAAATTTTAATTTCCCCGAAACTCAATTGTTAACAACTTAATAGGAAGACAAAAGAAAACATAGCTTTTGCCGAAGCTTAAAAGAAAACATAGCTTTTGCCGAAGCTTAAAAGAAAACATAGCTTTTGCCGAAGCTTACATTGCTGAGAAGCTTATTAACCATCTGCTGAAGCTGCTGAGGCCCTGCATTTTGGGGAAGGTACATGGGAGCTCCCAAAGGCGTGCCTTCAGGGTCCGTCAAGAGAATCATGACATTGTTGATTGTTTCCCTTTGCTCTACATCCATCTCCGTAGCCATGTGTGCCTTACTTTGAAGCAACAGCGAAATTCAGGAACGGAAGAAGGGAAATTCGAGTATGATGTCTCCCTGCAAAATCGAAGCAGGCGTCTATGAGGGTTTTGGGTTTTAGGGTTTCTGGGTCGTCTCTTTCTTATACTTTTTTAATGGGTTTTTTTCCCTTCTTTTCCAAATATTCTTTTTTTGTTTTAACAAACAGAATATATATATATATATATATATATATATATATATATTATTTATATATTTATGTATTTGTGGAAGTTTATTTCAACTAAATTTGTATACAAATTTGAAAATGATAATATTTATATTACCATAGTCAACTGGTCAATGCATATTATCGATATAAAAATCATAAATTTACTATTAAAAAAAATTGGTAATGGTTTTGTAAGAAAAAGAAAATATTTAGATAACTTACAAAAATAATTCTTTATATTAAAAAAATATATTTATTCTCACGTCTCAATATCCATATAAAATTCTAACGAATTTCTACTTCACCCGCATGAAGTACAAACTAATTCAATTCAAAATTTGTCAAATTATCTCCGAAATTTAATTTAAACAACTATCTACACCTTATATAGAGGAAATAATTCAACTTTTTAGCAAAGTTTCAAAATATTATATTTTTACCTCTAAGTTTTAAGTTATTATTTAATTTGATCCATTTGTCTCTGAGTTTTGAGTTTCATTTTCAATCAGTTTATAAACATTTCATACCAAATGTTAAAAAATAATAATAATAAATAAATAAATAAACTAATTAATTAATTAAAAAAAATACTAATCTTAGCTCCCTAAAATATTTCATCTAACCCTTCCCAAAAGGTAAAAAGTTTTATCAGTAATTCTTATTAAAAAGAAAAAAAGAAAAAAAATGGTTTTTCAAATAGAGGTAGTCACTTAATTCAGAGGGATGTCATTTGAAGGAGTAGTCACGGTAAGTCACATTTTAGATTTATTTTATGTTATTTTTTTATATGTTTTTATTTATCGTTTTTTTTTTATATGTTTTTAGATTGATTTAAAAATTCTATAATTCTACGCTATATATATATATATATATTTAGTTCGATTAATTGTCTCTTTCCTAGAGGATCAAACATACCATAAATGAACGACTCAATTAATGGCATACCCATTATATTAATTTAAGGTTATTCTCTCATTTTTAGAAAATTACAAAAATTAATGCCTAAGCTACGCTATACCTTCATCATTCAACAAGCTTTTAAATAATTTCAAATGTGGTATCCATTAAATCTCAACGTTGATAGCACAACAACGTCCATTGATATTCGAATTCCATAACAGCATGTCCAGTGGCTATTCAAAATCTCAATATTAGAGCAACCAACTATCGATAATTCAAAGGATTTCATACTGTTCTTGATCGAACTCTATTAATCACGTGTTAAAGAGTACAGAATGAGGAAGGAAAGCTTGTTAGAAAGCAAATGGAAGTGAAAAGAAGAAGAACATCCCAGATGAGGCCACAAAGAAACTTATTTATTGGATTTAAAGAACAAACAAGAAATTAAGCCAAAGAGAAGTAAAAGAAGCTCTAGAATGGTTAAATTAAGCAAAAAAAACTCCACAATTGAGTTGTAGCAGCAGCAAAGAAGTTACTACTCACTGGCTGAAAGTGGCTTCCGGGCCAAGAAGAAATACATTGGTGTGAATATCTCTTTCCTGAGTATTAAGAGAAGCATCGTATAAGTATTAAGAGAAGCATCGTATGAGTATTAAGAGAATCATCGTATGAGTATTAAGAGAAGCATCGTATGAGCGGCGTAGACGAGTTAAAAGAACGAACGTCATGGATAAAGTATAGAGGCATACGACATGCTTTCAATTGTATTTACAACCTTAAAGACACTATCCACAAGAAAGAGTTCCATATTCAATCAAATTAAAATTCTCTTAATCGAAGCTCGTACTCTCGCTTACCCCCTCGAGGTTCTCTTCTTCAAGCAGTTCGAATCTAGATTTCTTACAAGAGAGAGGAAGATGATCGGGAAGAGTAGGATTGATTTTGTATGCTTTTAGGGAAGGTTTCTGTGAGATCCCGCATCGGTTGGGGAGGAGAGAGCAAAGTACTTTATAATGGTGTAGAAACTTCTCCCTAGCAAGATGCGTTTTAAAACTCTCGAGGGGAAGCTTGAAAGGGAAAACCCAAAGAGGACAATATCTGCTAGCAACGGGCTTGGGTCGTTTCAAATGGTATCAGAGCCAGATACCAAAGGGGACAAGGACGCTAGACCCTGAAGAGGGATGGATTGAAGGGTCCCACATTGATTGGAGAAGGAAACGAGTGCCAACGAGGATGTTGGGCAACGAAGGGGAGTGGATTGTGAGATCCCACATCGATTAGGGAGGAGAACGAAGTATTCGTTATAATGGTGTAGAAACCTCTCCCTAATAGACGCGTTTTAGAAACCTGAAAAGGAAAGCCTAAAGAGGACTATATCTACTAGTGGTGGGCTTGGGCTTGGGCCATTTGAGTCTCTTTTACTAACCAAAGAACTTATATCCCAGAATCATTGACATTTTCAACTTTTGAGGTAGCAAAAGACAGAATTTCAAGAGCATTGTAAAGTATACTCACTTTCCACCCTCAACTAGCCCTTCAGCAGCTTTCTCTAGAAAATCTTGAACTCTTTGGCTACCCTTGGGGGCAAGTCGAACGAACTCCAGTACTTTGACCTACAAAACGAACCGACTCGACTCAGTACTTGTTAACTTCATCCCGGATCTCCCCGAATAATAAGGTT
The DNA here is from genome assembly GCF_002738365.1 of Cucurbita moschata. Taxonomy (NCBI): domain Eukaryota; kingdom Viridiplantae; phylum Streptophyta; class Magnoliopsida; order Cucurbitales; family Cucurbitaceae; genus Cucurbita; species Cucurbita moschata. The sequence goes on along the minus strand of NW_019268520.1, from coordinate 1,716,287 downwards.
CTCCTTGGCGTTACATATTCGTCGATGTCACATTTGATAAAACGTACCATATTTTTAGTAATGAAACGACCAATGGCTGTCAGACGGAAGCTACTCAGTGAGAAATGGCTTTTGTCTAAAGGCAAGTACCACGGAACAGGCGAATTTACAGCAAGATCTCTCTCCCAAACGACCTGATGTCACGTGCCCATGATTACGAGATCATTGCTTTATAGTTATAACGACGTCTCTCATTCATTCATGGAAATATAAACTAATAATATGAAGTTGTTTTCCAACTAACCTCAAAACCTGCTTGTTTTAAAGCTTCGAGGCATTTTCCTGTCAACCTGATATCCGGAAGACCATCGCCGATCTCAATTTCCGCCTGCACGATTGGAACTTGGTCAATGTAGTTCATATAGTATCAATTAGTGTAGTGCAGTGACCACATCGGTTGGGGAGTAGAACGAAGCATTCTTTATAAGGGTGAGACGTGTTTTAAGAACCTTGAGGGAAAGCCCGAAAGGGAAAGCCGAAAGAGAACAATATCTGTTAGTGGTGGGTTTGGGCTGTTACAAAACGAATCTTACAAATAGAAACGACGAAGCCAAATTACCTTTATCTTTTGATGTTCTTGATTATTTGAATCAAAAGCATCAGTCATGCACCATTCATAGGCAGCAAAATGCTGGCCAGGCTTTAGCACTCTATATATCTCCTTATAGCACCCATACTACCAGACAAGAAAAAAAAAGTCAAATCAAGATGGCTCGGACACGTACGTCTCACCAAACGATACTCGAGCTAGTTCAACAGCAAACTGAAATTAACACTTGAGGATGTGTTTAAGACTCACTGCGTCTGGCGCATGACAAGTAGCTTCAATTGCATATACTGCATCAAATGAATTGTCAGGGAATGGCATCTTCATGAAGTCGGCCTGCAGCACGGCGAAAACGAATGAAGTATTAACCTTCGAAACATAACTCTTGTACGCTAAAAATACACGAGCAAGTTAAAATTGTACACGAACAAAATTTTGAAAGACTTCACCTAATCTACTTTAAAACCAACCTTGACAAAGTCACAAGTCTTGTCCACTTTGGCAACACGATTCAATTCCTGACAAAGTACAAATACCTTATTACAAGAGTTTGATCGGAACACGAACTAGTAATTATGATGAGCGAGGCAACGAAAAAAAGTAAAGAACAATGTTTTTGACATCCTTAATCAATGGCTTAGCTGAAAGAAACTACCTTCCCTCGTGAAATCTGGTACTCGTTGTTGTTCAATCCAGTAACGGAAGTATAACTGCAACCGAGTGTCGTAGAATGATAGAATATGAGATACTAACCATACGCACAATGTAAAACAAAAGGTACAGGACTATATATACTCGATCCACTATCAAAGTGTTCGATCGAGACCGTTAACAACGCAGTTGTTTTAGCATTAATCGTCAATCAAAAGCAAAAAGAACTCGAAGTCAGCTAATGAATCACACCTAAATCTCGCAATTTCTCTAAGCGGTCCACCAATTCCACATCCAACATCCAACACCTAGAATATAAACAAGTTATCCCCCGTAATTTGAAACGAACGGAAAAAAAACCTCCACCTTCGTATAAAGAAACACGAACCTTATGTCCAGGTTTCAAATCTAATTGCAAAGCAAGGAAGTGCTCATGCCTCTTAATGCTCTCCCGCAGAGATTCACCATTCCATCTAGAGAGGAAAATATCCAAGTTCATATTCAAGACTGCAAAAACAGAGACACATTTGGATCTGTCGAATCGAGGAGAGCGATAGTATGTCATACCGAGGTGCAAAATGGAAAGACTCGCCCCAACCGAACTCGTAAAAGCTCGTAACAAGATCATAGTACTTATTAACCTGTGGTAATTCATATTACACAGCCTTATAAACGATAACGAGGTCGGTTCAACTACATGGAACTATCAAAAAGAAAGATCATGAGAATAGCAATCTACTCTAACCATGTCAGTGTAGTTAGCTTTTCTTTCCTCCTCTTCACCTCCATAACAAACATGATACTTCTCGTACCTGATCCAACAATGTAACACATTAAGAACACAATTCAAAATCAACAAATCAGGCTAAATCCTCATCCAACATTGCACATAATCATAGAATCCCCTGTTTTCATTCAAATCATCCACATCTAAAGCTAACAAAAACAGATCAAGGGGCCATAACCCAATTGCAGCAAGAAAAAGATAAGTACAGAACATGCAGAAGCTTAGACGTAGAATTCAAACTAGATATCACAAAAACAGAATGAGCTAGCTCGTTTAGTTCGTCTGAGTAGCCCAAAACACAATCAGATACATGATTTCCAAGTAGGGAAGTGTATTAACCAAACGAAAATCAATCTGGGGAGAAATTTTGGGGGTAAAAAGAGAGGGAATGTGTTACTTTTCAACGGCGGAAAGGACCTCGTTCTTGTCCAACTTGCCGCCAAGGCCCGACGCAAGATCCAACGCTCCAGCTTTCGACATGGGTATGATCAAAAGCGGTGTATGGGAGATCTAGAACAACAATTGAAGCAAAATAAGAATGAGAATGAAATCGAATGAAGTGTTAGATGATTTTGAGTTTGAAAATGTGGGTGTGATTCGTGTTGAGCATTACGTCGAAGGCCGAAGAAGATCCAAACCCAGATGGAAAATTTGATGAGGAATCTTTAAAAGAGCAATCAAAATGGTGAAGCCGGACGAACAAACAAACAACAAGCAACAAACAAATGAAAAAAAAAATACAGAGAAATGATGACACGCAGAAGAAAAAAGCAAAAAAGAAAAAAAACTCTCTCTGGTGCTCGTGAAGGACAGCGCCCACTCCACGTTTGAGCGAAAATAAAAATTGTAATGGATAGAAAACAAAAACATTAAATTATTAGTACATAATTTTTTTAAATATTATTTTTATTATCATCTAATTTATATTTTGATTATTACTTGATTTTGTACATTTTTATTTATTTCTAAACGTTAATTTTTATATTTTATTTGAACGAAAATATATAATATTTTGAAACAATTTTATAAAATTTAATGATATTTTTTACGGTAACTAATGTTATATTTATTGAATTATGTTAATATTTATCCATCCACTTTAATGAAATTAATGTTACAAAATAATATATTATTGCAATGGTCGTATCTACTTGAAATATTTATTTATTTTTATATAAACATGTAATCCAATATTACATTATTTATTTTAAATATTCAAAAAGTAGTAATTTTAAATAAAAAAAACTTTTGAAAAGCTGTTTAAACAAAGTCAAAAAGCTGTCGTAGCCTCTCTACTGTGATTGGTGGATCTGTGTACATTTTTTATATATATTCAAAAAGAAATTAAAATAATTGGTCCGTTAAATATAAATATAAATATAAATTTTATATTTAATAGAATCAACTTTTAATCTCGTGCCATATATTAATTTCAAAAATTAATTTCTTCTTGGAATGAGTTGAAATTATATGATGCGTACACGCTTTTGTACAAGTAAACGTGTGGTCGGGTTTCATATTATTTTTCGTTAATGTAAGAATAATGCGGACTCCATAAAATAAAATAATTTAGCAACTGATCATGTGTTGAATAGTAATGGATAGAGTTGGGACTAAGAGAACTGAACCTCTATTCATTTTTTTAGTTCAACGATAAAAAAAAGTAGAAGAATTTGAACCTCTATTCTTTGGGTTGAGGGCATATGCTTTAACGACGTTGACATCTTGTGGTACCTAAATAGAAGAAAGGTAAGTGAATAAGCCGAGATCATATATGGATGAGAGGGATTTTGAGGATAGGTTTAAAAGAATTGAAAATTACTACCTATACAAACAAGGTATACTTGCCTTTTTAACGACTCAATAATAGAAACCTCATGGTTAAGCGTGAAGCAAATCTATATTAGGTGACCTCTTGAGAATTTTCCTCTGATATTTGTAAGGGAGAACAAAACATACTAGAATGACTCGTATTGGTCTGTAGGGATAGACTTCACTCTTAAAAAGAGAGGAGTAGATAACCTAACCATGTCATAGGAGATGCAGAAGAATAACGGAACCATTAGATGTCGAATCCAAATTCTGAATATTGATTCAAATCCTGAATATAAATTAACAATCACGAGATATAAATTAAGGTACTTCTCTCGCAAAAAAAAAAAATAAATAAATAAATAAATTTTATTAGGTTTTACATTTCTTATTTGTACGGACGTGACAAAAAAGAATATTACTTTTTTAGGACCTATAATATTATTGGAACTAAACTAGGTAGAGTGAGACATTTAATTCAAGTAGTCTAGATAATAATTTTGAAGTGGGCCCTACAACTACTGCTGTTATTATTTCTATTAAAACGTGTCCTACTAAAAATATAATACATTATGACATTAATGAAATATTATAATGTTACAACAAAATATTTCTATCTAAGTAAAAACATATAATATAACAAATATATATGATTCCAGAATTTGTAGACAAAAGTAGATAAAAATATAATAAAACAGACTAAATATATATTTTAGTATTTTTCAATTTAATCTTTATTGTTTAAAAATTTTAAATTTAATATTTCAGATAGCGTCGTAATAAAAGTTTAGAGGAGAAAAAAATATTATCTAAAATAATAGTAAATTTATAAATTTCTACCAAGGCTAATCAAGTTTTGGAGGAAATAAAAATTTTATTTTTTTCAACAACAAATTTTAATATTCATAAATATTCATCCCTAAAATTTTAAAACATATTCACACAATATTTTTCTGACATGAAAATTATTATTATTATTATTATTATTATTATTTAACTAATTACATTAAATTTAATTTCAAATAAAGTATATGTACTAAAATATTTGAGAGCAATAATTGAAATGTGTAAATGGGAGTCAATATCATTTTTTTTATAATTATAGAAAATAAAAATAAAAGTAAAAATATTATCTAGTAACTGAATTCATCAAAAAAGGATATATATATATATTATATTAATTCCAAGTAATGTCTTAAAGTATAACCAAAATATTTGATCATAATTTCTAAAAGTTTATATTATTCAATTTATATATTACAAAATATAGTCTCAATTATAACACATCTCCTTCACCATCAAGCCAATTTCTATATTATAGATAGATAAACTAAAATAATATAAAAAAAGATCTATGATCCAACAAAACAATAATTACCAAACACTACAAATATGGAAATAAACCCAAATTTACTTTTTTTTTTTCATCAACGTTACTGCAGAGCTTGAATTTTTTTAAAAAAATGGCCATAGTATCTAGTAGTTTTTGAGCCAAGAACAAATGTAAATACATTAGGGTCATAAAATATTACCATAGCAGCAACAAATTACACCTACCAAGCTCGTTTTTACTCCCCACTCGAAAGTGGTTTTCGCACCAGGAAGAAGTACATAGGGGTCATGACCTCTTTCCTGCTCAGACATAAAAATTATAATCAGCACCCTGCCCCAATTCTACATGTTCTAAACACAAAAACAAAGTTTATAGTGTTCCTGAGGGCTAGTGTTGAGGTTTCTCATGAAAAGTGTAACAACTTATAGCTCAAAAGAAGACCCAACAAAGAATAGATCATACTTACTTTCCACCTTCAACCAGCCCTTGGGCTGCCTGCTCCAAAAAATTTTGAACTCTTTCACTACCCTTAGGGGCGAGGCGGATGTACTCCAATGCTCTAACCTAAAGAAAGAACAATTCAGCAGCATGTCAACTTCTTCCATATCCATACTCAATATTATAAAAAAGAACCATATATTTTGATTCTGCTTACCATATATTTTGTCACGCAACGCCCTATTGCTGTAGCGCGGAAGTTGGTGATTGAGAACTGACCGCCATCTAAAGGTAAGTACCAAGGAACGGGTGAATCTTCAGCAAGATCTTTTCCCCAGATGACCTGAGCAGAGTGCAGAGTATAATAGCTCATGTATCTGCTACTACATTATATTCATGGAAAAGGAAAAAGAAAACAAAGAAAAAGTCTTCCAGTCAACCTCGAAACCTGCTTCTTTCAAAGCTTCCAGGCACTTTCCTATCGTCTTGATATCTGGAAGCCCACTGCCAATCTCAATTTCAGCCTATGGAACACAGACATTGTCAATACAAGTGTATAAGATCAGAGGAAATGGGGGACAGAATCGACAAGATAACCTTTATTCTTTGGTGATCTTGGTTATTGGGATTGAACGAGTTGGTCAAACACCATTCATAAGCAGCAAAATGTTGGCCAGGCTTAAGTACTCTGTAGATCTCCTTGAAGCAGCCATACTGCCAGAGGGGAAACAGCAGTCAGTTCAAAAGAATCATTGTTCTAGTCACAAACTTCAGAAATGTAATAAGGACCTACCGCATCTGGTGCATGACAAGTGGCTTCGATTGCATATATTGCATCAAATGTATTATCCTCAAACGGCATTTTCATAAAGTCGCCCTGCAGAATGGACAATAATTGAAGTATAGAGATCAAATAAGAAGGATAAAGAATGAAAAACTAGTGAATGATCATGCGTTTCAACTCTTCAACTCGTCAACGAAAAACTAGTGATAGGGACCGTTTATAAGCTTGACTAAGAGTATAGAGATCAAATAAGAGGAATAAAGAACAAATATAATAAGAGCACAAAAGCTGATGAGACGAAACAATTCATATAAAAGCTGAATTTAAAAACACCAACCTTGACAAAGTTGCAAGTCTTGTCCAATTTTGCAATGCGATTCAGTTCCTGTGGAATAACAGAAGACTATGACTAGTGAAAGGATTACTATTTCAGATAAGAACATGGCACAAAAATAATTAAAAAAAACATCATACTGACAGTAAAAAGCCAAAGTAAAAGACAGATGGGAAAATAATGAGAGAGACAAAAAGTACACAGTCGCTAGAAAAGGAATTGCCAAGAACGACTCTGCCGAATGTCTTGTAAAAGGAATGGAACACGTACCTCTCCTCTAGTAATCTGATAGCTATTGTTGTTCAGCCCAGTAATTGAAGTATAGCTGTGACAGATTTACATAGAATATGAGATGCTGACAAGGCCAAAACAAAGTTGCCAAATTAAAGCAAGACATAAGTAGTTAATTTCAATGCAGAACCAAAATATACAATTGAGATGATCCTATTATTATCCTACCCATCATTAATCAAACGAAGTTTGAGACGGCAAATTGAAACAACCTGCGGAAAAGATCTATTCAAAATAAACATTCTTGCCATTTCCTAACAGAAGTCTTAAATAATTCTCTGCCATTACATGAAATTCCTACACATATTTTGGGGACATTTTCCAGGTGCACTTTTCCTCGCTTCTAAGCCACCAAAAACTATCTTTCTCTAGATGCTCATTAAAACTTTATACCACAAGGAGTCCTATTCAAATAAGATCTTCAGTAAGTGACTTGCAATGTTTTCTAAAATTTTCAATCACTAATCTACCTTTCTGAATAGGTTGAACCACTTTATTTGACCAAACAAGAAGAATTCTAGTTCCATCTTTCATTGTCACCCATAGCAAAATTTTCAGCTTTTTTATAGGTCGAAGTAGAACATGATACTGTCTAGGCTTAAGATCAATCTGGGAAAACAATTAATCACCAATCAAAATTCATAATACTCTACTTCAAAGAATGACGCCTGATGACTACCTTTCAACTCAAGCATATTCAACACGAAGTCAAAAGATTATCTTTGTTAAGGCATTTCACCCTGTTCCTATTCTCCCAGAGAGAATTTTTTTTTGAAAAATTGGTAAGGTGAACGAGAAATTGCATGCAATCATGGAGTTGATAAACCCATTGAACATAACTCTAGAGAGGAAACTCAGCAAAACAAAGGGGGAAAGAAATGACAGACTAGTGTTTTAAGGGGTGAAAGAAGGCAGAGACAAGACTTATTTTCTTCTAAATCGTCATTTTCCTTTCATTTATCTATTTTCTAACACGAGTGTAGTTGACTTTCACCCACTAATTCAAAGCAATTTCAACAGAGCTAGTATAAATGTTGTTAGAAGTTGCTGGAGCCAAAACATACCATTTTCCCCTGTTCTTCCAATAGAATTTTCCAATGGAAGGTAAAATTTTATAAGGCTCAAGAGAGCGACTTCACCAGGACTAAATTTAAAAATCTACTAGAATAGAGTATGACAGAGACCTTTCATAAGTCTTCTCCTAGTAAGAGCCATAACATACTATTTCAACTAAAGGTACAACGTGCAGACAAGGATCAATCCATATATATTGTGAGGGAGGTTACAAGTATGAAAACTCTTTATTTAACAAAAGGACTAAAAATATCAAAAGATAGATATCCATTCATGTAATCTACAACCATTAATTGATGAGAGCCATACAACTAAAGAGCACCTGAATTTTGCAATCTCTCTCAGTGGGCCGCCTATACCACATCCAACATCCAAAACCTGGTGCAAACTCAAAGCTATGTTTTTATAACATGCGAATGATGAAGTAAAACTTCTGCCTTTGAATTGTATTAAAGAAGACAAACCTTCTGTCCAGGCTTCAAACCCAACTGTAAAGCAAGGAAGTGCTCGTGCCTCTTAATGCTCTCCCGAAAAGACTCACCAGTCAATCTACAAGCTTGGAAGATTAGCTCATTTATATTATTTTAGCAGCACTTAGGATAAAAGCACAGAAGCAATCATAATATGTGAAAACATTATTGTGGAGTGATGTCTGAAAAGTTGGTCTTCCATGACCATTCTCATTGGCCATTAACATGGTCAATTGGCAAAAATCATTCCTTGACCATTCGATAGCTATTCTCTTAAATACACCGTCTAAACTAGAAGGAAAAGAACAGAAAAAGGGGAAAAGACTGCCAAATACTCTGCGGAGGGAATGTTTTCAATCCTACAACATTAGTTTCGTATGATCATGATCTTCATAAAACTTGACTGCAAATTATGTCTAGTTCGATAACATTTCTGTTTCTGTTCCTTCTAGCTATTTTAAGTTCTTAGAAAAACTAATTAACAATGAAAATTTGACGGCTATTGATTTTTCTGAAAACAAAAAATAAAAAACTCTTCTCCCTCTTTGGTGCATTTCTCTCTCTAGTTGTCAAACGGTCAAAATCATCATGGTGGGCCATACGGAGATACGTATTAGTCTCTTGAAAAACATATGCATGGTAACTAATATATCTATTTCTCATTTTTCAATGTCAACAAGTTTCAAAATCTAGTTTCATATTTAATTAGATCATGAGTTAAAGAACATTTAAGATGGTACCATTTCATTCGTGTATTTTAAAAAGTTTTGAGTATAGATTTTAATTTGTGTCTATTTAGTTTAAAGATTTTTAATAAGTTTGAATAGATCCATAAACTTCCACGAACTTTTAATTTCATGTCTAATCAGTTTATGTTGATGTTAACGTCATTAACTTAAATTTTATGCTACATCCATGCTTAAAAAAAATTAAGTTTTTAGAAAAGCATAACTAAAAATATTATTTTATTGTCTTTTATTAAAAAAATGCATAAATCAATAAAGAAAATTCTGAATACAACATTAATTTAGAACATTTTAGTAAAAAGTACATTTTTGTAATCGTTGAGGTTTGAAGTTGGTGTCTTTTTATAGTCCTAAAGGTTTTAAAGTAAATACTTTAGTCAATCCAATTTGAGAAATAGTTTATTTTTAGACAAATATTTTCGATATAAAACTATAATAACTTAAAATTAGAGAAGTAAGACTGAAGAATCATTAAGAAACACTTTTTTACACAGCTTTTCACCTAAGAAAAATGAAAAGGGAGAAAGAAACAACAAAAAAGTACTAAATATTCTTTTTTTCTAAAAAAGAGATATAAAGAAACAATAACATAAAGTTAGAAATAAGGAACAAAATGTTCCCAAACCAACCATTTTAAGTGCATTATTAGTAGAAATTGTGAAATTCTGAGCTGTGTTAATAATGTAAGAGAGGAGGAAGATGATATATATCGTACCTAGGAGCAAAATGGAAGCACTCTCCCCAACCGAACTCATAAAAGCTGGTCACTAAATCATAGTATTTATTGACCTAAAAATACAGATTAAAGTCACCATTTTTGTTAGATTCAGAAAATAGAGATGGCGAAGAAGAAAAGGAAACTGATCGCCTCTTACCATGTCCGTGTAGTTGGCTTCTCTCTCCTCCTTTTCGCCCCCATAGAAGCCATGATATTTCTCGTACCTGGTTCATCAAAAGCAAACCCTAATTAGACAACATTATCCATGCAACTTCATAAATTAAATTCGAAAACTTGGTTGGAAAAATGTCAATTATTGTAACTATAATAAGGGTATGAATTTAAACTTTTAAAGTTGTTAACTTCTAGAGAATTTTTAGTGACTCCAAAATATAAGAAGAGCTCATCTAGCTATAAGTGTAATATATATATATACACATAATATAATTTTATTATATGGTCGCCCCTATATCTTCATTTATTTATTATAGAATATATTAATTACAAAATGAATTTTCACGTTAAACAGTGGTTTAAAAAAATAATCATTGAGAGAACCAGAAATACAGAATGATAACCTAACACATCATTGTTTCTTGTTTCAATAGAAAATGTAAATAAATAAAAAGCCATAAAGTATAAATTTGTTCTGTTCTTTAAGAAACAAATAATAATAATAGTAATACTAATATTGACATTATGAAATGGCCCATCAATCAAACGCCATTAATCTTGACATATGTCTTATATTAAGCAAAATATATTCAAATTATTAACTTATTAAAACATATTAATAATGGCACCCTTCATTAATTAAACCTTTATTTTATCACATTTGTTCTCATTGAAGTGCGAAAAAATTGTAATTATAATATAAAAAAAATATTATTTGAGTAAAATTCGGAAAAAAAACAAAATACACAGATAATTTGAGTAAAATTGAAAGTTCCATCTGCACTGTTCATCCACTAAAAAGATGCAGTTGAAATAAATAAAGAAGATCTACAAAAGAAAAGGCATTACATTATTTATTATTATTTTATTTCTTTCTGAATTCCCTAATCCCTATGATCCAATTAGGTTTCAGTTTCCCCAATTTTTTAAAACAAACAGACCTAACTAAACCGGAAGAAAGAGCGCTGAAAGGCTTGGGAGAGGATGATAAACGGAGAAAGTAGCTGTAAGCTCAGAGAGAACGAAGCGAGAGAGAGAGAGAGAGAGAATACTTTTCAACGGCGCATATGACATCGGCTTTGCTCATCTTCCCGCCGACGCCTGAGGCAAGATCGAACGCTCCATCCTTCGACATCTCAAGCAGCAACCTGAAAATAAAAAAACGAGAACACAGTCAAGAAAATTGCGAGTTAGGAGTTCCGAGTTAAGAGTTTAGGGTTCCGATGAGAAGGACGAAGCACATTACGCGAAAAACACAGAGAGAGAGAGGGAAAAGAAGCGGACAAGGGTTTTGCAGAGAGCGCGGGAGAAGAAGAAGAAGAAGGACGCCGCTGAGTTGCAGAGACGAAATGGAAATAATGCTCAGTTTCTCTCTCTAAGGGATTCTGTCTTAGTGACGACTAATGAGAGAGAGATTTTTTTCTTTCTTTTTGGTATGACAGACATGCAAGAATTGACAGCCTCTCCTTTTCTATCTCCTTTTTTTGCCCTATTTATTTGATTAATTTTATTTATTTTTTAGCATTTTTTCTATTTTATATTAATTTTTTTTAAAATATATTCCAATTTAAACCCATCTTTATCAAATTTCAACATCCCTATAATCTCTTATAGAAAAAATGTTGATTAATTGATTTAGAAAAAAAAAAAAAAGTATGTTTGTCTCATTTAAGACATAAAATTAAATTAAAATTAAATTATACGAACGACAGGTTTCTGAGATCGCGACCGTAATTATAGATGGTGGACTACCTTCCAAAATATAAAATTAATTTTATTTTTTATATTTAATAAGCGTCTAATATATTCAATATTCAAAATAAAACTAATTGAGCATAAAATTAAATTACAGAAAGAGACATAAAAATATTATTAAATAAATTCAATTAAAATTAAAAGGTTGAGATGTAATTAATGGGTTTTTTTTTTTTTTTAATTTTAAGATTGAAGTGGCTACGACTGTGAATAAGAGGGGTGTTATTTAAAAATAATAATGATAATAATATACACAGCTGTCAAAATTGATTTTAAAATAGGATTAAAATGAAATTAGAAAAGAAATGGGGAATGGGAGGGGGTGATGTGGACAGGGCAGTAGGGGGTCCAACTTCTACCTTTTACTTTTTACAGTCACAGTCACATGCCAGACTGTCCAAACCAGTGTGGGACCAGTGTTTTTCATCCACTCTACTTAGTCCTACTGAATTATTTCGGTTTAATTATTCCAATATTAAATGTTAATGTGATTCAAATTCAACGCTAATTATTAATCATCATTTTTGGGTTGAATTTTCAAAATTGGTTATAAATTTCACCAAATTTTGAATTAATTCAAACCAAATATTAAGTATTATTGACTCGTGCTACTCATTTATTCATAAAAATTAAAAGAAATGGATTTTTATCTATTTCTTCCAAAAAAATACAAAGAGTTAGAGATTTGATTTGAGTATGACGGTAAAGAGACGACATCAAACCTTCTTATTGATGTGAGTTTTTGAGAAAATCAGGCTGTTATCCCTAGAGTAACTTTTATCTATTGAGCGACGGCCCTTCCACTTGGCACCGTTGGATCACTAAGGTCGACAATCTCATTATTGTATAGGCATTTTCTTGACCTAATTTGTTTCGAGGTTTCAAAACCCTAATCGTGGGCACATTCAAACGAAATTTTTAGACATTGGATGGTACGACATACAGAGTCGGACAGCCGACCAGTTAGCCTAAGGAGGCAAAAATATATGCAATGGAGTAGAGGTAGGGTAATGCCAGTTTGGTTGGAAGAGCTATAATGGTCATGTCACATGGTTGTTGGGGGCCATGTGCCACGTCTTATTCCAATTTTTCCCCCCATAAATACACAAAATAAATCACTGTTGTCCTTTGAATAAATGGAACACAGTATAAAGAAACATATAGAAAACAAATTGCATAATAAAATTGTATCTTATAACAATAAATAAAGGGCCACTTTTGCCCTAGTTTCTCATTCTGAGAGGATTGTAGCCAATTTTGTAAGAATGAGATATTTCATAATCAAGAAAGGGAGAGAATCCTTTATAGTGAATGATTGATATGCATTAACTTCAGGTTGAATTTCAGATCAATAGCTAAATTTGTTGATACATCAATGATCGAAGTTTTAGTAATAAAAGAGTTGTCATAAAAGATACCAATTGAATGCAACTCGTCTAAAAACTTGCTCGACCCTACAATATCTCGACCCCCAAAATAAGCTGTAGGATATTAAATCTAAGTGGTCGCTATTGATTGAATTCACTCCCTCTGAACTCCTTATTATACCCATGACCCTTACGACTAATCTCACGAGACAACCCACTTGACCCTTACGACTAATCTCACGAGACAACCCACTTGACCCTTACGACTAATCTCACGAGACAACCCACTTGACCCATACAACATCTAGACACCAAAAACACGAGTAAGATGTTAAATCTAAGTGGTCACCATTGATTAAATTCACTCCCTCTAAACTCCTTATTATACCCATGACCCTTACGACTAATATCACGAGATAACCCACTTGACCCTTACGACTAATATCACGAGATAACCCACTTGACCCATACAACATCTAGACACCAAAAACAGGTGTAAGATGTTAAATCTAAGTGGCCAACATTGATTCGAGTCCGCTCCCTTTAAACTCACTATTATAGGACCCTTATGGGCAATTTTTAATATATTTCAAAAGAGGAACAACAGAATTTGGGAGGTATCATAGCGGGCAGCAATATTGCTCAGATAAGAGAAAACAGAACGATAGAAAGCCATGTAAGATAAACAGCTCGTTGGCGCCTTCCTGCTGAATAAAGGAACTTCAATTGCACTTTTAAGAGGCAGCCATAGTTAAGAGGAGATGCCTGTGAAACTATAATGCCACATACCACATGCTTACAGACCCCTGCAACAAATCAGATGATAAAGTTGAAGTTAGAAAGCAGAGGGAGAATCCAAAAGCAAAAACCACACTTTTCTCGGAACAATCTTCTCGTTACATTCGTTTATTCTTTTAAGTTAATCCAAGCCGTTTTTTTCCTCGTTCAATCATGTGCATAATGAATAATTCTGTCCAAGTTTAGTCCAAATCAATTTCTTTTCTCGACTTGAGAAAATAAGCAACTACTTAATTAAAAGAAGGAGAAGTAAAACTCCAAGTAGCGCTTGAAAGATACAGCTTCTTTGAGCTAAAGATGCTAGGCAATAATATATTTTTTAAAAATATTTAAAGATACTAAATAATCCTTCTAAGATATCCTGAACAAGTCTAGAAATCCCTGGTTCTATTCTCTTTAAACTAAATAAAATTTTAGCCAGGCATGTGAGATTCTGCATAAGCATACTGATATTGGTTAGTTTCTTGTGGCAAGTTGGAGTATGAGAATTTTGTCCTTATGGCTTGAATTACTAAACACTTCTGCAATTATCCTTGATTCATATTTCTCTTGATTGCAGGTCCTTTTTGTAGTTTGCCTCCCTTTTTTTGTATGATCCTGAATTCTTTCAATTCTTCTAAATGAAAGCTGGGTTATTCATAAATTAGTTCAAATGTATTGGCTTTGTTTTCGAACTGATGATCTTAAAGGATTTGCTGGATGAAGTCTTTGATAATGTCAAGGGAGGTCGGTCATCGATAATCTTCTAAACAACTCCAAAGAACTGAATTGATAAGAACAGATAACTTGATCTTGTTCTCTTTAATGATCGCCAGTATTGCCAACTCAACAATTCCTAAAAGAATTTCAACAGAATACATGATCATGTTCGATTGTATCTTTCCTTCAGCATTTTAACTTTACTCTGAATCATAGACATTGTGCTAGCAATAGGTTGTTGATGGTTTGGGCACGAAGTCAAATTTTCTTACAGTTCTACGGGCAGAAACGTGTTGCACTTGATTGTACCAAGTACACACTTCAAGTTCTAAGCAATCGCTAGTCGCTAAAACTAGGCAAGCACATTATAAACAAAGCTAGAAGAACCATACGATCAGGCCACTATGCAGAATCCATTCGAACACTAGCAACATCGCGCAAATAGCTTATTGTTGAAGGAAAAGATTTACAAATACCTGACTTTCTTTATAAGGATGGCTTTGAGCTTGCGAGCGAGGTCCTGCGATCGAATTTTGCGCTCCAAATTCTTTCTGGCCAAAACTCGTTTCTCAGAATTCTTTATATGATGAGTCTGTTCACGCTTAATCAGCCGCTCAATTCCGCTCGATCGCATCTTCCTTTGCAAAAATGTCAGTGCCCGCTCCAAATTTCCATTCAGTACCTTCACTCTGATCCCCCTCCATTGCTGCTGCTGATAGTGAAGGTGCTGCAGGCAATTGGTGTGCAACGAAGATCTGATGGAGCAAGATAGGTTTCGCGACAACGAATTCATTACTAGAGTTCAACCACTCGGTTTGTCGTTCATACAGCAGGTGAAGTGGGCTATGTCGGCGCCGATAAGGCACAGTGAAGGACGGCGACGGTAGCTGCGGTTAGAGAGTCGAAACTTGGGATGAAGGGAAACGACGGCGAGAAAGAAAGTGATGGAGGAGATAGATTTAGGGTTTGAAATTAATTTAATAATTAAAAAAAAATTATTAACTTTCAATTTGATTACACCATTAATTAATTACATATTTTTAAATTTTGGAAACTTATTAATTAAAAAAATTAAAATAAAATTAAACAAATAAAAAAATAATTTGATTTGTGCATAATATCATAATCTACGGTCACCGACCACACGATAACTAATTTAAGTGAAGAAAAATGTTATGAACATATTATAAATAAAATAGATTTTGACACTAAGTTGCGATAAGTAAAGCCGTGACTCTCAAATGGTGTTCAACGAGTCACGTGAGGGCTAAGATAGAAGGGTGTCATGACGCGACCGTGACATGCCACATTCAAACTAGGATCATGGATACTATGAACTAATCCATAATTGCAAATGGTTCAAGAACACATCTATCCTCATCAAAGGTTTTTAATTACATTAAGCAGCCGTTGCAACGTCTACGAGTATTTTGATACCAAACCCGGGGCGCAGTAGCACCAGCCATGGAAACAATATCTCTAGTACGTAGGAACAACACGAACGTCATCGAGCACGGGGCCACAAAGGGATCCGAAGTCGTCTGTTCTGGTGTGGTAGTATGAACTGAAGAATGTGATTCTGGTTCTAGGCGAGATTGCTTTGAACTTGAGAATGGCAGTTTTGTAAAGCCCTTTTCCTTGCGATTGGAAGGGAACTTTGAGAGTGTCTTTAGCAGCAAATGCTTCCACCATCATTGATCCATGGCATCCGTTCTTGGCGTCACCGACTTTGAACGTTAACGAGTATAGCTTGTTGGGGATGGTTCTGATGATTTGAGCCACCGCGCTTTCTCTCCCTGCAACGAGCTCGACCGCTGCAAGTCCAACGGGAACGTTGAAATGCTTTGAATCAATGAACTTTACAGCCTTGAGTGACTCTATGATCCAGCCTGGGAGTGGAGATGTAAGGTCTTCTTGTCTTGGTGGAAGAAGAACTCCGTTGGTCGAGTTTACTAACCGATGAGGACCAACCTCGAAGCTCGGGTTCCTAACCAAGTTATCTGCAAGATTACCATTAACAAACATCGAGATTAAGCAGCGAACCAAATTCACAAGATCGTTATCAAATGACCCGAGTTTTTAGATCTCGAAAAGACAGACGAGCATGTTTACCTCTTGTTGGGACTGGACGAATAAGCTCTTTGATGGCAACAGCGTCCAACAGAGGTCCACAAGCGGGATCTTCCTGAACTCCGGGATTGTGGAACGTCACCTTAACGGAATCCGACGAAGCTACGAATCCAAAGGCGTAAACATCACCTCCATCGCTGCTGTAAAGAGTCTGCAGAGGCAAACTTCCATTCTGGGGAGGTACCAACACAGACAAGACTTCATCTTGTGCACATGTTCTTGAAGCTCCAAATGTTAGAGCATAAAGAGACCCTTTTTTCACTTTTATGATCTGAGAGATCGACGCTTCGTTGCCGAGCCTTACGGCATGGACGCCGTGAGCAACGGGGAAGAACATTCCTCCGGGTTGAGGGCCGCCGGAGATGTACTCAACAAAGCCATTGATCTCCCAGCTTGGTAGAGAGTCTTTGCCTACTATTACTGTTTTCTTTAAGTTAGTTTTTAATGGTGGTTCCTCAAAGTTCCCATTTGCTAGAAGTCCTGTGTGAGCAAAGAAGCAACGTTAGATATTCGATTGACATATAACAAGCCAACCACACCGCTAGCAGATATTATCTTCTTTGGGCTCTCTCTTCTGGGCTTCCCCCTCAAGGTTTTAAAACACACCCACTGGAGTGAGATTTCCACACCCTTCTCTAAAGAATGCTTCGTTCCTCTCTCCAACCGACGTGGGATCTCACAATACACCCCTTTGGGAGCCAGCATCCTCGCTGACACACCGCCCGATGTCTAGCTCTGATACCGTTTCTAACAGCCCAAGCCCACCGCTATCCGTTTTGGCCAGTTACGTATCACCGTCAACCTCACGGTTTGAAAACACGTCTGCTAGGGAGAGGTTTCCCTTCTGGATTCTACCCTTTTAAAAAATGTTTCGCTTCTCTCTCCAACCGACTTGGGATCTCACAATCCACCACCCCTGAGGGCTCAGCGTCCTCGCTAGCACACTGACCAATGTCTAGCTCTGATACCATTTGTAATAGTTCAAGCCCACCGCTAGTAGATATTGTCTGCTTTGGCTCATTACATATCACCGTCAACATCACAGTTCTAAAACACGTCTACTAGGGAGAGAGACTTCCACACCCTTATAAGGAATGCTTCTTCCCCTCTCCAACCAATGTGAGATCTTACAATCCACCCCCATTGGGAGTCCAACATTCCCACTAGCACACCGTCCGATGTCTAGCTCTGATACCATTTGTAACAATCCAAGCCAAGAAGGAAAAGCTCAAAGAGTACAATATCTGCTAGCGGTGAGCTTAGGCGGTTAGTTTCTAGCAAATGTAGACATTCTTAGCATCCCAACACCAAATACAAAGCCTCAAACTGGTTTGGAGAGTAAAACAAACTCTATAAGGAGCAGATCTAAATGGATTTCATCAGTAAAAAGTAGGAACTCAAAAAAACAGCAGGATTTCATCACTAAGTACTCATTCATTATAGCAAACCAGAAAGCTAAAACTACACATTTCTACAATAAATCCAACAAACAAGATCCAAAACAGTACCAACAACAAAAGAGAGAAGCCCACAAACAAACATCAGTTCATCATGCAGCTAAACAACAAACCCACATAAAAGATAGCCAAATTACAAAACTAAGCAAAAGGGGTTTTGAAAATAAGCATTATACCTTCCAAAATCGACCCTGCAAAGGCTGAAGAAGCCAATAGCAAGAAGAATGCTAGCAATGGCAGTGATGAACACGAAATAGAAGCCATTTTTGGGGGTTTGAGAAGGGGAAAAGGGTATGAATGGATGGGAGAGGAAGTGGGATTAAGAGATTGTATTTATAGTGAGGGAAAAATGATAAAACCACGAAGACGCGAGGAAAGAGAAGGAGATTAGTAGAGAAATCCGCGTTTAAGTGAGGTGTAACCTGAAACATTGTTTGTGTATCTGTCTGCTTATTTCCATTTGGGACCGATTTTTTCTCCATGATTCATGGCCTTCAAGTGGCAAACTTGTCATTTCACTTTCTCCTCAAAAATCGTTTTTGTTTTATTTTCTAATTTTATTTTTATTTCAATGATCGTGTAATACAGAATATCCACCCTTTAGTAAGTAATCATTGAACCATAAAAGTGTCCAGAAACACGATCAACTCAATTTATATGGTTTGAGTTCAATTATAAACTTATACGAGTGTTAAATATGTTCTTATTTTTATATCTTATTATTCGCTTCTTCCAAATATCTGTTAAAAAATCCAAATAATTGGGAGTTTTTATTTATTTATTTATTTTATTTGAAGTTTTAAATTTATTTGTAATTAATGGTTTCGGTTGAGGAAACAAGAAATAGAAATGGCTGGAATTAATTAATCGTTCTTCGATCTGATGAATTTAATTAAATAAATAAATAAATAATAATTTTTGGGCATTATTTGAATACATGTCAGATGCTGTCTCTCAATGCAATTTAATTTAATTTATGAGAAATAAAAAAAAAAATCACATTTATCTATAAATACAACGAAATTTCCTGCCCACCTCATCAACGTATTAAAATATTTATTCAGCAGTGGTTTCTAAGTCATATTATAAAAATTAAAAATATATATAAATGCAGTAAAATTATTTTAAAAAATATTATAAAACTTGTTAACTAAAAATAATTATTTCAGCCTTTAAAAAAAATTAATTATTATAAGATAAAACATTAGAGAATCTTATGGAATTTGATTCTCCCCATGTGTAGTTGGAGATCTATCTCCACTTAATTGATTGATAATTATTGTTCTTTTTTGGCATAATTTGCCTAAATATTTTAAATTAACAAACATATTGCTACGAGTGCACTTTATAGCCCATTGATATGATATTGATGGTTCGAAACTCGATCATGTCATTGTGTGAAACTAAATTTGCATTTAGTTAATGTATACCAAATGATCAATAGGCTAAACCAATTTGTTCGGGGATGAATTTCATCCACTATTAGTTTCACTTAGTCGTTAAATTGGTCCTTCTATTCGAGAAGTTGCAATGAATCGAGAAGCTTATATTTAGTCTAAAATAGTTGAAGATATGTTAGTTGTTTCCGTAAGTTTTATCGAAACAGTGGAATTCATGACTTGTCAAACCGATGATATGATTTTTATCAATCATTACCAAGCTCAATTTGAGATCTTGTGACCGAGCATAGGCATCTGTCTTCTGTGACCATAATGCCAAGAGAAATGGTCGAGAAAAAAGGTATTATTTAAGGGATACTTGAGATAACGTCAATATCGTTCGACCAAAAATGATTTTTTTTTTTTTTTTTGTCCGTTAGATCTCGAATATCAAGGGAATTATTAATAATAAAAAAATACAATTAATTATTTAAAAAATAAAAGTGTAAAGAAAGGAGCGAAAAAAAAAAAGCAATTCCATCTCATTCCCAGCATACCCCACGCGGTTTTAAAAAAATAAATTATTTTTTTATGTTTTAATTTTTTTTGTGCGTAATTAATTGGTTACAAACCATCTTATTTAAAATAAAATAAATAAATAAAAACATAAATAGGACATTAATTTGATGGGAAAATGGATAGAGGAGGGTAAAATTGGGATTTTATTCCTGGATTTTTTTAAATGTAATTATTAAATTTGAAAATCAGAATACAATATAATAATAATAATAATAATAATAATAATAATAAGTTTTAAGAATGCGTAGGATATCAAATAATTGATGCTAAGATGCGCCAGCTAAAGTGTCGCTTTACCCGGTTCAGATTCCACATGCGCATTGTCGACTTGTCGTGAGGAAAGGCTATAATTTAACGAATTGAAAATTTATTTTAATGAGAAATTAATATTTTCCTAAAATTAATAAATTAAAACTGGCACGTGGCATTATTAGAGTGAGCCGTGTGCTGGGTAGGACAACAAAGATTTTGTTTAATAAAAAAGACTAATTTAATGGTAATGGGCTGAGTGGGGGCCCATTTCCCATGTGCACTCCGGCCCACTTCCTCAATCACTTTTCTAACATTTTCTTGATTTTGACTCCTTGATTGTCAATTATTTGATTCACATTAATATTTTTTTTAATTAATATTAACATTCTATAATATTTTAGTTATGATTTTTAAAATCGTGAAACCTATCTATGAAATAGATTTGGCTATTTACCGAGCGTTAGATGCAATTGTAATACAAAAAGTTTAAATCCAATACACTGGCACAGCGACGCTATGATATATATAGCATCCTAAAGTAACTTTGAGATGCAGACTTGCTATGGCAAAATTGATTTCAATTGATTAGATTAGGGGTATCAGTTGGAGTAACAAAGTAAATATTTCAATCGAGCCAAATAAGAATAAGAGCTCAAACTGACGGATGTTAGGATGTTATTGAAGTATGCTTAAAACGGTGATAGTAACAAAATATATATATATATATATATATATATATATTTTGGAATATCAAAGTTATAATTATTTTTAAAGATATTTATTCTTTATTTTTTAAATAAATCATGCTACAATGATTGCTCTAAAATTGACCATCGAAAATTAATTTGTTTGTGATTAGAGACATTTTGAACTTAAAATTGATATAAGTAGACAAATACTCACTTTTCGATGTCGGATAGACGTATTAGCCACCTATTTCATTCTATATTATCTTGAAATTCTTCGTTTAATTATGTGAGGACCAAATTATTCATTTATTTTTGCTAGCACTAAGTTATATTGGGATAATTTTTTTCAATTTGTTGTTGTTTTAAAAAATAGTTATTTTAAAGTTTTCATTTTTATTATTACCTAGTTACTGATTGTAATTGTTTTAATAAATTAATATATTTTACGGATTGTAATTGTTTTAATAAATTAATATATTTCCAGAACAAAGATAAAAATTTAAATTTTAATTAAAAAAATGTATAACTTTATCTCAAAACTAATTAATTTTTTTTTTTTTTAACATAGCAAAAAGTATATATATATATTTTAAAAATATATTTATATTAGTGATTTTAGTAATTTTGATTTTTATCCATCCCTAAACATTAAATAAACTGATAGAGTAAATGACATAAATTAATTATATTAAAGGTTTCTATTATATTTTTTAAAATATAAAAAATTAAATAAAACCAGGATGACTCGGTTTCATCGGAACCCGAGCCAGTCAGGCCCAAACCCGGGTCGCAGCAGAGCTAGCCGTTGGCGTTGTTGTAAAAGAAGCCGCCCAAATTCAAATTCAAATTCAAATTCTTGAATCAATCCCTAATTTCTATAAATCCCCAATTTCTTTCTCTTTCATCACCTAGAATCTTTCAGACACCATCTCTGTGTCTTTTCTCTCTCTCTCAAGAACGAGTTTTTCGATCACCATGGCCGTGGAGAAGAAGCGCCCATTGCAGAACAGCAACGCCGCCAATGTCGACTCCGATCCGGCGGGGCCAAAGAAAACAATCGAAGAAATGTACCAGAAGAAGACTCAGCTAGAGCACATCCTCCTCAGACCCGATACCTATGTCGGATCAATCGAAAAGCACACCCAGAACCTCTGGGTTTACGAGAACGACAAGATGGTCCACCGATCCGTCACATATGTGCCTGGTCTTTACAAGATCTTTGATGAAATTTTGGTCAATGCTGCAGATAATAAGCAGAGAGACCCCTCGATGGACTCGCTCAAGGTTGTAATTGACGCTGAGCAGAATTTTATCAGTGTGTTCAACAATGGAGATGGAGTTCCGGTTGAAGTTCATCAGGAAGAGAAGGTTTATGTGCCTGAGTTGATCTTCGGACATCTGTTGACTAGTAGTAACTATGATGATACTGAGAAGAAAACCACTGGTGGACGCAACGGCTACGGTGCGAAACTTACGAATATTTTTTCTACTGAATTTGTGATCGAGACGGCAGATGGAAGACGTCTGAAGAAGTATAAGCAGGTACGATTTCTGCATCCTTCATGAAGGATAAATCGTGTTTTTTTTTCTTTTTCGACTTAATTTTGCGGGTTTTGTGATTTGACTTTGATCCGATGGTGTGGGCTCTATTATTTGTGCATTGGAATTCTGCAATGTCGTCATGAACTAAGATGTCATAAACGTCTCTATTTATTTTCAATTTTGTTTGCAGTTATCCTGTTTAGGTATTGATCTCATGCTTGATTCATAGGTTTTGATTCTCTTAGTGCGTTTCTGGAATTCTGCATGTCTTTTAGCTTCGAGGTTCTTTCAAATTTGTGCTTCAAGAACTATAAGATGCTATATATGTATTTATTTTGTAAATTATGTTTGCATTCATCTTAGAATCTTGGTTCATACTCTTTCCCTGAGCCTCATTTTTAAAAGTACTCTTTGGATATCATTTCCCTCCTTGAATTTTACTTCCTGTAACTTAAATAAGATTTTCTTAGTTCTTTGAGGTTAGGTTTCGTTGAAGTAGTATAATCATCTGAGCTTCTTTTAGCAAGTGCTGGAAATAAACCAATATGCTTATTTTGAACATGGAAGGTATTCTCTGATAACATGGGGAAAAAATCTGAGCCGATCATAACAAAGTGCAAGGAGGGTGATAATTGGACCAAGGTGACTTTTAAGCCAGACTTGGCTAAGTTCAACATGACTCATCTTGAAGATGACGTTGTTGCACTGATGAAAAAGAGAGTGCTGGATTTGGCCGGATGCCTCGGTAAAACCGTGAAAGTTGAGCTAAATGGACAAAGGGTCCCTGTTAAATCGTTTCAAGATTATGTAGATTTCTATCTCAAATCGGCAGCCGCATTCCAGACGGAACCTCCAAAAAGGTAGACTTCTGTTTGCAAAATTTGAAGTTTATATTATATTCTACGGATTTGGTATAAGGGTTAAGAATTCTTTCAGGTATCACATTCGGCCTAATGAGAGATGGGAAATCGTGGTGACCTTAAGTGAGGGCCAGTTCCAGCAGGTAATCTTTTGAATGAGTGCGATCACTGCAACTAACGCTGTATATTGTAAGTTCTTGAGTTATTAATTGGTGTTTCGTTGAGCAGGTCAGCTTTGTGAACGGGATTGCAACTATCAAGGGTGGGACTCATGTCGATTACATTACTAATCAAATAGCAAATTATGTTATGACTGTTGTAAATAAGAAGAACAAAAATGCTAACGTGAAGGCCCACAACGTGAAGAGCTATTTGTGGGTTTTTATCAACGCTCTCATCGATAATCCTGCCTTCGATTCCCAAACCAAGGAAACCTTGACAATTCGTCAAAGCAGTTTCGGCTCTGCATGCGAACTTACGCCAGACTTTTTGAAGAACGGTATGCATGCATAAATCATCAACATAATCTATATGTTGGTTTATTATTTAGTGTAAGATACTGATTACTGTACATGTTGCAACTCAGTGGCCACGAAATCTGGCATTATGGATAGCGTTCTCTCGTGGGTTAATTTCAAGCAAAGCAAAGACCTGAAGAAAACGGATGGAGCAAAAACAGAAAAGATAAGTGGTATAGAAAAGTTGGAGGATGCCAATTGCGCTGGAGGGAAGAATTCGGAAAAATGTACCTTAATTTTGACAGAAGGAGATTCAGCCAAGGCCCTTGCGGTAAGTTCTTAATTTTTACACTTGCAGATTGATGCTTTTCTCTCCCTTTCCCTAGATGATTTTTAACTTTGTTGTTGTTCTTCCAATAGATGGCTGGTCTCGGTGTAGTAGGTCGAGATTTTTATGGCGTATTCCCACTGAGAGGTAAATTGCTCAATGTGAGGGAAGCAAGCAGTAAACAGATCACTGAGAATAAAGAAATTCAATACATCAAGCAAATTCTTGGACTTCAGCAAGGGAAGGAATACAACAATGCTAAGGCTTTGAGATATGGTCATTTGATGATTATGACCGATCAGGTCTGATGGCTTACGATTTTATGTTCATTGATTTGATTCTGTCTGCAACAAGGGCTTAACGTCAATGCCATTACACAGGATCACGATGGTTCGCACATTAAAGGGCTCTTGATCAACTTTATTCATTCTTTCTGGCCTTCCCTCTTAAGAGTGCCGTCGTTTTTGGTTGAATTCATAACGCCTATTGTCAAGGTTGGTTATGCTTCGTTGATTAGTCCTTACTAGCAAGGTTTCTAAAGGGTACGGCTTCTCACACATTCTTCTGACGTCCGCAGGCTACTCACAGAAATGGAACTGTTTTATCATTCTATACCATGCCCGAGTACGAGGCTTGGAAAGATAACTTAAGGGGCAATGCAAGTGGCTGGTCAATCAAGTACTATAAGGTCGGTCTTTAAGACTTAAATATAGCAACTTCATTGTTCATTGTGTAAGTCGTATTTCTTCAAATTCTATTTGAAAGGTATTAGTGTTGTTAGGACTAAGTGTCTCTCCACAAGGGTATGATATTGTCCACTTGGAGCATAAACTCTCATGGCTTTGCTTTGGGCTTCTCCAAAAGGCCTCGTACCAATGGAGATGTATTCCTTACTTATAAACCCATGATCATTCCCTAAATTAGCCAGCCACGTGGGACTCCCTCCCAACAATCCTCGACAAGTGTTTCGGTCTATAAATCTGTTATACTAATTGCGCAGGGGTTGGGAACAAGTACATCGAAAGAAGGAAGAGAGTACTTCGAACAGCTGGCAAAGCACAAGAAAGATTTTATTTGGCAAGATGAACATGATGGGGAGGCGATTGAGCTTGCTTTCAGTAAAAAGAAGATTGAAGAGAGGAAGAATTGGCTCCGTCAATTTGAGGTAAGACGTTTGATCCACCAGCAGCCCATGTATTTTAGCTTTGAGGTAAGGAGTTAATCGTCTTCACAATAACACGCTTGCAGGCTGGTACCCATCTAGATCAGTCAGAAAAATTGATAAAATATAGCGACTTCGTCAACAAGGAGCTTATATTATTTTCAATGGCTGATTTACAAAGGTCTATTCCCTCAATGGTTGATGGCCTTAAACCTGGGCAAAGGAAGATCCTTTTCTGTTCTTTCAAGAGAAACTTTATCAAAGAGGCAAAGGTTTCTCAATTTTCCGGTTATGTATCTGAGCATTCTGCTTATCATCATGGTGAGCAGAGTCTTGCTAGTACCATCATTGGAATGGCACAGGACTTTGTTGGCAGCAACAACATTAATCTTCTTCTACCAAATGGACAGTTTGGCACACGAAACCATGTAGATATTCCCTCATTTAACTCTCATGAACTCGTCTTATGAAATTTTAGTCATTGATTTATTTTGTGCGTTTTTCTCCAGGGAGGCAAAGATCATGCAAGTTCTAGGTACATTTACACTAAACTTTCAAATGCTACACGATTCCTTTTCCCCAAAGACGATGACAAACTTCTAAACTACTTAAATGAAGACGGCCAGTCGATTGAACCAACCTGGTAAATCTCAACTAGTGCATTTTTTCTTCCCACTCAAGAAAAATAAGTTTGCACAAGGCTTGAAACGTTGTCATGCTCATCTTTTTCTTTTGTGCTTTTTAGGTATATGCCTATCATACCAACCGTTCTTGTCAACGGAAGTGAGGGAATAGGAACTGGGTGGAGTTCTTACATTCCAAATTATAATCCTAGAGACATCATTAGAAATGTAAGACGCATGTTGAATGGTGAAGCGATGTTGCCAATGGATCCCTGGTATAGAGGTTTTTCAGGAACTATAGAGAAAACTGCCACTAAAGAAGGAGGTACTAGTTACACTGTTAGTGGAATTATTGAGGAAGTCAGCGACACGACGTTAAGAATAACCGAGTTGCCAGTTCGCCGATGGACTAATGATTACAAGGACTTTCTTGACTCTGTAACAAGAGTTTCAACAAAGAATGACAAAGATAAAGAAAAAGCAGCGAAGGATCCTTTTATTGAGGTAGAGAAATGACGACACTTTCGCAAAAGCTTCTTATTCATTGTGTACTAACAAAATCTACTTTCCTTGGTGCTATTGCAGCAAGCTGACCACCACAGCGATGACAAAACTGTTTCCATTGATGTTCACTTGACGGAGGAAAACATGATACTGGCCATGCAGGAAGGTTTGAAGAAGAAATTCAAATTAACTACAACTGTTAGCACTAGCAACATGCATCTGTTTGATGCAAATGGCGTGATTAAGAAATATGACACCCCAGAACAAAGTATGTTGTGTTTTGATATTTAGCTACAATACCTGGCTTTTTATTGCTGCTGTTGGAGCTCCTTGACCTGACTTATAAATATAACTATTTTGCAGTTCTTGAGGAGTTTTTCCCTCTTAGACTTGAATTCTTTGAGAAAAGAAAGGTGAGCGTCGCATCCTAGTGTTGTTCTCCTAATTGTCTGAATGGTAGAGAAAATAATTATCTGTTGACTAAACTGTTCACTTTGGAATGCAGAGGAATCTTTTGGAAAACCTTGAAACGGAGTTGCTCAAACTGGAAAACAAGGTGAGGTTTATTCTTGCTGTTGTGAATGGAGAGATAATAGTAAGCAATAGAAGAAGAGTAGATTTGTTCCATGAGCTTCAAGAGAAAGGCTTTACACCCTTTCCTAAGAAAACTAAATCCGTTGAGCCGGAGGTTGCTGGGGCATCAAACGAAACAGATGAGGCAGAGGAGAGTCCGGAAGTAGTAAAAGGGGAACGAGTCAGTGATTACGAGTATCTACTCGCTCTGGCAATCGGAACCTTGACCATCGAGAAGGTTCAGGAGCTATGTAATGAGAGAGACAAGTTCAAAGGGGAAGTGGAAGAGCTGAGGAAGGCAACCCCTAAGTCTTTGTGGCTGAAAGATCTTGATTATCTCGAGAAGGAACTTGATGTAAGATGAAACTATTAACTCCTTTCACATTTCATGATATTCATTGTCAGCTACATTTTTCTTAAGATCTTGATTGTAATACAGGAGATGGATAGAAATGATGCTCAGGCAGATGAGGTAAGAAAACAGCAGAGAATAAAAAATAACGATATAAAGCCAAAAATCTCTAGAAATGCACCAAAAGCCCCACGCAACAGTAAGAAGACCAGCAATTCAGAAACCATCACGGAAAGTATGGACATAACAACATCTAGTTCTACAACAACGGAAGTTGGTAAGTTTTTTTTATCATCCTCTTCAGAAACTTCTATGTTTGTTTGGTTTTATTTTCTTTGCCGTTATTATTAACCTCAATGATTTTCACTTTTTACAGCAAATAACCCGGTGGTGAAGCCCAAAGGCAAAGCAGCTCCAAGAAAAGCTCCTGCTAAAAAGGTAACAGTTTTGATAATTCATTTTAGTCCTTCAGAAACTCCCCATCAAATGATCGCTTGGAAATAATGACTTTGTTTTGTTGTGAAAACAGCAGGGTAAAACTGCAGTTCTTGACGACGACGACGACGACGAAGTCCTCGAGCTTAAAGATCGTCTTGCTGCCTACAAACTTGAATCATCTCCTGAACCATCAGAAGGTAAAATAATTTTCATTCATTGTTGAAACTAATCACAAATATACATTTAAGTGTGAACGAGCCCTTTATCCTGTTAAATTACTGCTATTCCCAATAGTTACAAAGTTGTATATTCTCTTGGTTCTGATATCATAAAAAATTTGATGATCAAACTTTTTTTTCTCGTCAGTTTCAGCCATGGAAA
Source organism: Cucurbita moschata (assembly GCF_002738365.1). Taxonomy (NCBI): domain Eukaryota; kingdom Viridiplantae; phylum Streptophyta; class Magnoliopsida; order Cucurbitales; family Cucurbitaceae; genus Cucurbita; species Cucurbita moschata. The sequence goes on along the minus strand of NW_019268520.1, from coordinate 1,687,763 downwards.
CTGAAGTGCCGAAAGTACAAGCGGCGGCCAAGAAGAAAGAACCCAGCAAGAGAGCAGCTGCCAAGAAGAAAACTACTGCAAAGTCTGCTCAGATTTCCGATGACAGCGACGACGGGGACTTCGAAATAAAGGAGATAGCCCCTCCAGCAGCCAAGAAGGGAGGAGGAAGAAAGGCAGCTGCAAATGCCAAAACAACCAAAACAACCAAGAAGCAAGAGCCGGTGGCGAGGTTGGGTCAGAAACTGATAACTCAGATGCTGGAGCCAACTGAGAACTCCGGCATCTCACCGGAGAAGAAAGTGAGGAAGATAAGAGAATCACCTTTCAACAAGAAAAGTGGCTCTATGTTGGGAAGAAAAATTGGGGAAGAGGAAGAGGAAGTAGAAGAAGCTGGAAATGAAGGGAAGATGATGGGTTCTGCTTCTTCTGAGACTACTGATGAAGAAGTCGCCCGAGTTCCGCTGGCAAGAGGAAGATCACAGAGGACAAACAGAACTCAGGTCAGATATGTGGTTAGCGATTCAGATAGCGAACCAGTTTATGAGGATTCCGACTTCGATGAAGAAGCCAACTTGGATGAAGATTGATTCATGAAGAAACCTCTATGAATGTATAAACAACTTCTTTCCGGGGAGAAACTGATCTTCTTTGGAGATCTGTCTTCTTGGAGTATTGTATTTGATCCTCACTTAAGCAGTAGAACTAGGAATCTAAACCACTGGGCATCATTAACATGTTTAGATATTCTTGCAAACCTCATTTGAATGCATCCAAAAAGCCATTGAAAAGTCGTCCTCATACAAGACACTTACTTGCAAAAGTAGCCAATTCCCATCTCATTTTTGTCTCCATATAACAAAATCTATCCCTTCCTAACCCAATTTATTCAAATTCCCATCCCCACAAAATATCTCCAAACACCATTTTCTTCCATTTCCATGGCAGCCCTCTCCGCCGGCCACCATCATTTCTTCCCCGCCGTGCAGTTCGGAAACAGAAGCATCAGCCCAAGACCAATCGTCCTTCTCTGCTGCCATAACCATAACCAAGACCCTTCGGATTCTTCTGAAGAAAAAACAACGAAAGACCAAGAAGGAAAACAGATGGTTCCTGGGTTTATCCAGAGATTTAAGAAGATGGGAATGGAATTGAAGGAGAAATTGAGTCCTCAGAGAAAAGGGGACTGGAAAGATGTGACATTGATGAGTCTTTCATTTGCTGTTTATGTGTATATATCTCAGAAGATTGTTTGTGCTTATTTTCTTTGGATGTCAATGCCAAAACAACTGTGGTAGAAGATGATGTACTTCAAATATATCTATATAATTTAAATGCATAGTCTCATACCAAAAATAGTTTAGCAAAGTTACAAGATTGTTTCAGCAACCTTAAAAGAAAACAAAGCAAAGTTGTTGGAAATACATTTCATGTCAGCTACCAATTGTCTTGTGTCTGCATCTTGAACTGAGCTCCACCAAGTTTTTTTTTCAAAGCCAAATCAATAGTCCCTTGAGAACTTTGCGAACTCAGCCTGCAAGAAAGAAGTTTCAAAGCTTTTATGTCTCGGTTTCAAGTCCCTAACTTTGAAAGGTCCGGAAAGTTGCGGCTCCAAATACAATTTGAATCAATTTTTGGTTCGACTTTTGGTTTTTCTTACGAAGTAGTCGGGAGATTTACAATGGTTTTAAGAACTGTTTCTAAGCTTTTACGTCTTAGTTTCAAGTCCCTAACTTTGAAAGGTCCGAAAAGTTGCAGCTCCGAAAGCAATTCGAATCAGATTTTTATTCGACTTTTGGTTTTTCTTACGAAGTAGTCGGGTCGGGAGGTTTACAGTGTTTTTAACAACAGTTTCTAAGCTCTCAGTTTCAAGTACCTAACTTTGAAAAGTCCGAGAAGTTGCAGCTCCTTTGAATCAGTTTTTGGTTCGACCTTTGGTTTTTCTTAAGAAGTAGTCGGGAGATTTACAGTGTTTTTAAGGACAGTTTCAAAGCTTTTACGTCTCAGTTCCAAGTACCTACTTTTTTAGAAGTCCAAAAATGTGCAGCTCCAAAGCCATTTTGTAACGACCTAGACTCACCGCTAGCAAATATTGTCCTCTTCGGACTTTCCCTTTCAGGCTTCCCCTCAAGGCTTTAAAATGCGTTTGCTCGGGGAAGGTTTCCACACCCTTATAAAGGGTCTTTTGTTCTCCTCCCCAACCAATGTGGGACATCACAATCCACCCCCCTTTGGGCCAACGTCCTTTCTCCAATCGATGTGGGACCCGCACCAAATCCACCCCTCTTTGGGGCCAGCGTCCCTACCGACACACCTCCTCGTGTCTACCCTCCTTCAGGAAACAGTGAGAAGGTTGGCACATCGTTCAGTGTCTGGCTCTGATACCATTTGTAACAGCCCAGATCCATTGCTAGCAGATATTGTCCTCTTTGGGCTTTCCCTTCCGGGCTTCCCCTCAAGGCTTTAAAATACTTCTGCTGGGGAAGGTTTTCACACCCTTATAAGGGTGGTTTGTTCTCCCCAACCAATGTGGACATCACACATTTGAATAGATTTTTGGTTTCTCTAATGAAGTTGTCCAGAGATTTACAGCGTTTTAAAGTTTATTCTAAAGTCATCCAAACTCACTATCATTTCTAACCTTAGATTTGCTATCAATTTCAACAGCACTTTACTTTTCACTGCGAGTATTTATTAGTTAAAGATTGCATGTTCTATCTTGAAACTAAGTTTAGAGAGAGTAGCGAATTCAAACCTCAAGTGCGTTTTTCAAGTGATCAAGCTCCTTATCCAAATCGTTGATGGCTTGATTATATGCTTGCATCGGCGACGATTGGCTAGCAGTATGGATCTGAAGAACAGTAATAATCGGTTTACGAAAGATAACTCTAAATATATACATATCAACCCAACAGGAAAACTGTAAAATAAAAACGTGCAAGTCTCTCGCCAACCGCGTGCCTAAAGCATTAACACACCTTTTTGTGTTTGTTTTGATATAGAAATCAACCCAACAAAATTGATACAGGACGGTATAAAGAAAACAATCCGTTCTTCGGATGTTTAAGAGAGAAATTTCCAAAAATACTTCATTCAAATGCAACTTCCGCTTATGGGGGTGTATCATATCGAAAAGGCGATAGCCATCCAGTTTGTCGTTCACTAAAAAATTATAACAAAACCATGACAAATGAAGTCACGTCACGTTAACTTTAAACAATTAATCACTAAACCGTCACGAATGGATCCAAGAACGTAAAAGCGTATTTATATGGAGGTAAGAAACGGGCAAGTCGGAGGATTCTTAGAGCAATATTAAATCATTTAAACACTATACTATAAAACACCCCATCGAACATATAAGGTGGATGGACTAGATAGTGTTTCCTTGGTTAAAGGATACTTCTAATGAGAAGCATTCAAGAGAATAAACCAACTTCAGGTTCCACCATCACTTGTGTATGTGCAACGAGTAGCGGACCATAGACAGGTCAATTCCAATGATAGGTAATATTCAGCACGACCAATATAATACCAAATATTTTTCGATAGGAAGATTATAAGTAGCGAGCCTAGCACGAAGAAGATTAACTTGATAAAAAAAAAAGCACTACTACAAAGAACAAAAACCCAGAAGTTCAATAACTTCATTTCTTGTTTTCCAGCTTTTGATATCCTAATGGTTTCGAACAACATGAACAAACCGTATCGAAAACTAGAGGTACTTGGAATTACATCTTTGCAACACAAGCATATTTGGGTTTCTTGAAAGAATTTAAGAGCTTGCTTCAATGTACCTGGGACCTCCCTTCTTGAATACTCTGACTGTAACAGCTCAAGCCTATCGCTAGCAGATATTGTCTTTTTTGGGCTTTCCCTTTCGAGCTTACCCTCAAGGTTTTTAAAGCGCATCTATTAGGGAAAGATTTCCACACCCTTGTAAAGGGTGTTTCGTTCTCCTCCCCAATTGATGTGGGATCTCACAATCCACCCCCTTTTGGGCCCAGCGTACTCGCTGATACTCGTTCCTTTCTCCAATCAATGTGGGGCCCCCCACCAAATCCACCCCTTTGGTTGAGGAGGAGAATGAAACACCCTTTATAAGGGTGTGAAACCTCTCCCTAGCAGCGCGTTTAAAACCTTGAGGGGAAGCCCGAAAAAAAAAAAATCCAAAGAGGATAATATCTGCTAGCGGTGGGCTTGGGTTGTTACACTCACCCAAGCCTAAGCGAGCCAAATCTTTGCCTCCTTCCTCCCCACTCACTCTATTTATGACAAACTCCTAATAACAAGCTCAATGGCTAATTACTAATGTGCTTTTAATATCTTAATAATACTCCTAATCATCCTAATGTTCATTACACAATCCTAATGACAATGGGCAACGGGAAGCCGAGTTGCATTGCCTTTAGCTCGAGTTTTGACTCTTTTGAACCAAACCTATCTCATTTAGGCTCATAGATTAGCACAAGACTCAGCAAGTGTTAATTTAACCTTCATTAGAGAGTAATAATCAGAACTTAAAACCATCTACTACCAAATTCAACAGCTAAATCAACACAGAACGTTGAAGATCAAAACAAGCACCAAAGTAAAAGGGATAAAACCCAAAGTTAAAAGCTCCATTAAACCCTAATCAGAATCAGAAAACCCCAAAATCAGAGGAAAATGAACTGACCCGGATAATGATTTTATACTTCAAAGGGTGAGGAAGCTTATATCCAGCAAACAACACATTTTCATCTCTGTGAAGCTGCCTGCTTATACCACAAAAAACCAATAAAAACCGAACACTTCACTTTTCAAACAGTAATTTCAAAATTTTCAAAAAAGGGTCATACATTCGCAAGATGTTTCCAATTGTATGTTCCTCCCTTTCAATGATAAACGACGCCGCATTTATAATCTTGGTGTCTCTTTCGTATGAGACCCTGGAGAAGAAAAGATCACAAAAAAGGGGGGAAGAAAACGTGAGAGACAGATAAAATTGCAGTGGTTAGAGAAAGGGGGAAGAGTTTGTGAAATTACTTTTTAGTCCCCTCTGGAACGACGAAACGCTCATATCGGTCGGGGGCATTCATGGCTTTAGGACTCCTTCGGAAGCTGTTGGAGGTGTGGTTTTTGCAGTAATGGAAGCTGCCTGAGAGAGGAAGATGGAGAAGAACGAAAGAAACTCAGGGTTTTGTCTTAATTTCCTTGCAGGCTACTTACGACGTCGTTTAAGTCAAAAAACATTTTGTCGTGTTTTTAGGTACCCGAATTTCCCTCTGTGGAAGATTTAGTGGTAAAAAAACATTAAGAGAAATTATTGGTCGAAAATATGTCTCTTCGTTCAACCACAAAATAAATAAATAATAATAATAATAATAATAAATTTTTAAAAAAAAACTTTTTTCTCGGCTAAGATGAATTCAAATATTTGAGCTAAAAATTAGTAGTTCATAATTTATATATTAATTTGTAATTTCTATTCTCTAATTTTGAAATAATTAAATTTTTATTATGAACAAAATATCATCTAAATTAAATATCATTTTCTATTTTATATCATTCAATCTTCATAATTTCAATGCTAAATTACTTTTTTAAAAAAAACTTCTATTTTATTGTATAATACCTTTAAACTTAATATATAATACTAAGAAATGTTAGTATTTTATATAAAAAATATCATTTAACTTTTATTGGTATTTAAAAAATACCCTTAAATTTTAGAAAATTTCATTTTCTTTTTTTAAGTTCAAAAATACGTTTATCATTATTACTATATTTTAAAATACTCATAAAATTTTAAAAATAGCATTACCATCCTTTTATATTTATATATATATAAATTAAAACTCTTAAACGGTTAATATAGGATTACTAATGGTAAAAATATTTTTTTATTACTTTTTAAATTAAAGATATTAATGAATGTTTTGAAAATTGAAGGACATTTTTGAAATACTCTCGAAAGTTAATGGATATTTTTAGACGATTTTGAAAGTTTAAGAATATATTTTAAACCAATTATTAACTATTTTCCTCACAGACTAACGTAAATATATTTTTGAATGTGTTTTTTTTTCAGTCATATCTGATAGTTATATGTTGTAAACAGTTACATCACATATAACACCAATTTCAATATTTCAAATATTATTTTAAATTTTTTTTTTTGAAATCTTTTTGCCCCAGTTTTTTAAAATTTTCTTCTTGAATCAGGGCCAGTGGTTCGAGCATACATCGCTTTGGCCGTAGGCTACGCAAGAACGAATTGACTTAATTCAAATGTTGGTAAAAAGTGAGTCAAATTTTAAATAAATTTTCTCTTTAATTATTTTATTGATAATAATTGAAAACTCTCGTATTTGTAAGCTGAGATAGAAAATTGGAAGATTCCCTTGACGTGAAGGATTAGGGTGGCCATAAAATCCGAATACCACGCCTCTCCTTCTCCACTTTTTGCTCCGCCGCGCAATCTTCGTCCCCCTCAACTTCGCCCACCTCCGGGAACTGCAGGTTGTCTGATTCCCCGCTCCGGTTACAATTTCTTCATGTAAACCCTAACATTCATCTTCTATAACCCTGCTAATTAAGCATGTTACATGTTTTCGTTCCTGCAACTGTCTGCCAATCACTTTATACTTTTTCCTTAATTGCGTAACAACATTGCGTTTCTCTGTTATTCTGTATATGTGTGTAGTATTTCTCTGTTTAAATGATTGGCTATGTAAATGGTGCTTGTTAAATCTTTGAAGTAATTGGTTTTTTTTTTTTTTCTTTTTTCTTTTGTGGGGTTTTGAGCTTTGCTTTTATTTTCTGTTTGTTCTTGTTTGCAAATTCGTTGTTCATGACTCTCCTTCAGACTGTTTGGTAGTTTTTGCACTCTTGCGTAATTGAACGTGTAGGATTGTTTGATTCGTTTTTCGAGTTTTCCACCACTCTTAAAGCCTCCCCAGTTGCTCATGATCAGAATTTTCTGAGGAGCGGACTGTGATTTGTTGTGAGAGATGATGAAGTTTGCTGGATGTTCTGTTTCAGCTTCTTTGTCTCCCGTCCAGTCTTTCATTCAGAAGAGCCATCCTAGGCTGTCATCCAGTATATTGCAAAAGAATTTGTATAAACCAAGTAGTTGGTTTTCTGGTAATCAGATACTTCAGCAAAGTCCAGAAGCAGAAATGGTTGCTGGACGTTATTCCCCTCCTTGGTTTAGGTGAGTTTTCCGCATCATATAAATGTTGTTATTGTCATCATTTGTGTTCCTTGAGTGTTTATATCTGATGACCTTGATTGACTTTTATTTACTTCATCAGTGTTGCTCCTATGATGGATTGCACTGATAATCACTACAGAACTCTTGCTCGTTTAATATCAAAGCACGCATGGCTGTACAGTGAGATGCTTGCTGCTGAAACAATTGTTTACCAAAAAGATAATCTTGTAAGTTTGCGGCAGAACAGAATCCTTGGACAATAATTAATTTATCAACGTTGTCTACAAATTTACTAAGTAGTGTTGCTTTTATTTATTAACAATCATTTTTAGAGGCAGATGCAATTTCCTTGATTTTCCATTATTTACTCGAGGTTTTTTAAATTGTGTAACACGTTGGGTTAGTTATCAATTATTTGTGATAACCCTCCCCTCACCCTTGCAAGCGCATTGCTTCCATGTGAATAGGTCGGGTTAGTGAATAATCAATTGTTCCCTCTTCCCCCACTCTTATGAGAAGCTTTTCCTCCAGTTGCCTTAACAAAACTTCCTGGCCCTGAATCCTTCAACATCCCGCAGCTTTCATGTGTGATAGTCTGAGTTGGACCATGGTTTTCTCTCATTTTACCAACATTTTGCCAGCAATAGTGACGGTGTGGTGGTCTTTTCAAATTGTGGGATGCTCTAATCAGATTGAACCTTTTAACAGTAGAATACTATTTTTTTACCTGCATTGTGTGAATCTGCTTAGTTTCCAAATTAGCTTGACCTCATATCCTGTTTGTTTCATTATCAGCCAAGTTGGACTTCACTGTTGACTAATTTTTGATCGGTAAGAGTGAAGAATTATAGGGTGTTTTATTTTTCTCAAAGAAGAGTTGCCACTTACCATCTTATTGCTACCTTTGTAACTTGCATATTTTATCTGGTAGGTGTTGGTGGCACGTGACAATTTCCCTATCTTTTCATGATCAAACTTGAGATGCCTATGATATGCTTCAACAGTCTATGTTTTGACCATTTTTTTATGTAATCTTTCTTTATTTTATACAGGACAGGTTTTTAGCATTTTCTCCAGACCAACATCCTATTGTCCTGCAAATTGGAGGAAACAATTTGAATAACATTGCAAAAGCTGTTGAACTTGCTAAACCTTACGGCTATGATGAAATTAATTTGAAGTGTGTATTTTACTTACTCCTTCATATTTTTCCAGTTTTAATTTCTACATAGATTCTTATGTCTATAATTTTTGGAAACTTTTTTTCAGCTGTGGATGTCCAAGTCCAAAGGTGGCTGGACATGGGTGCTTTGGTGCTCGCCTTATGCTGGATCCTAAGGTTTCTGGCTGTATGCTGGTTATATTTTGATTTCAGTCACCTTGATCATTTTGTTTTCTTCAGCAACGTGTCTAACCTATGCTTGTCATGATGACAAGGAAAGTTTGTTGGTGAAGCTATGTCAGTAATTGCTGCCAACACGAATGCTCCTGTAAGTGTGAAATGTCGAATTGGCGTTGATGACCATGATTCATATAATGAACTTTGTAAGGTTTCTAGTCTTTTTTCTCTTATTAGAAAGCACTGACTACTACATCTTTGCTTAGATAAACATAGTGATGTTGTAAGGTTTGTATTGTCATTTTATGATTAGCATCTTTATTTATTTCCCCTGTGGAGCATCATCACAATAATTGACTGTTTTATATGTTGTGTCCTTTCCTGTCTGAATATTTTTCTTGTGCTTAAAGGTGGCTTTGACTACACATTGAAGTGAATGAACTGGTAACATTATAAGTTATAGATACGACCTCAAAGGGAATGCTATCTCATTAGGAGCTCTTAATATAATCTTTGAGAGTGAAAGTTATCTTTCTTGGAGCAGCTTTTGTTAAGCTCCTTAGGCTGTGATTCCTTGTTCCTTTATTTATTTATTATTTATTATTTATTTATGTTTTTACCTTTTCACCCTATAAGTAAGAAATCTAGTTTGTTTTTTAAAAAAGAAAAAGAAAAGGAAGAAGACTTTTACCACTCACACCTTCATTTTTTTCCATTTCATGAAAGACAACTTTTTAAACTTGGTAGCAAAAAACATATGATGGCAAAGAAAAACTTCTTTGGAGAAACTCCTTTGGGATACAGTCATAAACCATCTTAGATCCTGAATTGTGCTAGGTCAACTCAAGCACAGGATATCTAATTTATGCTTGATGTTTGAAATTTGAAGTTTTCAGCATATATATTGTCAGTATGTGCTAACAATTTCAAGAGGCAATGAGGTCTTGAGTATTCTTTCTGAAAAGCCATTCTAGTTTCTTGTTACATTATTATGTGTCTTCTTAGTTGCTGATTTATCCTCTCACGTCCACTTTTTTTTGTTTCAGGTGATTTTATTTACAAAGTTTCTTCTTTGTCGCCAACTAAGCATTTCATAATCCATTCCCGCAAGGCACTGCTCAATGGTATTAGCCCAGCTGAAAATCGAAATATTCCTCCTTTGAAGTATGGGTTCTCAATAACATTCTACAAGCTTAAAGAGAGCTTGTTGTTTTTTGTTCAAGTATTTTAACAAAGACCATATAATATTTTTAACTATCTGTAAAATAATGACCAAGAACAGACTTTCATGCTCTATAATACTGACGTGGTCACAGATATGAATATTTCTATGCACTTATGCGCGACTTTCCAGACTTGAGATTCACAATAAATGGGGGCATTAACACTGTTGATGAGGTGAGTTTTTCTGCTCATCTGTAAATGGATCTAACGTATCAGAAATTGAATTTCCCCAAACTAGAAAAGCATACTAATAGATATTGAAATCACGGCAAAATAGGGGCTAGCCTAGTAGATTATATAGCTTTTTACATGACGTGGTCTCCACTGATACAACAAAGGTATAGTGGATACATTCATATTTTTCTCTGTCTTGCATTGCATTATAATTTTGCAATGACCAATTTACACGGGTTTATTGACCCAAAACTCGTTTATTGGGAGTTGCTTTCCATGGAATGAAAGTTCCTTGTGGGAAATTGGCAGCATACATTAATGTTTATTTGTTTTAAATGTGATAAATTGCTTTCCATGGAATGAGAGTTCCATGCATTATCATAAATTAATGTTTATTTATTTTAAATGTGTTCACACAGGTTAATGCTGCTCTCAGGCTCGGAGCTCATGGTGTAATGATGGGTCGAGCTGCTTACCAGAAGTATGTTATGCACATTTTGGAAATTACCATCTTTTCCCTCTTTCGTTTGCTTATATCACAAATAAGTATAGGCAACTTCTCGCATTCTTCTCAAGGTATAAGATAATTCTATAGTCACAGCTAGCTCCAACCATTACCAGTATAAGAGAACCTGAAGTTTGAGCGACCATTGGGTTCCATGTTTAAAAATTAGAATTCTTCCATGATATCTGATTATATCTGTCTGTGGAGGCCGGTTTTGAGGTGATGTTATTATAGTGAAAAATAACAGTGTTAGAACTTATGGCATCATAGAGTGTTCTTTTTATTTTTTAAATATAAACATTTTAAATATATTTATTTAACTTATTAAAATTGAAGTTAAGTGTGATGGTATTAGTTTGGTTAAGTATTTATTTGTATTTTCCAACAATATCTTGGTATGAACATTATTCTATCAGAGTTGGTTATGTCTTTCCTTAATTTTAACGATGGCTGTTATTTATCCTTCATAGCCCTTGGCGTACTTTAGGACATGTAGACACTGCAATTTATGGTGCGCCTAGCAGTGGTATAACCCGTCGTCAGGTACATTATTAAAGTTGGCTGTGAAAAGTATCCTTCTGCTTGAAAGTTCACTATTATCTCATTTAGCTGTAAACTTTTCCATCTCCTAGGTCCTTGAACAATATCAAGTTTATGGGGATTCTGTTTTGGGTACATATGGAAATAAACCAAATATTCGTGATGTTGTGAAGGTAAGATCTTATTGGTGGTTTACAGCCTTTTTGTTAATTTTTTTATAAACACAATTTTTGTCTCCTATGTTTTCAGTTGGTCTTGTTTCTTTTATATGCCATGTATTTCTTAACTATATTTTTTCGATTGTGGGTTGGGGTTCTGAACATTTTTATGGGGTTGGGTTTAATTTAACTTTACTTATTTTCAGTAATTTTCAATGTGTGACATGAACTCTGTATTCTTCTCTCACTATCTTGTGCCATATGTGGGATTAGGGAGACCGAGCGCTATTAAGGGAGTAGGACTTATGATTATTAAGGTGTTGGAATAGCATTTGTGCACTAGTTAGACCGTGTGGATTCCATGGTCAAAGATTTGCACTGTATAATGTTATTATTGCATTTTGGATCCCTAGGTTGGCGCAAATGCATCATGAGTCCCACTTGATTGATTAAACTGAGGTCCCTTTAAGGTTATTTCCATTATTGCATTTTTGTAACTTGGAGCCCTCCCTGATTACTGCCAATTGGAGGAAACTCTGTATTTCCGTGGGTTAGCCATTTCATACATCAACTATGGCTGAGCATGCTGAATTATCGTCTTCTTTTGCTTCTACATCTTAGTTTCACTGATAACTTTTGTCCTTTTATTGCCTTATACCAATCTAGGACCTCTTTTATCCGTCATGTCTTATAAGTTGCTATTTTTTTTCTTAATCAATACTGATTGGAATCTAGCAAAACGCACCCCCACCCCCCATACAATACCTGGTGTGGTCATTTACAATTCTCCTTTATCTGCTTCTGCAGCCATTGCTTCACCTTTTTTATACAGATCCTGGAAATGGTCCATGGAAGCGTAAAGCTGATTTTGCTTTTCAGCATTGCAAGGTATAAAAATATGCTGGAAGAGAATAGGTTCAACTTAATATCGTTTAGTAGATTTCGATGGAATGCATGGCGTATTTTTCCTCTGCTTCCTTTCAACAGTTTCATAGGATTTTTTATTTTGATTTTAGTTTTACAAAAATTTGGAAATTCAAATCGGATATTCAAATTTCATGTTTCTATCACCGAGATTTTTCACTGGCATTGTTATCGAGGTTGTCTGTCCATTAAGTATCCCTACCTTGTAAATGCTTGGCTGCATAGTTTCTAAGTGAACTGTTGTTCGACCGTGTAGACCATCAAATCATTTTTCGAGGAAACACTTGTGGCCATTCCAGATTATATATTGGATGCTCCTGTAGCAGAACCTCCATCAGGACGTGAAGATCTTTTTGCCAATACGCTTAGATTGATGCCTCCTCCATACGAGGACAGAGAGCAAAAGGTAGTATTAGAGGTTTAATTTTGTAACATTATTTAAACCATGTATAACATAACAATCTTTGAAAACATTCTTCACTTATTCTTTGCATATTTATTGTGGGTAATCAAAGAAATTACCCTTGTAAACTGCTCATTCATCTTCAAAATCTGTTGCAACTAATTGGCTGCCTGTTCTTCCTTCTGATTCTAGTCCATGGATGATGCTGTTATCTAGTTGCTGATCCATCTTTTGGGGGAAGAAAGTATATTTTTTTGCTCTCTTAGGTTACATATCAATATTAATAATGCTTATAATGGTTTGTGGTAGGTGGTGAGAAATCAAACTTAAAATCTCAAGAGTAGCCTGAGCATCATGATTGCTGTGCTGTGACAATACATGACCATTACAATTGTTCTTACAAGCAATAATTACTTGATCACAGAATGAAATTGCTTGGAGGAAGAAATACAACATATGGAAAAAGAAAATGCATTATATATGTGTATAGAAGTGTAAAATGGGACGACTCGAACATAGTTCAATGGGCAAGGCAATACTGGTATTGCCTTTTCGTAAGTTCGAATAGTATGATACTATAATAATATAAAAGGAAAGATTCAGTGTTAAATGCATATACATAGTTCAACAAAGGAAGGACAGCTATGGAAGCAGGTCAAAGGCTTCCTCGTAATCGAGACGAGTCAAGCCTTTAGGGATATTTTTGTAGAAATCTTCACGAACAACCGTCCTTTCTGACTAAAGTGTTCCAACTTATGAGGAGCACTGTGGATAAACTTTCCATCTATTTTTCAACCTAACATTCTCACAGGAAGCTGTGGCAACATCATCTCCTTGTCTAACTAGATGAACTCCAAGCATGGAAATGTCTTGACAAGGGGAGCTTTTGCTGCAGTCAAATCTTATGGCATCATCAGAAGCACTTGTTCCTCTAATGTTCTTGTACACCACATTGCTTACTTTCACTGCTGAATTCTGCATCCATGAGAGCAACAAAAACCTAATTAACTCCTGTGCCTTTTGTTTTCTAGGTATCTATATAGTTCAGTTCAAAGCAGATCAAAGATTTAGGCCTCAATTTTTTACCTGTTGTGGGCATGACTTTTCTTCTTTATCACAGTAATTCTGGTCTATAATTATTGGATTGCGCACGTTGTTCATGACAACGTTTTGAAACATGATGTTTTTAGCATATCCAGAGCCTCCCTGTTCACATGTCCCATTCATTATCAAAATTTGAAAGGCAAGCAAAATCAAATGAAAATATTCGAAATAGAAAGTTTAGGTGTAATATAATACGAGGGAATTATAAAAATTAATTATTAATAAAAAAAATTCCATAAACTAACGGTAAGTCTATATTAAGGCTTTCTAAAGTTTAAGGGTCTTTTTGAAACAAAGTACTATAAATTTTGAAACTAAAAAGTTTTAAAAATATCATTGAAGCTTTTGAAAGTTAAAGACGTCTTTTAGACAGAATATATAGTTCGTTTTTTGGGTACACCAACTGAATTAACTTTGTTATGTTATTCTTTACTCTATTTAATTGGTTTGAACACATGCTTTAACTTTGACAAATAGCATTGAACTACACCCACTAAACAAGTAATGGACCCATCAGTGACACCAAACAAACAGCCATTGGTGTTCAAATCACCCTCAGCGTTCAAGTGGAGGTAGGAAAAGCTAGAATTCCTATACTTTTAATGATACATGTGGAGGAAATGGTTATCTCCATAGGACACGCCCACCAATTCCTATTGGGTTACGGCGAAATCCCACCTTTCTTATAAGGATGTGTAAACTTTTTCTTAGTAGACGTGTTTTAAAATTATGAGACAAAACGAACAGTATCTGTTAGCAGTGGGGTTTGGGCTATTACAAATGGTATTAAAGCCAGACACCGAATAGTGTACTAGCGAGAATGCTGGCTCCCAAGGGAGATAGATTGTGAGATCCCACATCAGTTGGAGAGAGGAACCACACATTTCTTATAAGGATGTGAAAACCTCTCCCTAACAAATATGTTTTAAAACCGAAAAGTTGACGGCGATACAAATTGTAGGCTTCACGTACCTGCCAAGTCTTTATTCTCACCCCATTACTGGTTCCTGATATCAATGCTCTATCTACTCTTATATTTGAAACCTCAGCTTCTGAGTTTCCAGCTCCTAAGCTTCCAATGCTGAAATGCAAACAAAAAAACCAAACCAAAAACATTCAAAACATGAGACAAAAACATCACTAAACACTACAAAAATGCTTCAAATTCAGCTGAATGAGTACCTAATTCCATGTCCTGGCCCACAAGTGATATCCATTGCTCTAACATTTCTTGACCCACTTACAATAGAAATGCAGTCATCCCCTTTGAAAAACAAAAAAAAAAAAAAAAAAAAAAAAAAAA
>NW_019268520.1:1588476-1671515 GCF_002738365.1 Cucurbita moschata | reverse complement strand
AAAAAAAAAAAAAAAAAAAAAAAAAAAAAAAAAAAAAAAAAAAAAAAAAAAAAAAAAAAAAAACCGATTTCAAATCCACCCTTAGCTAAACTGTAACGCCCAGGTTCAGGCCCACCGCTAGCAGATATTGTCCTTTTTGGGCCTTCCCTTTCGGGCTTTCCCTCGAGGCTTTAAAACGCGTCTGCTAGAGAAAGGTTTCCACACTCTTATAAAGGGTGTTTCGTTCTCCTCCCTAACCAACGTGGGATATCACATAAGCAAAGTATAAAATTTGTTTCATTTTCTTTGAATTGACCAAATTTTTTTCACCTGTTCCAATGACACAGTTCCTTATTATAACATTTTGAGTTTCCGTGACGTGAATTCCATCCGTGTTGGGACTATTCTCCGGGGCGACGACCCGAAGATTCAAAGCTTTGACATTGGTGCATTTCTGAAATGTCAGATGCATTTGCTGTGCATTTTCTAGTTTCAGGTTAGCCACAACCAAGTTGATGCATTGGTAGAAAGTTACAGCCTGCACATACAAAAACCAGATGAACATTTTTGATTAAATGACATCGAAAACGCTTTCGGAGATCATAAGGAGAACGCTTTCGGAGATCATAAGGATAGCGACGAACCGTCGGTGCTCCCCTGCAAGGCTGCAAAAGAATCCAAGAGAAAAACAATCATAAGCTAATGATATTGATAATATGAGACATAGTTGTTTAAAGTAGTGATGGATTTACAAGTTCTTTGTTCACTTTGCAAGAGTTTTGCCACCATTTTTTGCCATTTCCATTGATGATACCATTGCCTTCTACAACAAAGTTGTCGACGCCTTCGAATTTAAGCCAATGTCGTCGATCGTCATCGTAATCCGACATTCTTGGAGAAGCTTTGATCATTCCATCGATCTAACAATGAGAAGAACAATGAAATGAACACAAAATTTTCCAAAAATATGATATTGAAAATTATGCTTATACTCTCACCTTTAGTGTCAAAGGAGATCTACAAGGACCTGAAAAAGTTATTGGCTTAAGATAATATGTCCTGCCTTTAGGCACCAAAATCATTGCCTTACTAGAAGAACAAGCCTTCTTCCAAGCTAGCTCAAATGCCTAAAACATGCATTCATGAACACTGTGAGTAACCAAACGAAACAAAAACTAAGGTGTAACGGCCTGAAAAGGACAATATCTGTTAACGATGAGCTTAAGCTTGGGCTGTTCAATGGGGTGTACCTTACTGTCATCTTGTCCATTTCCCTTAGCTCCAAAATCATCCACATTCACGACCTTTGGCGAACCCGAAAGCGAGCTTACTCGATCCTGCCTCGTCGTCGAGCCGTAAAAACCCGTGTTCCATCTGGGTTTTGGATAATGACCATAAATTTGATCATGATATTGAGAAACAGGAAGAGGGTACTCATGGAAACTGCCAAAACAGAGAGAAAACAGGGGAAATGACATGAAAAAGATGAGGAAATGGGTTGGTTGATGCATTTTCTTAATGTTTTTTCTTCACTTTCTACACAAAAAGTGTGAAAAAGAACACTTATGCAATATTGGGATCCGTTTTGAAGTTAAACTCCAAATTTAAGTATATATAGAGAACTGAAAACCAAACTTTTTTGACTTGGAAAAGGCATTTTGATTAGAAAATGCTTGTTATGGGTGGATTGAAGAGCACTATGAACAGAGAAATGGAAGGAAGAACAACAAATCCGGCAGTCAAAAACTCTTGATTTTCATATTGAAACACAAACTGAAGCATATTGCTGCTTCACCAAACTCTTCTTCCCACCATTTTCGGTCCACGATGGCTTTAGTTTTTGTGTAGAAATCAAAGCCGCTGGTTTCAAAATCAAAGGCTGTGATTGAAAACTGTGTTTACGAGGTTTACGATATTGTCCAATTTGAGTATCCGCTCTCACATGGCTTTACTTTAAACTCCTCAAAATGCTTCAAATCAGTTGAGAGTATTTCTTGATTATAAACCCACACATCAGTGGAGAGTATTCCTCGATTATAAACCAATGATCATTTCCTAAATTAGCCAACGTGTAACTTTCATCCAACCGTGAGTTCTTTGCTATGAATCGTTTATTCCTACTTAGAAAATCGAGATTTTTTTTTATTTATTTTGTTCATCATTTGTTCATCTGGGTTCTTAGAAATGGCTGAAATTGTTCCAAATGTTCATAAGATTTGGAACTCTTTTTGTTTTTGTTTTGGGAATTTTAAAGTGAAAAGGGTTTGAAAAAGATGTATTTTGTTCTACCTGAAAAGATTAGTGTTTGAATGAGATTTAGAAAGTTAATCAACTAATTAATCTCTATTTATTTTCTACATAATCATCATTATTTATTTTCATAATACTTCTGTGTGAATTTTTTCTCTTATATTTTTACAATGTTATTTATTTCAAAGAAAAGATTTCATTAAGTAAAAATATAATATAATATTTTATCAACCTAGTTTCTAAAAATAAATAAATAAATAAATAAATAAATAAATCTTTTTTTGAATTAACATTTTATTTTTATTAAAAACAAAATTTTGAATAAATAACTCCAACAACGGGAGTCAACCGAACCCAAAAATTTTATGGTTGGGTTGGGTTCATCGTTCGTCGAAAACATTTACAATTCGATCTTAAAAAATGTCAAATCCAACCTGACCTATTAACACGTTCGAGAGAACGAGGGTACAAGGATGAGGTTGGGAAGATTATATTGCACTTAGGTTTGAATTTGTGGAAAGTTGAGGACTTTTCCATTAACCATCAAAACTATCAACCCAACCTTTCTTCATATTTGAGACAAATCTTAATCATCAAATTTTATTTGGTCAACATTAATTGTTTTAATACTCTAAATATCTTTTACCTTCCATTCTCAACTTTTTAGGTACATTCTTTTTAGTATTTAAATTTATTTTTTTATATTTATAATTTACGATGTTGTCACGCATACATCGTAATAGATCGTAAATGTAAGTAATATCATATTATCGACTCGTGATTAGTTGTGAAAGAATAAAACTACTATTAAAAGATTATTAGTGGGATATTTAAAAAAAATACTTCAATTCTCTTAGTACTATCTTATAAGGATTTGCTCCAAATAATGTAGATCGTGGTGTTAAAAAATTCAATGACTCGAAAAAATTCGATCAACCCAATTCAAATCGGGCTGAATTGAGTTTAAATAAATGAAAACTTTATGCTATATGTTCTCCTCGTATTAGTTTGGATTGGGTTGAACTGAGCCAACTCAAATTTATTTGTTAATTTTAAAATATACATTTTTCAAGTACTAATATTTTACTTTTATCGAAATAAAAAATGTCTCAACCTGACTTGAATCTACGAACATCCTAGCAAATCCTAATTTTTTTGAGGGTTATATCTATTTAGCTTCTAAACTTTAAAAATTGTTTAATTAAACTTTATAGGAATCTATCGAAACACACCACTAGAAGGAAGTTAAGAGATCTATTAAACTTATAATTTCCATAAACAATATTAGTTGAATGATTTATTGGAATTGGAGGTAAGACTAAGAGTCGATCAAGGCTTTGCTTTTGGTTTAGTTTCCATTTGATTGAAAAGACTAACATTCTCATCCACTTCTTGCGGAGCAAATTTGGAGCATTTTCAATCTCAAATATTGACTTTATGAAACTTCCTTTCTAAATATATAAATTAATTTTGTTTAAAAAACAAAACGCGCCTATGATATCTTTCTATTTTTTTAAAAATTATTGTTAATATAAATGATATTATGTGTTGAATGAAAGTCGGTTAATTTAGGGAATAATCATCGGTTCATAATCAACGAATATTATTTCCATTGATATGAGACCATTTGTGAAGCCCAAAGCAGAGCGGTGAGAACTTCCACTCAATGTGAATAACGAGAATGTTAGAAGATATTGAAAAAAGAAAATTTTAGGGTTCTACCCGAAGCTGTAACAGCTCAGGCCATCCACTGGTAGATATTGTCCTCTTTCGAGCTTTCTCTTAGGATTTTCAAAACGGATTTGATAGGGGGTTTCGTTCTCCTCCCCAACCGATGTGGGATATCAAAATTCACCCGTTTGGGGCCAGCGTCCTCGCTGACAATTGTTGCTTTCGTTCTCCTAGCGACCTTTCTGGCACATCGCCTTGTGTCTACCCCTTTGGGGTTCAACCTCCTCGCTGGCACATCGCCTGGTGTCTGGCTCTAATACTATTTGTAACTGTTTAGGCCCACCACTACCAGATATTATTCTTTTTGTTTTTAAAACGCGTCTACTAGAGAGAAGTTTCCACACCCTTATAAAGGGTGCTTCGTTCTCCTCCCCAACCAAACCGGCTTGCAGCCAAACTCACTTGCGGCCCAGCCCGCAAACCAAAGCCCAGTAAGCCAGCCTACAGACGCGACCTGAATTGCAACCCGCGCCCCGACCTGACGTCACTACACGGCGTGGCTCGCGTTGTTGCTGCCACGTGTCACCCAGCGGCGTAAGCAGCCTTCCGGCTCAGCGGCTTTGCTATCGACTTCTCGGCTGATTTCAGCCCGACTTTTCAATTTTAGCCTGATTTCTAACGCTCCGACCCTCCAGGACCCGTTTTTGGCCCCGATAAGGTAATTCATGTCATTTTGGAGCCGTATTTCACATTTATTAATTGATTATTCATTTAATTTTGAAATACTAAAGGAAGGTGACGAATGGTGTGATAGGAAACGAACCCCGAAAACTTTTGGAGCAGCTCTCAAGGAACGGGAGCTTACGTTAATTAAATTAGGGAGGACTTCCGTCAATGTCAAGGCCAACCAAGTAAGTGGCCTTAGTATAGGACAGACTAGAAATTGTATGTGTTAGTTAAGTTTAAGATGTATGAGATGTATTGCATGATGTCGTACAATAGTTGTATGATGATGTATGAGCTATGATGATGCATAAGTATGATGTTTGAACTGTGATGCATGATAATGTACATAATTTATATATTTCGATGTATAACGTATATGATATGTTTGATGCACTTAATAGCGTTATGATGAGTATGATGATTGCATGACTTTTATCTTAATATGTTGATGTTTTCATATTAATCATGTTATATGATGATGAGTGCCGTATTGCATCAAGTCGATAGATCGACCTAGGACACAACCCTAAGAGCATGAAAATGATATTAATATAAATATCCAACGAGCATGTGTTACTTAATGTAACAAAGAGATAAGACTAGAGGATTGTGTCAGAAGAGATGTTAAGATGGGAATTAGAGGGACCTCATGCATGTTGTTTGTACATAAGTATAGGGATACTTCCCCTAGAGATGATGAGTGCGGACATGCACAGTATGATGAGCACGGTGATCATGGGGAGCATGACACTAGGGGTTTTGCTGACCTCCAGACGTTGCTACAGACAACTAGCTTGATAGAGAGGATCTAGGGGGTGTGCAAGCTGTCTGGAGATCAAAATTTGCACGTGTGGGTCGTGTGTAGAGAAGTACTACACATCCATAGTAGTTCGAGACTGGAGGCCACCCCGAATATGAGATGAGATAGAGATAGGTCCTTAGAGCATGATTGCATGTGATTGCATTATGTATCGCCCCTATAGTGGGGTCACTTACTGAGTATCCCATGTATGGATGATTGCGATATCTTGAATAGAGACGGTGACACGTGCATAGGATAGATGCATATTTAAACTCCTAGTCTTAGGTTGGAATAAGTTATCTTGGATTTCATCATTTTAAATTATTTTACTTTGTATTTGTTTCTTTTTTTTAATTCCAGTATTTCGTTTGAAACACATAAGACGATCAGTTTTCCAAAGTTAGAAGATGTTTTAAATGTTTTCTAACATTTATAGTAAAAATGATGTTTTATTTTAAGAATTAGATTAAACATTTTAGCAAAACATGAGAGTGAGTAGCAACTGAGTAAATAGAAATTTAGGGTTGTTACACCTAAGGTGCGGGACCATTCAGATATTTGAAGAAGTGTGGAACCATATCCAAAATCCTATCTTTGGTCGAGTCTTTTTTAAGTCTCACTACTCTTTGTATTTGGTTTGATATTGCTACCGTGCATGACTTTATCTGAATATTGTTGGATGATTTTGTTATGTCTCGTGCATTTGCCTTTCATGTGGGAAGGTTCGTTTAGTTGTCTACCGAGTATTTTTTTTTATTCGGGTTTTTTTTTTTTGTAAATAAAAAAATAAATAAAATTCCAAAATAAACAGATGGATAGAGATAATGTTAGGTATATTGCGAATAGGGGAAAAAACCTAATTACATAGATGCCCTTTAAATTATACATTTTTTATTTTTGGCCCACACTCCACTTTTTTTTATACAAATGTCCACGGGTTCTAACATCTTTGTCAAATGGTAAAGCTCAATTACGCTTATGCCCCTAACTATAATCCATCGGTAAATAAAAATAGAAAAGAAAAGAAAATCATACAAGGAAACTCGCAACCCACTCATTCATTTTCAAAGGTATTTATGAAAAAAAAAAAAAAAAGTATAAGGTAAAGGGTATTTTTGAAACTTCCATTTAACCTTTCCAAGATAATGGTAAGATTTTTATTTGTCGTTGTTTTTTTTTGTTTTTTTTTTAAAGATATTTTGTAATGACTATTTTTTTTTACTGGAGTAGAGAAATTATTACATTCATGACATGTCTATTGTACGCGAAAAATATTAGTTTAAAATATTTTATAATGATGTCATGAAGTTAAACACGTGTATAATCATTTAAAAGAAGTAAACATTAATGGAACGAAAAAACAGAAAATAAATAACATCAAGTTCAAGTAAGGGAAATATACCGATCTAACCTAAAAAGCTACAACTTAAATAGAAAACACTACCCTAGCTTCGATTACATGGTCATTGCAGCAACATCGTCGTCCGTACAAGGGTGTCTTTATCTTTACCTGAAAAAGTAGTGCGTGGCTTAAAAATACTCAATAAGTAACTCCACTCTTGGGGTTGGAAAATGCAAACACAAGTATTCATGGTGGGACTTATCTTTTCATAAAAACAATTCATGACCCTGAACTCTACTTTTCAATCCGGGCAAAAATTGGATGTGTGGTACTTCACTACACACAACCCACACGCGCGCATATACCCAACAAGCTGGCGCATGTGTACCACCTCGGCCTACCCTTCAGCTAACGTATGCTCACAAGTGTTCGTACTTATCATAATGGGGAAGCATCTCGATGCATAAGGTCCCGTAGTATCAATTTATGTTATATATGTATGATGTAACTCATAACTCCATTCTTTTCACAAGTAACGTCCTGTAAGACATGCATACTAACACTTGTCTTATTTTCCTTTCTTAATATAACATGGCTTTTAAATGTCTTATAGGGAGTGTTGAGCATACTTTATAACATAGCATAACTAGTATCACATCATATCTAACGTCATAGCATAAACATACTTCACATACATCAGGCAATCATAAAATCAGATATGTGCAGGGGCCACAGCCACAAGGCATGCATCATCCATACAGTAGTCAAGTCATCCAATGAATAGTCACTTCCTTGTATGGCCTCGACTAGGAGTCACTAACTGTCCTTAGAACTAGCTTGGATATGCTCCTCTAAGTCCAATTCGACCTATGTGGGCACACTATTCAACCACATAAAACATCATTTGAATGCGAATCGATAGTCTCTCACTTTGATTATCTATAATTTTGCAGCGATTCTCATTTGAACTTTCTCCAACGTATTCTCACGCTCCGATTTCAAACATCACTGTTCAATCACAATATGGGGCTCACCTCATTTTTCGTAAGCTATGAGAGTTTTCGAAGATTGGAATAAAAGTGGATGCTTAAGTATTCATTCTCGAGTATTAAGTTAGATTTCAAAGAATATAGATCTAATCATATCATTTAATTATATTTAGATGAAGAATATCAAAATATCTCTGATCTTCTTTGGTTCAAATACTTGGAGTAACGTCGTTTACCGTCACATTTGACATGTCATGTACCAATTCATTTAGTTCAATTATAATGCCTAGTACTCACGATTAGGATTACGATTTGAAATTCAACTTCAGCACTCGATAACCACAACATTTTCCTGCGATAAGGTCACGTTATTTACTCCTTCCTTCTAAGAGAAAAACTATCTCTATGAACCAACACGAGTCCTTTTAGAAAACATTGTTCCGACTCACATGCATCCTAAAAAATATTTTCGGAGGAAACCCAACTTAGAATTGATCCAAATAAAGCACGCTTAACTATGAAATTCGTATGATCGAGCCACCAAAAAGAAAGGTGCACCTCATTAGTATAAGCCGTGACTGTTAATTTTTTAAGTCTTTTCTATTCATCCTACATTCGGGATCACTCTCATTTAGATGTGGTATCAGTTTACTCATGTACCTCTCATTTACTCGAGTGTCACATCAATTCTCTTTCGTTCAAATATTTTGGAGCAATATTGTTTAGCCGCCGCATTTGACACGTCTCCTATCAATTCATTTAGTTCAATTCGGTTACATTCAAATATTTTGGATATCACATTTGGCGTGCCGTGTATTAATGGCAACTATTTTGGCTGCCACATTTGACATATTTATATTTATTTGGTTCAAATATGTTCATCAATGTGTGTATGAAACAAATATATAAACAAAAAATATGCAATTGAATGAGGCATGTGCATATGCCACCCATGTCCTCATGCCCATAACTCACACGGCTGTAGGTCAAATCTTAAGGGATAATGTCCACAAATTTAGATTAAACTATTTGTTTAATCTTAGATATCTTACGATTTAGATATTATTTGCTTTGACCCATTATTTATCTTTGTTAGTCTCACGACGATACGTAACAGGTCAAATTGAGTTGTTATAGTATTACAATAATTAACATGTATTTAAATTTCCATGACATTGAAATAAGTATGGTTTTACGAGATGTTAAGATTGGAAAAAGTATGACGATGAATAATGATTAAAACGAGATAATTCATGTATGCTAGCAATGGGGATGTCGTGTAGACGCCAGTTTCAGCATACATTTTCAACTGTTATAAAATTAGAGAGAGGTTTGATGATCATCTTTTATACTCTTTAATCATGGAAAGCCCATAACCACAATAATTGCAGTGGAACAACCCTTGTCAATAAATAGGTCATAGGAACACCATAATCACCAAGCTCCCATACCACTTTCAGCAATGGCAGCCCCAAACACACAAATCTTCCTCCTATTTGCCTTTGCAATTTTGATTCCAATAGCTAAATCTCAACCTTTCGACGATTTCTGGTTTGTTCAACAATGGCCACCTAATGTTTGCGCTTTACAATCAGGACGATGCGTAGGACGAGGGACAAAATCCTTCACCATCCATGGCTTGTGGCCTCAGAAGAGAGGAAACTCTGTAACTAATTGTCCTGGTACCTCCTTTGATTTTAATCAGGTAAACTCAAACATGCATTTATTCTAGCTCAATTTATTAGACGTGCAAATTATAACAAGTTCATTATGTTTGGGTTTCAGATTGCCCATTTAGAAAACGATCTTAACGTAGTTTGGCCAAATCTGATAACTGGAAACCACAAATGGTTTTGGGGTCATGAGTGGAACACACATGGGATTTGCTCAGAAAGTAGGTTCGATGAGGCAGCCTACTTCCAAACATCCATAAATTTGAGGCATAATATCGACCTCCTTAGCGCCCTAAGAGTTCAAGGAGTAGTTCCAAACGGGGCCTCCAAGTCGAAGCAAAGAGTGGAAAATGCCATCATAAAGCATTTCCAGAATAATCCTGTTCTTCGATGTAAAACAGCATCGAACGGCCAAGTCCTATTGACGGAGATTGTTATGTGCATCGATGACGATGGTGTCACCCTTATCAACTGCAATCTTGCAAAATCCAATTGCGCTAACAGCTTCATTTTCTGAGCTCTTCAATTCTCATGCAATGCAATAATGTTAGTTCGATACAAATAACATGATGTATTGCTTATCTATCTATAATTGAAACAAGTTGGTGATATTGTTCCCTATTTCTCATTTCTATAACATATTAAAGCTTTAAGACTATCTGAAATTCAACAACATAGTACAGTAATTGCATATGAGACTATCCGTCTTTACAATCAGTCAATAGGAAACAAAAGTTCACATCCAAGAGAGTAGATGATTATTTGTAAAAGATAAAGCATGGATTCAAAAGTAGACAATTTGATGTAAGAGCTAAAGCTTGGATTCAAATTTCATATTTCAGGTTCTTTCCTATTTCATAGATATCAAACTCTTAACAAAAGGAGTAGCTTGGAACTTGGCTAGGTGTCCTTTTCTAGGAAACTTTTTCAACTTTTGGGTTCGAGCATTATACAAAATCACCTGCCCTTCATTAGCTTTCATAAAGAGTTCTTCAGAACTCACAAACATCGATGGCTTCTCAATTCTAAAAACAGGCCCAATTGTCAGCAACTTTGACCATGAAACCCCACCAGATTCATCTTCTCCATCCCCGTGTCGAAATCTCTTTCATCCCCTCTCGATGGGTAACGAAATAGAATAACCGATCCATTCAAAACCCTCATACTTCTATACCTCTCGCAGTTCTCTTTGAAACTCTCTATCACCAGAATTCGCCTGAAAACCTCTTCGCCCATGTCAAATGATTGTATAATTTCGGCCCCTTCTTCTGTATCTGCCCACCAATAATATGTTTCTTGGTGATACATCTCAAAGGAAGGCTCTCATAATACATGGCCACAAATAGGGGTCTTAATTTCTCTCCATCTATCTTTGCTCCAATCATAAATTCTCACTCGGTAAAAATAGTCATTTCCTTCCACAAAATTCACAATCCTAACCAATTTGAAATCTCGCATTCGAATTCGATGGCGTTCGTGGACAAACGGTGCCCGTCGAGCTCATCCGAGGGTTTGGTGAGGAAGAGAATCGACGACGGTAGTTTTCGAAACTCTATAGTCACTTGGTTACAGAGTAAAATGTCCCTACTAAAAACACCAAGGCAGAGTAAACCATGAGAGGGGTCACCGATTTCGAAATATAGAAAATCATCCTCAAATGGCAAATGACTTCGTTGTTAAGTGAGGGGAAATATTGGGTGCGGCCAAGACTAGAGCACTCACGACTCTTGATCTACACGTGTCCAATTGCTGTCCCTTGGACACGGCATGGTCTTCTTGTTCCATAACGAACTCTTTCTTCAATAATTTTATTATTAATTTAATTTATACATTTCCTAGAAAGATAAATACTTTTATATTTCTAACAAATTTATTTTTTCATTTTTAAATTAATTATTACCTAATATATTATGGTTTTCGATGTCACGGTCCTATTTTTCGATCATGATTTTGATATGATCATAATAAATTTTAAAAGAAACTCAAACCCTATTATAATTTTTCGCTCGACTTTGCAGCTTTGTTGGACTTTAAGCGAGATTCTCCTTCGTCGATCGCCGACTGAACGCAAATTATATAGAAACTAAGTTTGTTCGGTCATACACGCTTTATGTCTGTGTATATTCACTCAATTCCGTCTCTAGCCAACTTGGTTCTACCCTAAGCCAAGTCCTAAGACTCGAACTTGCCTCTACTATAAGCCACAGTCGTTTAAATGCAGCATCGTATCTCATCTCATTATTTTGATTCTCAACAACACGCCCCTGACTTCGTGATGTCATCCCAAATCCCAAGTTGTTACAAACCTTTGCAGAACGGTTGGGCTCGAGTATTGTACAAAATCACTTGTGGATTCTCAATTCCAAAAAGAGGCCCAATTGTCAGCCGTTTTGACCATAAAATCCCACCACATTCATCCTTCTCCATCTCCCAAATGTCGAAATCTCTTTCATCCCATCTCCGTAGATAATAAAATAGAACAATCGATCCATTCAAAATTACCATATTTCTATGGTAAACATCATCGTCGTCAAAACTCCTTGACGCTGGAATTCGCCTGAAAACCTCCTCGTTCATTTGCCCACCAACAACATATTCTAAAAAAAGTCTGTCACGATAAAATAGTTCAAGTCCAATTCCAATAAAAAATCATTTTAAAAGTTCGGGTCTACTAAGTTCATAAACTTTTAAATGTGTTCATAAGTGTATGAACTTTCAATTTTGTTTATGATCGGCATTTGACGTTTTTTGAAACTTAACTTATTTGTTTGATACACAATTTGAATTGTGAGTCTAATAGAACTCTTAATAAATAGATATAGTACTAAAAAAAAATATGATTTATTAGAGATGGTCGTAGGTGGAGACATTGCTCAATTATTCGGGTTATAAATTCTCTTCAACCCAATTCAACTATAATTTTTTTTAACGTAATTTATTCAAATTTTCGTTTTGATAAAAATAAAATGTTAGTAGGTAGAAAAATGTATATTTTAAAATTAAGTTCAATTCAATCCAATCTAATTTTAACACAACACAAACTAACTCAATCCATAAAATTTGAGTGGGTTCAATTCGAGTCATTGTAATTAGTTGCAAAGAATAAAACTATCCTTCAAAGATTATTAATGGACTATTTGAAAAGAATATTATAAATATTAAGAGAATTTAATTATTTTTTAAAATATTCCACTAATAATCTTGAACGATAGTTTATTCTTACATTTGCAATCGGAATCTAGTCCGATGTATGCAAGACAACATCGTAAATATATAAATATATAAAAATAGATTTAAATACTAAAAATAAAATGTACCTAAAAAATTGAGAATGGATGGTAAAAGATATTTAGAGCATTAAAACAATTAATATTGACCGAATAAAATTTGATGATCAAGATTTCCCTCGATATCAAGAATGGTCAATGGAAAAGTCCTAACTTTTGACAAATTCAAAAGTAAGCCAACGGAAGCCGGCCTGAGCCACTTCCGACCCCTTTGGCTCCACTCCAGCAGGTCTTTTCAGCCGCAGCTTGCGCCTCGACTCAGTCCTTGCGCTCTGCTTCCATCGGCTTGGCGGCTCGATTAACGCCTCAAAGTTATTTGCTTAGACACCTCAATTTGATGTCTCAAGACCCTTTTCAATATTTTGGACAATTCAGAGCTGATTTTGACGTTTTTATGAATTATTGGTGTCAGTGTGACCACTATTTGATCAATTTAAGTTATTTGTGAGCTATACTTATATAGCTCACAAATAACACATTATACATCAACTCAATGGTGTAGGCCCACATAGGTGAATTGGACTTGGGAGAATATCCAAGCTAGTTCGAAGGATAGCAGATTGAATTGAACTTAGGAGCAGATCCAAACTGGTTCGAAGGATAGCTAGTGACTCTTGGCGGATGCCAAACAAGGAAGGACCGTTGGTTGGATGACTTGACTACTGTATGATGTGGCATGCCCGGATGACTTGACTGCTGTAAGACGTCGCATGCCCTGTAGTCCTTACATGTACAGTGATTTTATGATTGTTTGATATATGTGAAGTTCTGTTTATGCTAGGATAATAAGATATGTAGTTATGCTATGTTATAAAATATGCCAGATGTCCCATGATGCATGCATGCGATATGTTCACGCATTTCCTACTAGACCATCGATTCGTAGAATTCCCCGCGCTACTAATCGCTTCAGATCTATCAAATCTCCATTAACAACAACAAACAGATCGCCGAAATGATAATTTATTCAGAAACGATTTCACACAGAAAACAAATTTGTAGAAACGATTTCACACAGAAAACAAATTTGTAGAAACGATTTCACACAGAAAACAAATTTTTAGAAACGCTTTCACACAGAAAACAAATTTTCAGAAACGATTTCACACAGAAAACAAATTTTCAGAAACGATTTCACACAGAAATCAAATTTTCAGAAATGATTTCACACAGAAAACAAATTTTGAGAAACGATTTGAAGAGATGAATCGGAGCGGAAATGAGTCCCTCAGAATGCCTAGCATCTACCTGGAATTGGCATGGAGCAGCTGGTTCCTCGACCTCAGCAATAAGCCATCGGGAGCGCCAGCAATGGACGAAACCTTCCATGTTCCATTTTGTTCAGATTACTAAACGTTTCCTCATCGGGACTTAATCGGAGATGAGATGCCTCTGCGTGTAGCCGTAGCGGCGGGGAGAGGAGAAAGAGGGAGCTGGTAGCCTGTAACTAAAACTTCATTCCTCGCCTATTTTAGGGCTCCGTTCGTGGAGGAAGAATGGGCCTGTTGCCTCTCTTAGTGGGCTTTCGGCCCATTATGAAACTAGTTCGGCCCATCAGAAACTCCACAAAAAGATTATGAATGTTTAATACATTTAGGTATTGTTGCAGTTAATTTAACAAAGAAATAAAATGGAACCATATTAAAAAGTCAAATCCGAATCTCTGACATACTGACGATCAAAAGAAAAAAGAAAAAAGAACGGCAAGGATTGGGTTTAAAGTTCTCAGTGGTCTACACGCGGCCGCAGACAATCACTGCTCTTTGAAAACGAGCTATCTGTCATATTTCTTATTTAATAAAAAAAAAAAAAAGGATAATGTTCGCCGTCCACATCAGTACATCGCATTAAAAACTCACAGACCCACGTGACCACCCACGTGCCCTCTCCACATTCATTGCATGTTGTCACAGCAACGCGTGTCCACACCCAATCCTTTTCTCCCTCTACTAAATCCGACACGTGGCTCCATTTGACAGCCGACATCCTCCATAACTGCCCCGAACGTGTCGTTCCAGAATCCCCAGCCATTGTTTGTATTAAACCCCAAATATTTTGTTTTCTGAATTTTCTGTTTGTTTCCCGGGAAAATGGCACTTGGCGAGGAACCGATTCTCTCGCGGTTGGACCGGCTGGATTATATGGTGAGCTTGTTTTATAATTTTTTTTTTTAATGTGTTTGTGAATATGTGATTGTGTGGACAAGGTGGAGAAAAGGATGGTTTTGATGTTTGTTTCTCGGGAAAATGAGTGAGAAAATGAGAAGGGTTGGTTGGTGAGAGAATCCGTTCATGATTCCTTTTGTAATTTTGACGTTGATGTTTCTTCCTTTCTACATGTTTTTTTTTTTAGTTAGGCTGTTTTTCGTAAAGTTTAAGGTTTGATTATGTTGGAGTTGTATGTTTTTTTGTTCAATTAAGGGTGTGTCTTTACTAGCTATATATGTTTTAGTATTCATATTTGCGGGAATTATCTTGATCGTCGTATATTGACCTAACTGAAAGTAAAAACTCTTTCTTCGTTCTCCGTCACCTGAACCTTTATTTCCTGACGTATTTCACTTTGAACTTTTTTCGATCTTACTCCTAAATCGGAACAAAAACAGTTGAGACGTCCTAAGTAGATGGAGATGAGAATGGGAAATGCTTACCGTCCACTTTTCAATTTCCACTCATCGATATTATTTCTAGCCCTTAGTTTTTCATGGAACATGCATGAAAGTTTTTAACTATAGAAAGTTTTCCATCTTTGTCTTCGTTACGTCATAGACATCCCTATAACCGATCAATTTTTTCTTACCAAATCGAGACGGGTTTTTAATTATTTAAGTATTTATTAAAATTAGGTATCTCATGTAGGTGAGAATGTTTGTTTAATCTATCGTACCACGGAAGTTATCTTATTTATAATTTAATAAATTATAAGAATCCTATGATCTTAAATATAATTTAGTATTTGAGAATGTTTGTTTAATCCATCGTACCACGGAAGTTATCTTATTTATAATTTAATAAATTATAAGAATCCTATGATCTTAAATATAATTTAGTATTAAATATTATTAACCTATATTTAGTATTAAATATTATTAACCATACGAGTGATTATTATTTTAAAAAAATTGTGAAAATAGTTGTGTGTATAATTTTTGAAGTAATTTTTTTGTTTTTTTTTTTTTGGTAATTATTTATTTTTAACAGTTGAGGCTGCTGGAGGAAATTAAAGGGGACAGCAAGTCAGTAAAGAGCTCGTGTACATCTTCCCCGTTAAGTGGGGCCCACACGAGCGATTATCACACATCGTCCGTTGATCTGTCTCCAAGAAGTCTGGAGAAGCAGTGCCGTCCGATCAACGACGCAGTCAAAGTCACTGAACTCAAAGGAAGCCTTCTCGAGAGAATGGACAAGATTGAGGATAGAGTCCTCAAGGTAAAACCACTCATAATTATAATATTAAAATATTAAAATGTTTGAAATTTAATTTAATTTTGTAAAGAAATGTTTAGTTTTTGGTGGGTTGAATTTTGAACAGCTTTGTTTGCAAGTAGAGGGAGAGATTGAAAGGGAGAAGGAGATGATAATGGTTGAGAAGAGTAGGAAGAAGCCTAAGAAGAGCTTTAAACAACTTTTTCAACACTGTATGACCGGGTCGGGAAAGATGTGACGGTCTCGATCAATGTATGACTCGCGTGATGACTTGACTTCACTTGACCTTTTCATTCCGAGTTGGATAGTTTTGGTTGATGAGCATTGTGTACACTGATCGTCAATCAAATTATGTTGTCCAAATTTAACTGGTAGGACATTTTAATAGGAGGGTTCAGGGTTAACCCTGAATTTGTTTAGATAAGGTCGGGTGTCTTGTTCTTGTAATGTCATTTATACAATCAACTTGTAATTATATAAATACTTCGATCCGAGCATTTTCGTTTATGTGAACACATTTGAGTGGGATACCCTATATAATTTATATATGATTGAATTACGAAAATTGATGTCTTGATAAATAAGATTACAGAGATTTGACAAAGGGCTTATGGGTAAAATATAAAAATATATTTATTGTATTAGATACTAGTTTCAATAATAGCGTTGAATAAAATATTAAGATATTTTATAATATTTAAATATAAGACATAAAATAAAAGAAAAAGAAAGGATGACATACGCTATATTTATGGTCCGTTCTTTTTATAACTCTTTTGGAGTCTTAACCTGCATTAATGTATTTAGTGTAAGGTTGATGTATATGAAATTAATACCATTGGCGTGTAACGGATAGAATTCAAGAGCTACAAAAATGGAATTAGTTTGATGGGTTCTATGTGTACAAAACTTATGCATATAAAACTGTGTTTAATCATCATTTATGTTGCATGTATTTGCATTTCTCGATCTGAATAATGGAGGGTCATTTTTCATTTTTCTTTTTTTATTTTTTGGTCCCGAAGAAATTAGGTCCTTCGAGGATTCCCCCAACACGTTCATGTGAAAGAGAATCATCCCTACAGGTGGAGGGTAGGGGCCCATTTATTGGACAATCATTGTGGTGATGGGACAGTGATTGAGGACACCTACCCCTTACTTTGGGGTCCTTTTATGAGTTGGTGGGCCCTTGGATTGGTTGTGTTCAATAAATGGGAGCAACAAATTTGGAATTTGCGAGTAAATGATGTTTGACAAAGAGAGATGAAATTGATTAAGCTGAGCTTCACATGATACCCAAAATTTGTTTAATTTAGAACGTGTCACGCTTCTTATTACGGTTGCTTGTCCAAGACGTGTTGTTTGTAGCTACATGTCAGTCAGATGTCTCGGTCATGCTTGTCCATGACATATTGTCTATGGTCGCATGCTCGTTTCTACCTTATTATTGCTTGCTTTCTTATTAGTTAGGTATTTACTATTCTTGTTGTCTTAATATAGGTGGTGTATGACCAGTCACCAAAATCGTATGTACACCGCCTAGGGCTTAAATGTAGTATAGGGAGATGCAACTAGTTGTCGATTCTTCCTATCCGAGTTATATACTATTAAAGTCGTCATTGTTGTTTATTCGCTTTTAGCTTGTAACATTACTTTCTTTTGAATTTTTTTAAAACATTTTCTCTCTTGCGTCAAGGTTGTTCCCAAAGTCTTAACTTTCATACAACTAACTTATTCGCTTAGAACAAGGGTAAGTAACACAATCGTTATCCCACTACCACAAGAATACAATTGTGACACTTATCAGACCGGCTTCAATATCTAAATTAGTAAGAGACATTATGATGCGATAAGAGTCAAGAGAATTAGGGTTGACTTATGTCTTTATGTAGTTATAATGACATACATAACGTGTTGTGAGTGTGCAAATTGTGCACCATTAGGCTGAAAAGACCAGCCTCGAGCTCATATCTGACCAAGGCTATGGTTGGCCACATGGACTCGGGTTTCAATAGTCCAATTCATTTGGTTCAATACCAATTTGGATCTTAGGCTTGATTTTAAATCCTGAATTCTGATTATGGTCTATGACAGTTAGTAACAACGAATCTAACATGTTTTTACCTGAATATTATTAAGATAACTCAATTAATGGACGAAATTGAATAAAAACACTTATTTTATTTTTATTTTGGTTACATTGAGTGATTTACTTTTTTGTCCCTCTTTTTGTTGTCTTAAAAGTCTCTACCCCTCCAAATACTTTTCCAAAAAGTCATCAAATTCTTACAAATTTCAAATAATTTAGATCCAATTTTGAAATTAACCTCGGTACTCATTATTTTGATATCTAAATTTTAAGATACTCTATAAGAAATATTCATTCATTTGAAAATTGATAAATTAGATTAATGATATAATTTTAGGCATATAATCACACAAGTAAGGATAAACACGACAACCAAAGGGATGAAAATTGTCATAATGCAGAAAGTAGCCATACAGGAGTTCAAAGGGCGACTTACCTCCAAGAAATGGAGTAGGCAACTGGTTGATAATATAAGCTGCTGAAGGCGTCAGC
The DNA here is from genome assembly GCF_002738365.1 of Cucurbita moschata. Lineage (NCBI taxonomy): Eukaryota > Viridiplantae > Streptophyta > Magnoliopsida > Cucurbitales > Cucurbitaceae > Cucurbita > Cucurbita moschata. Next base: position 1,652,790 of record NW_019268520.1, on the reverse strand, counting down.
CCAAAAACGAGAAGAAAGATGGGAGTGAAAGAGAAAGGTCAAGCCAGTCTTAGTCACATGACGATATTTTCTCTAGGTACGACCATTTTAAGCAGGTGTATATGGACAAGAGAGTTGATGGTGGATGCCAGAAGTATGTAAATGAGTTTTGAAACAAATGCTAGTAAATTTGGTCCCTCCACCGCTTTAAAATACCTTTATACGGGAACAATATTGAGTTTCCACAAATTTTTAAAATTGAAGAAAAGTATCAAAGAAATCATATTTAAACTTTAAAGAGTAAAGCCGAGTGAATCGAGAATAATCATCAATAAAAATAACATAGTAAAGAAAACCCGAATTTGATTTGACAGGGTAAGGACCCCAATGATTACAATGAATAAGATCTAACACATGAGACAACCTACGTTCATTGTGAGAACAAGGCAATCAATGACTTTTCGCAAGCTGACAAGTACTCCATAGTGATGGAGAAGGCAACAAAGACATAAGAGAAAGATGACTTTTTTTATTTAAAAAAGAATAACAGAATGATTCACATGCCGAGGTGAGCATGCCATAATCATATGAAGCACATAAAAATTTGTTTCTAAGGTCTAAAATAAAAGCAGAGTTACCGCACTCTAGCATATATAGCCCTCCATCTCTTTTACTGGTTGCCACCACCCTTCCTGTTTGACGATTCTGGATAGTAAGAAGATTAATGTAACGGAGAGAGGAAAATCAGACGTTAATTTACTGATTGAAAGAAGATTTTTAGTGGGATGAGAGACAACCAAGACATCTAATAAGTGAATATTTGGAACTGGAGAAAGAGTACCGGTGTGGGTAATGGGTAGGGATGCACCGTTTCCTACAATCATAGAGTCCTTACCCGTGTAATTTTTAGACTGATACAAAATAGATGGGTCGGCAATCATATGGACCGAAGACCCAGTGTCGAGAAACCAATCAGCAGCATCAGGTCCAGCAATAGAATAGGACGTGTTGAAGGCTTCAGCAAGGTGAGCCTGAGTAGAATCAGGTCGAACATACTGTTGGTTGCAGCAGTCAACATAATGGCCCTCTGTGCGACATATTTGGTAGTGAGGTGGTCGACGAACCTGACCTGAGTGGGTTCGTCCTCGATCGGAAGAGTTATTTTTAATGGGAATAAGAACGACATTGCTGGTTGCTAGAGGAAGCAGGGTAGCTTCCATGGGTGCGACCACAATTAGTGGCTGAGAATGCTGTAGGAGTGGAGTCAGAGTACTCAAGGGAGTGCTGGAACAACTCAAAATTTTTAGCTTTAGAGACTAAATCTGCAAAACAGGGGATAGAGGTGAGAGCCATCTGAGCAGTAGAAAAAGCTAAAAAATCGGTGCCGAGTCCACGAAGAAACCAATGCACTTTATCAATGTCCTCGACGGGTCTGCCAATGGCATGAAGTTGGTCACAAATTGTTTTGAAGGCACAGGCATTATCAGCAACAGGTTTGGTGCCACGTTTCATCAGCTGCAAGTCATCATTGAGTCTCAGTTCACGAACTTTTGAATGATGCTAAACGTAGTTTCCAACGCAAGCCAAACATCACGTGCAGTGGAGAGACCAACGACAACAGCAATGACCTCCTCAGTGAGATAGGAGAGCAAGAGATAGAGAAGTCGTTGATCGGCTGCTCTCTACACCAAATATTTGGGGTTGAGTGTAGAGGAGGTTTCTGGTTCAAAGCGAGGTGGTGGAACCATAGTTTCATCAACATAGCTTAGCATGTCTTGACTCTCAAGTAGAGAGAGAAGTTGACTTTTCTAGAGAAGATAATTGGAGGAATAAAGTTTGATGGTAATCATATGGATTAGAGTGTTGAAAGGAAGAAGATGATAAGCGGATTCGAAAGCCATAGAGAAGAAAGGATCAGGGTTGTTAAACCGGCTCTAATACCATGAAAATGATTGCTCAAACTACCGCACCTAAATGATGGTAAAAGTTCTCTATTTATAATCATTTACAGAACAGAGAAATATGGTAAATTACAATATATTTATCTATAATAGAAGGGTAAATATTATAAGTCGTAATGTAAGGCAAATATCTGACCGCAACTTTAAGTCGGTCAACTATCCTTAAGAGTCAAGACATTGAGTCGGGCAACTATCCTTTAACAATTCAAACTACAACTTTGAGTCGGTCACATGGAGAAACTGAGCTGACCGTGAGTCGTAGCTTGGAGGGGTGACTGTTGGAGAACGCAGGTCAATGCGTGAGCCAACTAACAAATCGGGCATAAACTAACATACTTGTCAATTGTTGGAACAAGGATTGGGACACAGGTGCTGAGGGCTGGACAACTGAGCTAAGCAAAGCGGATTTCTAGGTCAAAGCTACAACTCTGATGGTTGGGCTTGTCGAGATTAAGGTTTTACGTCTGTTTCGGTTTTCGATTTTAGTTACATTGATTTATTTTATTTTATTTTTTTTCGTCTCTCTTTTTATCGACTTAAAAGTCTCTACCCTCCAAATACTTTTCCTTAAAGTCATCAAAAGAGTGGGTGGAAAATAATTTTTTAAAAATTTCAAATGATTTAGATCCAATTTTGAATTCAACTTTGGTACTTATTGATTCTATATCTAAATTCTTAGATATTCTCCTTTAGTGTCTAAACATGAACTTGAAACGCGTAGACAATGGTTCATACAATTTTAGTTGAATGATTTATAAAAGTGAAATTAATGGTAAATATAAAAATTCAATCTTTAATAGTATTTGGTTGACACATGAAACGATTATGTTCACGTAATAACATAAATGGTCTATAATATAAGGATAAGATTGGTTGTCTTGCTCTAGAAACACTAATGTTACGACCCATTTTGTAATTTTTACAAATAATGTTATCCAAATTTATTAATTGAGAAGATTAATATTTGATATGTGTTAAGGATAGTTGACCGTTCACTATAAGGCAAATATCTAGATATTTGCCTTACATTACGGGTTACCATATTTGCCCTTTTATTAAAGGCAAATATATTGCATTCATTTATTATTCTTTCCTTTTATTACTATTTTCATAATATTTGTAATTTACCATATTTATGTATCCTGAAAATGATTATAAATAAGAGAACTCTCACCCCCATTTAGGTGTGGTGGATTCAGCAAACATTCACATGGTATCAGAGCCCTTTCGGTTTAACAATCTTGATCCTTTCTTCTCTATGGCTTCCGAATCTTCTTATCATCTTCTTCCTTTCAATACTCTAATCCATATGATCACCATCAAACTTTCTTCCTCCAATTATCTTCTTTGGAAAAGCCAACTTCTCCCTCTCCTTGAGAGTCAAGACATGCTGGGCTATGTCGATGGAACTATGGTTCCACCACCTCGCTTTGAACCAGAAACCTCTTCAACACTCAACCCCAAATATTTGGCATGGAGAGTAGCCGATCAACGACTTCTCTGTTTCCTGCTCTCCTCTCTCACTGAGGAAGTCATGGCTGTTGTCGTTGGTCTCCCTACTGCACGTGATGTTTGGCTTGCGTTGGAAACTACGTTCAGCCATCAGTTGAAAGCTCGTGAACTGAGACTCAAGGATGACTTGTAGTTGATGAAACGTGGCACCAAACCTGTTGCTGAGTATGTCCGTGCCTTCAAAAAAATTTGTGACCAACTTCGTGCCATTGGCAGACCGGTCGAGGACATTGATAAAGTGCACTAGTTCCTTCGTAGACTCGGCACCGAATTTTCAGCTTTTTCTACTGATCAGATGGCTCTTACCTCTATCCCCAGTTTTGCAGATTTAGTCTCTAAAACTGAAAGTTTTGAGTTGTTTCAGCTCTCCCTTGAGTCCTCTAACTCCACTCCTACAACATTCACAGTCACTAATCGTGGTCGCACCCATGGAAGCCACCCTGCTTCCTTTACCAACTAGCGAGGTCGTTCTTATTCTCACAAAAACAACTCTTCTAATCGAGGACGAACCCACTCAAGTCAAGGTCGTCGACCACCTCACTGCCAAATATGCCGCAAAGAGGGCCATTATGCTGACCGCTGCAACCAACGATATGTTCGACCTGATTCTTCTCATGCTCACCTTGCTGAAGCCTTTAACACGTCATGTTCTATTGCTGGACCCGATACTGCTGATTGGTTTCTGGACACTGGAGCTTCGGCCCATATGACTGCCGACCCATCTATTTTGGATCAGTCTAAAAATTACACGGGTAAGGACTCTGTGATTGTAGGAAACGGTGCATCCCTACCCATTACCCACACCGGTACTCTTTCTCCTGTTCCAAATATTCACTTGTTAGATGTCTTGGTTGTCCCTCACCTCACTAAAAATCTTCTTTTCATAAGTAAATTAACGTCTGATTTTCCTCTCTCCGTTACATTTACTAATAATCTTATTACTATCCAGAATCGTCAAACAGGAAGGGTGGTGGCAACCGGTAAAAGAGATGGAGGGCTATATGTGCTGGAGCGCGGCAACTCTGCTTTTATTTCAGCCCTTAGAAACAAATCTTTACGTGCTTCATATGATTTATGGCATGCTCGTCTAGGTCATGTGAATCATTCTGTTATTTCTTTTTTAAATAGAAAAGGTCATCTTTCTCTTACGTCTTTATTGTCTTCTCCATCATTATGTAATACCTGTCAGCTTGCGAAAAGCCATCGATTGCCTTATTCTCGCAATGAACGTAGGTCGTCTCATGTGTTAGATCTTATTCATTGTGATCTTTGGGGTCCTTCTCCTGTCAAATCAAATTCGGGTTTCCTTTATTATGTTATTTTTATTGATGATTATTCTCGATTCACTTGGTTTTACCCTTTAAAATTTAAATCTGATTTTTTTGATATTTTTCTTCAATTTCAAAAATTTGTGGAAAATCAATATTCTTCTCGTATCAAGGTATTTCAAAGCGATGGTGGTACCGAATTTACTAATACTTGTTTCAAAACTCATTTACGTAATTCTGGCATCTACCATCAACTCTCTTGTCCATATACACCTGCTCAAAATGATCGTGCTGAGAGAAAACATCGTCATGTGACTGAGACTGGCTTGGCCCTTCTCTTTCACTCTCATCTTTCTTCCCGTTTTTGGGTTGACGCCTTCAGCACTGCAGCTTATATTATCAACCGGTTGCCTACTCCACTTCTTGGAGGTAAGTCACCCTTTGAACTCCTTTATGGCTACACTCCACATTATGACAATTTTCATCCCTTTGGTTGTCGTGTTTATCCTTATTTGCGTGATTATATGCATAAAGGGTTTCGCTGTCTTGATCCGGCCACCACTAAGCTATATATCACCTGTCATGCTCAATTTGATGAAACCCATTTTCCTGCTATCCCTAGCTCCCAGACCCAACCTCTTTCCTCTATTTCTATTTCAAATTTCTTAGAACCACATTTTCATCATATTGATTCATCCCCCCTACCACTTCATCACCGCAAACTCCTCGATCTAGTTCATCCCCGTGTGATATTTGTTCTGACCTTGTAGATGAGTCTGTGCAGGTTGATACTTCTCTTGCAGGTTCCACTTTGCCACCCTCGACTTCTAATTCGACCTCTATTGAACCTCCTGTTGATTTCTCTTCTTTGGGCACTCATCCTATGATCACACGAGCCAAAGCTGGTATATTCAAGACTCGTCATCCAGCAAATCTTGGTATTTTGGGCTCATCTGGAGTTCTTTCTGCTCTTCTTGCATCCACTGAGCCAAAAGGATTCAAATCTGCGGCTAAGAATCCTGCTTGGGTGGCTGCTATGGATGAAGAAATTCGAGCATTACAACAAAATGATACTTGGACTTTGGTTCCTCGCCCTGCCAACACCAACATCGTGGGCTCTAAATGAGTGTTTCGTATTAAATATTTGCCTGATGGATCTGTCGAGCGTTTCAAGGCTCGTCTTGTTGCCAAAGGTTATACTCAGGTTCCTGGTCTTGACTACACTGACACTTTCAGTCCGGTTGTCAAAGCTACCACTGTCCGTGTTGTGTTTTCTATTGCAGTCACAAATAAATGGCCTCTTCGACAACTTGATGTCAAGAATGCTTTTCTCAATGGAACTCTTATTGAACGTGTTCATATGGAACAACCTCCTGGGTATATTGATCCTCGATTTCCCACTCATGTTTGTCTATTAAAGAAAGCCCTCTATGGTTTAAAGCAAGCTCCTCGTGCTTGGTTTCAGCGTTTTAGCTCATTTCTTCTCACACTTGGGTTTTCTTGCAGTCGCGCTGACACGTCCCTTTTTGTCTTTCATCAGCAATCTAACATTATCTATTTGCTTCTTTATGTTGATGACATTATTGTTACCGGCAACAACTCATCTCTTATTGACAGCTTTACTCGCAAGCTTCATTCTGAGTTTGCTACCAAAGATTTGGGTTCTCTCAGTTACTTTCTTGGTCTTGAAGCTTCACCCACTCCTGATGGTCTCTTTATTAGTCAGTTAAAATATGCTCGAGATATTCTTACTCGTGCTCAGTTGCTCGATAGCAAACCAGTTCACACTCCCATGGTTGTTTCTCAACACCTGACTGTTGATGGTTCTCCTTTCTCTGATCCTACTCTCTACAGATCTCTTGTTGGCGCCCTTCAGTACTTAACTATTACGCGTCCAGATATTGCCTATGCTGTCAATTCTGTCAGTCAATTCTTGCATGCCCCTACTGCAGATCACTTTCTTGCTGTCAAACGTATTCTTCACTATGTCAAAGGAACACTCCACTTTGGTCTTACCTTTCGTCCATCCACTGTTCCTAGTACGCTAGTCGCTTATTCGGATGCTGACTGGGCTGGTTGTCCCGATACTCGTCGCTCTACATCCGGCTATTCTATTTATCTTGGTAACAATCTGGTTTCTTGGAGTGCCAAAAAGCAACCTACTGTCTCACGCTCCAGCTGTGGATCTGAGTATCGTGCTCTTGCCACAACCGTTGCTGAACTTCTTTGGGTTACGCATCTTTTGCATGACCTCAAGGTCCCTATTTCAAAGCAGCCCTTACTCTTATGTGACAACAAAAGTGCTATTTTTTTTAGCTCTAATCCCGTTTCTCACAAGCGGGCCAAACATGTTGAACTAGATTATCATTTCCTTCGAGAACTTGTTATCGCTGGCAAACTTCGCACACAATATGTACCCTCTCATCTCCAAGTTGCTGACATCTTCACAAAGAGTATTTCTCGACCTCTCTTTGAATTTTTCAGATCCAAGCTTTACGTTCGTTCAAATACGACGCTCAGCTTGCGGGGGGGTGTTAAGGATAGTTGACCGTTCACTATAAGGCAAATATCAGATATTTGCCTTACATTACGGGTTACCATATTTGCCCTCTTATTAAAGGCAAATATATTGCATTCATTTATTATTCTTTCCTTTTATTACTATTTCCATAATATTTGTAATTTACCATATTTCTGTATCCTGAAAATGATTATAAATAAGAGAACTCTCACCCCCATTTAGGTGTGGTGGATTCAGCAAACATTCACAATATGCTTTAAAATTTTAAAGTATAAATAAAATGTAACGTTGTCGGACGACCCGCGCTATATCCAATATAATCATATAAATAAAATAAAATAAAAAAAGGGTATGTAAAGTCCACATCCTTTGGATAGCTTTACACCAAGGGAGCTAATTTTATGAATCACTTAGGCTATCATATTATTATTGGTAGGGCCCTCTTTCTTTTTAAAATAAATTGATATGATTGCTAAAATAGGCCAACCACATTATTATAATCTATAATTATTCATTAACTTCAATTAGATATTTATTATAATATGTTTGTGGGCACCCACTTTAGAGAAATTGTGAAGACATTTTTTTTTTAATTTAAAAAAATGATAAATTAATGTTATGAACTTGTGATCGAGCTGATGTTTGTTTGATCTCTGGTTACGTGGTTATTTGCTCCATTGTCTAGGTACCATATGTTGATCTCCACTCGATATCTTCATCTGCTATCAATAAGTTGGGTATCTTCTGGGACAACGCCAGTGTAGACTCTTCATCATGTGTGGATGTGAGGTTTGCCTCCTCGTCATGATTCTTGTTGTGGCACTCTATTGCATAATGTCTGTATTTTGTATAAAAATAATTGTGAGAATCCCACATTGGTTGGGGAGGAGAAGGAAACACTCTTTGTAAGGGTGTGGAAACGTTTCCCTAGCATACGAGTTTTAAATCCTAAAGAGGACAATATCTGCTAGCGGTGGACCTGGGTCGTTAGAGTAACACTTGATCTTGTTTTTGTTGTTTCAGGAGTTGGCATCGTCATGGGTTTGTGAGATACTTTCACTGTCTCCTATGTTGCCACGATCACAACCACGCCCACAACCTTTGCTTTCCTTGTTGTGGTCGTGTTGCGTTAATTCTCTGCGTGTTTGCTTGTCTTTCGTTTGCAAGATCGAAATGTCAAATGAGACAAAACCGTTCGTCTTCCATCCATTTCTCTCAACATTTCGTGTTTCTTTTTCTTATAAGTGAGATCTAAGGGTTTACTGAAGTGTAGGACTTTCAGTATGGTCGTGGGTTCGTTGGAGGCTCAAGTTCTCTGACGCTTCGTCGGAAAACACGAGTTACCCGGCGACTACGTAATTTTTTTTTTTTTTGAATCCTTACAATAAGACAAACTGTGTTCATGATATAATAGCAAGTTCTTCACCCGCTGTTAGTAATTATAATTAGGTCAAAAGTTTGTTTTACCCCTACAATTACATTTATATTTTAACTATCATATCTTCTAATGAACTACTTATTTATGATTTCACCATAAATTAAGTTCCGTGCATGCCAATGAGAGGATAAAACCCCATTGTTCAATCCCGAAACCAGCACATTAAGAAACTACTCATCTACTTACTCCTATGTTCAAAAGAGAGAATTCCAGCTCGTTAAATCATTTTTCTAGCTCTCTATTTGGTCAAGTCTTCAAAATGACAAAATTATTGAATCGCGTACAAAACTTACTCTCACTCGTACAAATCAAATGACAAACCCTCACAAGTAGAAGTGGATCAAATCACATACGGTTTCCTATGAAATATTAATATTCTCAATTAATAGATTTATAAAGAGATGTTTCATATCAACAGTGCTATCATAATAAGACACTCAATCTTATTCATATACCGTAAATCTATTAAGTTATTTCTTATCGGATTCTCTTGTAACTCAATTAATACGATTCAAGATTACATAAATACCCTTGAATGGTAACTAAAATAATTAAAATTATTACTGAAATTACTTTTATTTAAACTTCAAATCTAACAAATAAAAACAAATTATTTAATTATTAATTGCCCTTTTAAGCAAGAAAATTTGAGAATATTTATGAATTTATTCCATTTGATTTGATTTAAAATTATTGGACCAAATTCAATAAAATAAAATAAATAAATAAATAACACTTTAATACATATTTATCTTTATTTTATTTTTATATTGGTGACATTGATTTATTTGCTTTTTTGCCCCCTCCCCCTCTTTTTATTGCCTTAAAAGCCCCTACCCCTCAAATACTTTTCTAAAAAGTCCTCGAAACAATGGTGGGAAAATAAATTTTCACAAACTTCAAGGAGGGAAACTTAAAAACAAGAATAAAACAATGTTTTGTTTTTTTTAAAAGATATTTCGTGGAACGCACATAGATATTGTCTTTTTTAATCCGTTAATATTGTTGTCAAGGTTACCATTTTAAAACACATCTAATAGGAAAAAGTTTTCATACTTTTATAAGAAATATTTTGTTTCCCTCTCCAACTGATGTGGGATCTCACGACTCGTACAATCTACCCTCTTAGAGACTTAGCGTCCTCGCAAACGCGTCTTAGAGAGGTTTCCATACTTTTATAAGAAATGTTTCGTCCTCCTCTCCAACCAACATGGAATCTCACAATCCATTGGGATTTCACAACCCACCCACTTAGAGGCTCAGAGTTCTCGCTATCACACTGTTCGATGTCTGGCTCTGATACCATTTGTAACAGTTCAAGCCCACCGCTAATAGATATTACCTGTTACATATCATTATCAGTCTCACAATTTTAAAATGGGTCTATTAGGGGGAAGTTTCCACACCCTTATAAGAATTGTTTCGTTCCTCTCTCAAATTGATGTAGCATCTCACAATCCAACCCCTCAAGGGTTTTGTGTCTTTGCTAGCACACCGTTCAATATTTGGTTCTAATACCATTTATAACAGCTCAATCCACTGTTAGTAAATATTGTCAATTTTGGCTCGTTACGTATCGTCGTTAGCCTCCCGGTCTTAAAACGTGTCTACTAGAGAAAAGTTTCCACACTGTTATAAATAATGTTTCGTTCCTCTCTCCAACAAAGGTGAGATGTTACATTAAATCAGTTGAACTATGCTTCGGTTAAAAAGAAAGCAAGAAAAAAAAAGAAAAAGAAAAAACTTATATTATATAAAACCGTAAATATGTGACAAAATCTCTCATATCATTTAATTTTAAATACTCCTTGAAAAAAGATAAAAATAATGAAATAATTGATTGATAAAAATACATAATTAATTAACTTAATCTAATTTTATAGCTCAAATAATTCATGCAAGTGGTTTATATAAAAATAATTTTTTTCATTCAAACCTTGAACCTTACCTATGTGATTTGTCCTTATTCCATAATTAATATGCTCTATACAATATATATATATATATATATATAATGATGGGAAAAAGGGCAATAAATAAATAAATAAAGGAATAAATTAAAGAGGATTTTATTGGAAATCTTACTCCACAAGGCATCAGAAAAACAATTAATTAATTAATTAATTTTAATAAAGGACAACAAAAAATAGGATAAAATAATGGAAAAGACACCAATTCAAACACGACCATCCATATCTTATGCTTTAATTCTAATGGGAAAATATTGATTGAGAGGTATTTTCCATGCTTAAAAAGTTTGGGATAAAATCCAAATTAAAACAAATATATATATATATTTAAAATAATAAAAATAAAAAGATTTCTTAAAAGATTTGATAGATTTATTTTTGCAAAGATTCCATTATGTCACATATCAATAATAAAATTTTATTATGATAAGAAGTGAATATATCAATTGGATGATGTTTGAAGAATGTGTTCTATTCTTTTTTTATTTTCATAAATTGAATAATATGTATTTAATATATATATATATATATATATATATTTCTAACTTAATGTTTGAATCCATGATCGTTTAAGAATATAATTTTGGCTAAATTAATAAAAATACTGTTGATTTAATAATTTATTTTAAAAATATTCTTTGATTTTTAAAATTTTTAAGAACACCCTCCAACTTTAAAAAAAAAATTGAAAAAGGCCCTTGACCTATTGGAAAAGAGTTTTTGATGGAAATTATTAATGTTTTATTTTAAAAAACACCCTTTAGTATTTCGAAAATACATTTATATCCTTAAAATTAAAAAAAAGATTAAAATTTTTACGGTAATTTTATAAATTTATTATTTTTTTATTAAAAAAGTCAAAGAATATTAATAAAACTTTTAGAAGTTCAAAAATATTTTTTTAAATATTTCTTTAAGGTTAAGTGATATTTTTGAAATAAATATTAAAAATTTATCGCAAAACTATTTTCAAATTTTGTTCGATATTATTGAAATTTTTAAAAGTTGGAAATTATTTTAAAATAGAGTGAGAAATTTATAGATATTTTTATTAATTTAGCCGTAAAATGTGGGTTTTTTAATTATATGTTTTAATAATATTTAAAAAAATATATTGCCATTATAGTATTATAAATTTTAAAAACCCCATATAAAAGTGATAAATTTTAATTAAAAAATGAACTTTTTTTAATGTGTATTAATAAATTAAAAGCAAGTATCCTAATATTAACAATAAAATATATATACACAAAGTTTTCTGAATAAAAGAAGTCAATTTAAATATATTTTAATAGTTAAGATATATATTACTTAAGTATTAATACTTTTATAAAATCATTCAATTAGTAAATATGTATTTTTAGTGGGGCAAAATTCAAATTTCCCAAGTGACTTTTATTTTAATTTTGAACTTTTACTCGTTGGGCTAATAATAATAATAATATTATTATTATTATTATTATTATTATTATTATCTTAGAGGGATGTTCATGTTGTTCCATTTTGATTAATATTTTTGTTTTTAAAATTCATATTATATATTTTAAAAAAACTAAAAAATCCCATCCAAATTATAAGAGGTGGATTCTTTTAATCACATATTTAAAAATTATTTTAGAAAATATGTAATTATTTTAATTCAATTTTAATAATAATTCAATAGTTAAAGACATTTCTGTCCCTCTTAAAATAATTGTAAGTTTGAAAAAGACAGTAAAGACTTAAATTGTTTAAATGCTATTAATAAATTACTTAAATTGTTTTTAATTGCTTTAATGCCATTATTATAATATTTCATTCAACGTAACACTAGAAACACAACTTAAATATTATTATTATCATTATTTTTTTTTTGTGAAAAACCATAAATTTAATAATAAAAAAATAATCCTTTTAATTTATTTTAAAAATTGCATTTTCTTTAAATCTACCCATCTACTAAATTTAAATTAAATGGTCGGAGTCTAGGCCAATTCTGACTATTCAAACTAAATCATAAAGGATGAGCTAACTTAGTTAGATAACTGAAAATTCGTCGTTTTGCAGATTTGCATTTTTTCTTGTTAGGTCAACCCGACCAACCCAAAAATAGAATTACAACCCCAATCTTATTTTTAAAGATTATTATAAAAATTAAGAATATTTGACGTTTGTCAGTGATATTGATAATGAGTTGTAATTTATGAAGGTTTGATATTTGAGTTTTACGACATTTTAGTTATTAATGTAACAGGTATTATGGATAAATATGATTTTTTTAAATAATTAAAAAAAAAATAACTTGACAATCCACCGAACCCGAAAAAAGGTTGGATTTAATCAACTACATTCGAGTTATTCGGGTCACCAACTTAAGTTACACTAATTTTAAGACGACTATAAAAACCTAGTATTTTTTAAAAAATAGTGAAATTGACGATAAAAGAGGGAAATTTAAGAAAATTAAAAGAATTATGGGCCAAAAACGAAAAACGAGAAAAATCGATTTGGGGTGAAATATTGATTAAGAAAAGACACAAGGACTTTGTTGCAAAGAATTCCTAGTGACCTTTTATTTTCTTCGCATATTATTCTTTTAAAATTTTATTTTGTCTGAAAGAGACTTTCCCCTTTTTCTTTTATTATAAAACTGAAAATTCGGAGCCTCTGTGCTGTGCGACTTTTCACCTCCTCGATTTGACCCCACATTTAACTAAAATTGGACAAATGGCCACATTTCATTGGCGGACTCCAAACCCCTGCTTCCATTCCACTTAATGATCCTCCTTTAATTCCGCTCCACTGTCCACCTCCTCAGCCAGTCAACACCTCGTCCTTCACTACCACTAAGCCCCACCCTACTTCCCCTGGCCAAGCCGGTCATCCCGCTCTCAAAAGTTTGCTACTTAATTTGCATTTCATTTCGTGTGAATTTCAATGTCATTTCCCCTCATTTCCTTACAACTCCCAACATTAAATTTAAATTCCCCCAAAACTTTCCAATCCGCATTTCATTTCAATTTCAGACGTTAATTTCTTCTTCTTCTTCTTCGTCTTCCTCATCTCCCCCCTTCTCTCTCTCTCTCTCTGAAAACTCTCTCTTCTCCTTCTTTATTTCCTTCACCGGCGCCGGAGATGATGTCTTTTAGCTTCATCTTTCCGATCTTCTTCTTTTCCTTCAGTGAAGTGGCTCTTTCTTCCTCCGTTTTCTCCTCCGATCGATGAGTGCCACTTTCGAAGCCCGCTTTCTTCTCTCTCTTAGATCTCTGCCTGGTTTTCTTCTGCTGCTATAGATAACTGTGAGTTTTTGTTTTGTAGTTCGGATTGAGCTTGAAGCTTAACATTTTGGAAAAAATATTCTTTTTATTAATTTTATATTTCGTTCGGATGGGGGATGCAAGGGTTTCAATTGGAGTTTAGTACGTGTGAAGTTTTAATTAAGTTTTATTGTTGTTGTGTTGTGAGGATCGTGATATTACAGTTGACGTTTGTTGATACTGATCTGCTTTTATCAGCTTCGTTTTCTCTTGAGCGACCTGCTTTGTTAATTTTGAGTTTTCTCTTTTGGATTTTGATTCTAATGTTTCTCTTCTGTTTACCTTTGTCTGGATATATATATATATATATTTTAATATTTATGTGTTCTGTTTGTTTAATTTCTGTGATCGTTGATTTTCTAGGAGTTGAGGGAAGTTGGGAGATGTTTTTTTGGTGATTTTTGCGAAGAAATTTTTATAATATTAAGATGAAACAGATTGCTTTTAGTTGAAACTCTTAAGCTTCAGATCGAAACCTTCATCTTAGTAGTATCGTTTTTAATTCCGGTGATAATCGCTTAGCATATAGTACTAAAATATAGAATCATGAGTCAAGTATCAGTACAGCTTTCCTCGAGTGTGGTCGCCTGCTGTTCACCTATTATATGGGTTTGTTATTCGTCTTAAGCTCCTGTGGGTACCAGTTTTCAACTCTTGGTTGGTCCTTATCATTACACAAATGGAAAGTACTCTTGGGTGGAGTGAGTTTCTGTTTTCTGATGTATTTGAGATTGTCTCGGTGGATATTTGTTATTCATAGGCCTGTTATGATTTGTTGCTTTTTGATGAAAGAGTTTTGCAATCCTGTTCGCTGATTATCCTAAACTAATTTATTGTAGAAGCTTTTTATTTGCTTATTCTGGTGAGCTTTTGAACATATTCTTTTCGTATTTGTATTTAATTCCCTTAACCTTCTGATTTTGTTGATGTAATATGAGGCATAAATGCACAGTTTTTTTTCTTTGATTGCAGATATTTGAGTATGTGTGGTGGTCCAGAAAAATCCAATTCTGCATCTACTACTTCGGCAAGATTATCTAACCCCAAAGACATGAATCATTTAACTGTTGATTGTGAGGATTCTTTTTATAGTTTACTGGAGCTTGCTTCTGACAACGATGCAGAAGGCTTCAAGAGTATGATGGAGTCTAATTTGTTCTCTCTTAACAAGTCTGGACTCTGGTATGTTCGTCAAAAAGGTTCAAAACAAGTTGTTAATGAGCACAGAACACCCCTGATGGTTGCTGCCACATATGGTTGTGTTGATGTTCTGAAGCTTATACTATCATATCCTGAGGTTGATGTTAATCTCTCATCTGGCACAGACAAGAGCACTGCTCTCCACTGTGCTACTTCCAGTGGTTCTGTGAATGCTGTTGATATTGTCGATTTGCTATTATCTGCTGGTGCTGACCCGAAAACCAAGGATGTTAATGGCGACTGCCCTGTGGATGTCATTTTCGTTCACCCAAAATTGCAGAAGCAGAACACAAGGTTCAGGCTAGAGGAGCTTCTCAATAATCATTCAAGTGGATCTTTGGATGTATCCTGTTTACATTTGTCAATCAAAACGCCTGATTCAGATTCACCGCTACTTTCCTCGTCGTTGGAGGATGAGTTTCGATCTACACCCAAGTCTATTTCCTCTCCCAAATTTACTGACGGGTTTGCAAACTCTACAAAGGAGAAAAAAGAATATCCAATTGACCCATCACTTCCTGACATCAAGAACAGCATATATGCAACTGATGAGTTTCGTATGTTCTCTTTCAAGGTGAGACCTTGTTCTCGGGCGTATTCTCATGATTGGACCGAGTGTCCTTTTGTCCACCCAGGGGAGAATGCCCGCAGAAGAGACCCAAGGAAGTTTCATTACAGCTGTGTTCCTTGCCCTGACTTTAGAAAGGGGGCTTGCAGGCATGGGGATATGTGTGAATATGCACATGGCGTATTCGAGTGTTGGCTTCACCCAGCACAGTATCGAACTCGCCTTTGCAAGGATGGCACCAGTTGCAATAGGAGGGTCTGCTTCTTTGCTCACACTAACGAAGAACTAAGGCCATTGTATGTGTCCACTGGATCTGCTGTCCCGTCCCCACGATCAATTGGATCTGCTCCAACTGTAATGGATATGGCTACTGCATTGGGTCTTCTGCCTGGTTCCCCTTCATCAGTGTCAGCTTTATCTCCATCTCCATTTACTCAGACCATGTCTCCCTCTTCTAATGGTGTTTGTCACTCTTCTGTGAACTGGCAGCAACCAAATGTACCGACTCTTCATTTACCAGGAAGTAACCTTCAATCCAGCCGATTGAGGTCGTCTCTGAATGCCAGGGATATGCCTCTGGAAGATTTGAACGTCCTGCCTGACTTCAACAGCCAGCCACGGATTTTGAATGATTTGAACTGTTTCTCTCAACCTTGTCCGACTCCTGTGTCTGTGAGCCGATCTGGCTGGACCCAAACTCTAACTCCTAACAATCTTGAAGAATTATTTTCTTCTGAGATCTCTTCGTCTCCTAGATTCTCCGATCCAGCTGCCAATGTCTTTTCCCCTACGCGCAAATCAACAATGCTAAACCAATTCCAGCAGCAGCAGCAGAACATGTTATCACCTATCAATACAAGCATTATGTCCCCTAAGAATGTTGATCATCATTTGTTGCAGGCCTCTTATGGAGTTTCATCCCCGGGAAGGATGTCGCCAAGAAACACCGAGCCACATTCCCCTATGGGATCTAGGTTCTCCGCCTTCGTACAGCGTGAAAAGCATAATCTGCGCACTCTCAGTTCAAGGGAGCTTGGATCTAATGTCCCAAGCTCATTGATCGGATCTCCTATCAATTCTTTGCCTAAATGGGGGTCCCCCAAAGGAAAGGTGGATTGGTCGGTTGGTAAGAATGAACTGGGTCAACAAATGCGAAGGTCATCTTCTTTTGAAATGGGAAATAACGGGGAGGAGCCTGACTTATCATGGGTTCAAACCCTTGTGAAGGAATCCCCACCTGAGATGCTTAAAGAGAAGCTGGCAGTGCCTGGGAGGGGCGGTGCAGCATCCGGTGAGGGTCTAACTACTACTAAACCACAATTAGAATCCACTGATCATTCTGTGATTGGAGCTTGGCTTGAGCAGATGCAGCTTGATCAGCTTGTAGTGTAGCAAGTACAACAACAACAACAACATAAAATTCTTTCTGGGTAAGGTAAGGTAAGGTAAAGGTAAGGTGAAGCTGAAGATGATGATGGTGGAGGGAGGAAGGGTTGGAAGAAGGGGTCAGATTGATTGATTGATTACTCTATTCCTAAAAGGATCATTCAATTACTTACCATTCATTATTTTACATCAGTCAGCGAGTCAGTCAGTGAAGTCTCTGGGCCAAAATATTAAGAAAACTCGTCCAGGTTCTATTATATTTCTCTATCCATTTTCTGCAATTTCATTTCCAATTCCAACAAAGGCTTCTTGATTCAAAAGCTGTAGAAACCAAGAGCTTTTTTCTTTTGTTCTTTTTTTTCCATCTATTTAAATTTTTTCCATCCATATATGAAACAAAAAGAAGAGGGGGAGGGGAGGATATGTACTGCCAAAGATTGTTCAATATGTTGAGAGCTTCCTCTTATTATATATATTGATGTAAAACTTTGAATCTGAAGTTATTTTTTCTTTTGTTCTTGTTAATTATGATAGAATCTGTGTATTGGAAGTGATGTGTTGTGGTTCCTTTAATGTGGAGGAGATATGGGTAGACATTTACTACTGTTGATGATATTGTGGGGTGTAATTGTGTGTGCGCCCCATGGAGGCGCAGTGGGTAGGGCATACGTCTTAATGGGGATCGAGGGAGTTAAGGGTTGCTTTGGTTTGGTTTGGTTCATTACATATCGTTATCGGTCTCACGGTATTAAAATACGTTTGTTGGGGAGAAGTTTCTACTCTTATAAGGAATGTTTCGTTCTCCTTTCTAATCGACGTGGGATCTCACATTATACCATTTGTAAGAGTCCAAGCTCACCATTAGCCATTTTTAACTGATGTGAGATCTTGTTTATACCATTTGTAACCGTCCAAGCTCACCATTAACAAACATTGTCTTTTTTAAGGTTTCGCTTTCGGGTTTCCTTCAAGGATTTTGCAAACATTGTCTTCTTTGGGCTTTTTCTTTCGGGCTTCCCTCGACAATTTTAAAATTCATCTACTAGAAAGAAGTTTACACACGATAGAGGGATATTTATAATAGAAACCAGACAATTTATTCTTAAAACTTTTTCAGAGAATCTAAATCTTTTTTATAAAATAATTAGATATATTTATTCCTAAAATACCTAAATTATTTTTCTTAAAATAAGTATATAATTGAGCTCGCCTAATTATTAGGCTTATTTTATGCCAGGAATATATTTTAATAGAAAATTCCGTATGAGAATGTGCGAGAATATATATATATTTTTATCCATTTTTATTTTCATTTTAAATAATTTTATTGTCAACAATAACAATAATTCCTTACAAAACTTATAAATGGATGACTCCATAAAAAATAGGTTATAAAATATTTTAATACTTTTTTTGTTTTATGTTATTGAAGTAATTTATATTTAGTTAATTAATAATTTAATATGAGGGTTTTAAATCAATGTAACGATGTTTTAATTATAGATTATTTGAAATTTATATTGAATTTTGATTTTTTATTATTAATTAATGCACCATAATTATTTTGATTTTATCAAATTATTTAGTTAATTTTAATTATGAATTACACATTAAAATTTGGAAAAAAAAAATTCTACGTACAACCAAACACAATATATATATATTTTTTCTCTTTCTTTTCTCTAAACATTTTTTTTAATAAATAGTTAATTAGATATAAAAATTTAATGTACAAGACTTACTAAATATTTTTAAAGCTTTGTTTATTGGTATAAAATCGAGATTTTCTCAAGTCAATGGATTAAATTAAGGGTGTTCGTGGGTTGAGTTGGGTCGGGTTGGAAAATTTGTTAGACTCAACCCAATTGTCCTGGTTGTAAAAAAAATTTCAACCAAAGAACCTTTATTAAATAATGAACCCAAGCCAACTCGTCTTTTATTTAGTTTTTTTTTATTTTTAATAAAAATAAAATGTTAGTTCATAAAAATCTACTAAGATTTGAAAAATTACTTAATTTGAATATATATTTTGAAAAATTACCTTCCAATTCAATTGCCTATCACTTTGGTACGTGACCAAATAGGAAGCAAGGAACATAATTTCATGAAATGAAATTCACTTATTCCCATATAGGTTGCGCAAACGAATAGTTCTATTTAAGTGATGATTTCAGGACTTGAACAATGAGGCCCCATCCTCTCATTAGTGAGAGTAACTTGATTTATGATTGAATTATAAATAATTTATTGATTAGAGAATGAGATATAACGAACTTTTGATCAATTATGAACACTTCGTGAAGGGTTGATTTGCGGGTAATGATTATATCAATGGATACGATCTCTTAGTGTCCATAATAGTGCATTTATGGGTCTACAATGGAGTGACATATAGTTAATTGATTTTATAATGTTGGTGCTTATAATTAATCTGAGGACCGTAAGGTCCCTTATTGGCTTTTTATCTCTAATTCAAACACACCTTTAATTACTAATAGTTTCTGTGTATTGAAGTGTCTATTGTATAAAGTTTAGAATGACACTATAATGCCTTTCGAATCACTCAAATCAAGACTACAATGAAAAAGTTATAGTCATAGAAAATTTTCGATCTAATGACATAATAGTTGAGTTGACACATAAACCAATCGAACTATGACACCCGAAACTTTGGAAGAGTAACAAATTATTCACCCGTGGATTATTATTATTTTTTTAATAACAAAAATAAGAAATTTAAATTTGTGGCCATTGTCTTATTTATTTATTATTATTTAAAAAGAAAAGAAATTTAAAATGATGACCGTTGGTCATTAATATTATTACTATTTTAATTAGAATAAAAAAATTAAAAAAAAAAAAATTTAAACTAAACCATGATGTTTACCACTTCTCTCCAAACTTCCAATTTTTTTTTTTTTTTTTTTTTTGTTTCGGTTTATCTCGAGAAATTTGAGAATATTGTTACGAGTATTTAAATTGTAAATTTATTATGGGAGGGAGCTGTGATGCATTATTCAAAATTTCAACGTCCGTATCGATTTGATCTTGAGTCGTAGAAATGATTTAATTTTCTCTTGAACTCGTAAAAAAAAGTGGTGTTACAATTTGTTCTGATCCATGGAAAAAGTCGAACATGTTTTTATTCAAATTCCTAAAAGACTTGGAATCGAGCTGACCACATGTTGATGGTTGATGGATCAGCTTGGGCGTATGGTACATGGGTTGTTGGGTTGCATTCGTCTTAGACGGGTTGCATTTGTCCTAGATCTGCTGCTGTTGGGAATTGTTACGAAGATTTTGTTCATGAATACTTTGGTACGTTTTCTACTTCGACTCATGTACCTATTGGATTCATTTGTTCACCTCTCATATTGATACATGAATCATTTTGATTCGTGTATGAACATTAGTATTATTATACCTGGATAAAGGTTTGTCTAACATTGTTATTAGATGCGGAGTAAGTGTCATTTGTATTTTCCTAGAGGCAATTGAAATGAATTTTGTAAGTCAGGCTTTGTAGCGTGAGAATATAAAAGATATGGTTATAGCGATTGGCTACCATCGGTAAATATTGGAGAATTTCTTCCGTCCCAACTACAAAAATATGTGTCTTTTTGTTCTTTTATATTTGTGAGTATGTAAGTGCGATTGATCTTCCACTTGCGTTACAACACAGCCTTTGTGTGGATAGGCTGAACGCATACCATAGGTCGACGCTCGGTGGATGGGGGTCGTTGTGGTGGTTGATCGAGGAGGCTAGACGTGGGATGCCACATGAAGAAGGCCAAGCTTTTTTCTAGGCTGGCGGCTGGTGGGCTTGTGGTTGAGTTGCAAAAGGTGAATGGGCTGATAGGGTTTGGGCCGCCCGCTTCGCCCGGCCACGCGTGTGTTCTGGGTTCTCGGGTCGACCTGATCCGATTGGTTCTAGATCCATTTTTATTTTTTAAGTTTATAAACTAAACTTATAATTTAAAAAATATATATATTTTTTCTCATTAAAAAGCAAAATTTATAGGCTAACAATCATGGAGAAGTTAAGCAAGTACTATTAAAGATTCGAGTGTGACGCTTCCTATCATAAGTATTTTGGACGACCAATAAGCAATCAACACGACGATGAAACCGGGGCTTTATAATTTTCCAAACCACCCTATAATTCGAAATGAAATTGAGTCGAATTGTAAGCTCCAATCCTGCTCCTGATTCAAGCTTATCCTCTATTTCTCTCCCCGCACCGTACATTGGCTTCTTGCTAATACCCACGTTTAATCGAAACGTCGTCGTTCCACTCTCCGCGTACAATCTCGGACCCTATTTGAATAACCCACAAAAACAATAGGATTAAATTGATTGTTAAACTAATTTACTTTAAGAGGCATAGAGAATGATGGCTTACTTGGGAGGTTGCAATGGGAAGAGGCCCAAAAGACATATGAAGAGATGGAGGAAGAATGTGAAGGGCAAAGAGCTTTGAGTAGTTGTCCACAATTACATCCATGGTGCAATTGCATGTTAGGATCTTAGTTCCAACCCCGGTCTTGTCCACTCCTTCCCCGAGCATAAACTCGTCTACTTCTCGTACCTGCATCCATTCTCGAGTATAAATTTTAGATTTTATAAAGTTTAGGGGCTTATTACACACAAAATTCGTCTACTTCTCTTACCTGTATCTATTCCCGAGTATAAATTTTAGATTTTAAAAAGTTTAGAGATTTATTAGACACAAAATCAAAATTACCTTGACGGAAATAACGGGTCGGGGAGGGTTAGTGACAATGTAAAACACAAGCAAAGCCATTCCCATACTAAAAACAGCTCTCCAACTCAGCTGCAAGCAAATCCAAGCATTAGAATCCGAATTCCTATACGTAAAATACGTCTTCCAACACCCTCTTCTCTTCCTCCCATAATACCATTCTTCCTCTTCCTCCGCCTTCTCCTGCTTCTCCTCCGCCCCATCGCCGCCGCCCACCATCAGCCGAGCCTCCCCGTTGTCGGTCCCACCTCCATGGTTCGACCCACATGATGAGGAATAGTGGGAGAGTGTGAAGCGAGAGGCTTCCTGGGTTGGGTTGCGGTGGTGGTGGTGGCGGCGGCCGTTGGGGAAGGTGTCGGAGGGGAGAGGTGAATGGCAAGCGGATGACTCGGCTGGGTTTCGGTTGTCGGAGCTGTTGGCGTGGGAGAGAGTGGAGGGGCTTTGTACGTAATAAGCACATGGATAAGAGTGGAAGAGAACGGGTTCTTGGTCTTCGGCGGCGTCCATCATCGGCGGAGAGATGATTTCTCTGACATGTGAAACGGAATAATGGGAGGCCTTTTAAACTTTTCACAATCGAGAGAGAGATTAAAATTTCTTTTACTTTTTTATTTTGGGTATTAATAATTTAATTGATTTAATTGAAAAATAGCTGTTTTGGTATAGAGTTATGCCTTTAACTTACAAACGTCAATAGAAATCCAGTATGATGTCCTATAGTTGAGGAGGAGAACAAAACACCCTTTATAATGGCGTGGAAACCTTCCCCTAGCAAACGCGTTTTAAAGCCTTGAGGGGAAGCTCGAAAGGTAAAGCCCGTAGTTGATTTGAGCCGTTACATCTCGAGTGTCAAATAAAAAATTGTGAGCCTCCAAAATATAGTTGTAGTGAAGTTTCGGGGTCTCGAAGGGGCGTGGAAACACATAAAAACTATGGAATGAAAATAAAAAAGAGATAGAAACTCCAATTCCTTCGAAAATGGTCAGATCTTTGGCACAAGAAGAAGGGGTTGATCCGTATCATCTTGACTCGGGTCTGATTTCTCTATTTTTTTTTTAATAATACCAAGTTGGATTCTTTTACTACCCGTATTGAATAAAACATACTGAGCCAAATCTTGTTCACGTAAAACCTGCTTTATTTAGATCGGAAATGTTATGGCTCGAATCCGTAGTCAATTCCGTTTACAATAGACTTGAACAGTGATAGACAGATAGATAACTATTTAAATATTTTTTTTAAAATAAAAAAAAGAAGTAAAATAAAGAATAATTTTGGAAGGGAAAATAATTTTGGGATCCCAAGGTTTTTACTTTACACCGAAAATGGCACCATCTTGGGGGAATCATGGCAAAACTAAGCACGCTTGGATTAATTGTAAATAATTATTTGAAGCAATTATAAAAAATTAAATACATTAAACATCATTATATATTTTTCTCCATTAATAATTAAAAGAATAAATAAATAAATATATATAGATATATATATATATATATATATATATAGGGGCAATGATGTATATAGCTTTAATTTGCTTTTACATTAAGAAGACATTATGAAATGCACTATACTCACCCCATAAATCATTTCATCTCCTAAATACCTTTAATCACTTCACCTCTCATTTACTCTTCCCTTTTTATTTTTTTCATTTCTCTTTCTATTTTATTTACATATTATTATTATTACTATTATTTTTATGTATTAATTTTTTTTTAATAGGTGATAAACTTTTTTATACTTTATTTTTAAAATATACTTAAACTTTTAAAAATACCCATTTACTTTTTGAATACTTTTCTTTTTAAATCTTTAAATTTTCAAAAGTTTTATTAATACCATTAAATTTCATAAACTTTTTTAAACTTTTTAAAAAGTTGACGATTTATGTTCGTAGATTGACAATACATATTTTTTTTTGTTTGAACTTTTTTGTCATTTTGATCTTGGTTGTTTTTAACTTTTTCACCCGTATATCAACGATGACTTATAAGGTATATATAGACGGTTTCTGTCTATATATTAACTGTAAGTATTTTTTCTGATTATTCTATTATTATTATTATTATTATTATTATTATTATTTTGCAAGTGTTAAGAACGTCTGCTGAGTTTTAAAAAGTTGAAGAATATTAAAGAAACTTCTTAAAGTTCAAATGTACTTTCAACTCATGGGTACTTTAAAACAAAATACGAAGCTTTCATCAAAAACTAGTAAATACATTTTTTAAAAATTTAGGAGTGTTATTGAAACTTTTGAAAGTTTAAGAACATTTTTATTATTAATTTAGGCTATAAATCAAATTGCAGAATAGATAAAATTCTATCCTCGAAACTATTAAGATAATTTGAAAATATCTTCCGTGCATGTCTTGTGGGTCATAATCTATTGTTTTTACCGTATGGTTGTAATACTCTCTTCCACTTAAACTAGTCGTCATTGTTCGACATGATTCTATTGACATGACCTTGATACCATGTTAGAAATCATGAATCTCTATGATGGTATGATATTGTTGACTTTAAGCATAGACTCTCATGGCTTTGCTTTGGGCTTCCCAAAATGTCTCATGTCAATGGAGATTATTTCTTTGCTTATAAACTGATGATCATTCTCTAAATTAGCCAATGTGGAACTCTCTCCAAACGTCATATCAGTTTATTTTTCTATGGCAGCTATCCTAATGGGCAATTGGATGTGTATTTAATTTTCCTACACACAGGCCAAACTTACGAATATGGACCCTGTTGTGAGCCGAAAGCAGAACAAATGTACTCACAACACCAATGAACGGAACAAAGAGACACCAAGATATTTACATGGTTCGGAGAGAAGAAGTTCCCCTACATCCACGGGTAGCAACCAATAACTAATAAAACAAAGCGTTACAAGTGAATACCTCACTATCACACTATATAGACTCTCACCAATATGTCGCTCAATGAATACAATGTGACACACAAAACATTCCCAAATCCCGATATCAAATTCCGATATGACTAAATCTAATTCAAATAACCAAATCAAATCAAAACTTATGACAATTTACAATAGCCCACCAGCACACCTCCTCGACCTCTTTCTGGTCCGGCGAACATTATCTGGTAGCTGTTGATGTCGGACACCCGTTAGGAATAGCAACTGTCACGACAACATTATGATAAACATAATGATCAGTACTATCGTGAAGGATAAGGGATATCTCCCAATGCTGAGCACACAATAATGTATGAGGTTCCACCATTTTTCCATTTTTCCATTTTCATTATCATTTAATACAAGTCCGTTAGCGTCTTCCTTCATATCATATCATTTCTCATATTCGTTTATCATATCATTAATCATATCTTTCATGCGTATATCGAGGTTGTATTTCATGCTAGTTCGTCATTTTGTATGTCAATCATATCATTCATGTCACACATATATTATATCATAACATTACCATGTTTTGAAACATAACAATCCATATCATGTACATATCATATCATGTTATATATCATATATCATAACAGTCACATAGCATATCTCGGGCATGCCTTCAACATATCTTATCATAGCTATATCAATTCATCAAACATATCTTACCATAACATATAGCATATCATTATCATATTATATTATAATATATATATTAATACATACATCGTTCCCATATCACAACCATTTCGTAAACATGTCGCAATCATATCATTCCATATATATATATACTGGTTATATCGTTTCCTAAACTTATCTTAACCATATCATTTCATGAACATATCCTACTCATATCGTTTCATGAACGTATCCTAGTCATACCGTTACAGAACATATCCTAACCATATTGTTTTATCAGTCTATCATAATCATATCATTTTCTATACATAACCTAATCGTATATCTATCGTAACCATATCGTTTTCTATACATAGCCTTATCATATCGTTTTATCAATTTATCATAACATATCATTTTCTTTACATAACCTAACCATAACGTTTTATGAACATATCTTAATTCTATTGTTACATTACGTATATCGCATCATTCTCATATCCTATCTCAAACATATTATTGATCACTTCATACTGTAAGAGTTATCATATCATTCACATATCATAACATATACCTATCATATAATAGTCATATCGATTTATAAACAATTCACACATATCAAATATATGACACGTGCAGAATTACAGGACACGTGTCAACATCAAATATAATCATACTGATAGTAAGATCACTTACTTGGTTGACCTTAACTACATTCGATTCTATTTTCAAGGTTGATATGCCACACTTTGCTCCGCAAATCGACCTCGCGTATCTCATCTTAGACTACCATCATTAAATTTATACCTATCAACACAAGAGATCTCCGAGAAACAATACTGTCGGTCCTCCACACTTCATATAAATTTGGTATGGTTTTTATAAATAAATGTCTCATAGCTGTATTCACTTATATTATACATTAAATTATTAAATTATAAATTTAATCTTCAAAATTTCGTAGTTTTTAAACTTTCAAAACTAAAAAAAAAAACTAATTTGTGTATTTTAAAATTTATTAGACTCAAAATTAAAAATTCTATAATTGAATTATATTAATATATCTTTTAGTGGTCGAGTGGTTAAGGTATGTGCCTGCTAAGTAAATGAGATTTTCCTGCTGAGAGTTTTTTGTTGTTTGACTTTGAACACATAGGCTGGGAGCCCCTTATTAGTTGAAACTGTGTTACATTTTGTTTAGCCACATATATCATCAAAGTTGTAAGAGTTTATTAATAAATCGAGTGGTTAAGGCGTGTGCTTGCTAAGTACATTGGATTTTCCTGCGAGAGTTCGAATCTCTCAGGCGAAGATCTTTCAAATTTTGTTACTTGGGTCCGGGCTGGTTATTAGTCGAAACCATGTTACATTTTGTTTAGCCACTAGATCATCAATGTTGTAAGAGTATATCAATAAAATCATATTGGCAAATGAAAGTTGCTTTGGCCGAGTGGTTAAGGCGTGTGCCTACTAAGTACATAGGATTTTCCTGCCAGAGTTTGAATCTCTCAGGTGAACCTAGAACCTATTGATTCCTCTCCTTGAACAGTAAACTCCTGAACCAGATTGAACTCCTTGTTCCGTTATTGTTCGTTATTCGAAGGCTCGTAACCTCGGGCTCATAGCTTCGCTCCTTCCCCTTATTGAACTCCTTGTTCCGTTATTGTTCGTTATTCGAAGGCTCGTAACCTTGGGCTCATAGCATCGCTCCTTCTCCTTCACCTCGTAAACTCGGTTTCACAATTCCATTGTCTGCCCCTCTATTCCCTTCAAACACTCTTTTACTCTTCTATAAGTGGTTAAGGCGTGTGCCCGCTAACTACATGAGATTTTCAAGAGTTCGAATATCTCACACGAGGTTATTAGTCGAAACCATGTTACATTTTGTTTAGCCACATAGATCATCAATGTTGTAAGAGTATATTAATAAACTCATATCGGCAAACGACAGTCGCTTTGGCCGAGTGGTGGTTAAGGCGTGTGCCTGCTAAGTACATGGGATTTTTCGGCGAGAGTTCGAATCTCTCAGGTGACGATCATACATTCTGTTATAGATCATCAACGTTGTAAGTATATTAATAAACTCAAATTGGCAAACGACAGTCGCTTTGGCCGAGTGGTTAAGGTGTGTGCCTGTTAGAGTTTGAATCTCTCAAGCGACGCGACGATCTTTCAAAAATTTTTGGGCCGGTTGTTTGTTTAGCCATATAGATCATCAACGTTGTAAGAGTATATTAATAAATTTATATTGTTTAACAACAATTGCTTTGGTCAAGTGGTTAAGGTGTGTGTGCTTGCTAAGTGCATTGGGTTTTGCTGCAAGAGTTTGAATCTCTCAGGCTATATAACCTTTTCTTGTTTACAGGACTAACGTTGTCTTGTTTTGTTACAGGACTTGGGTACTATACTAGTGTTTTTTCTAGTGAGTCCAATTTTTGTTGATTATGGAGTGTTGAGGGTTGTTGTGTTAGATACCAATGCTAGTGTTTAGTTTGGTGAGTCCTAGGTCGGGCTCGAGAGATACGCAGTTAGTTGTTTCAACGCAGGTTTGTTGTGTTACATGCTTAGATACTAAAGTTAGTGTTTTATCTAGTAAGTCCTAGGTTGGGATGGAGAGATAGGCCAGTTAGTTCTCTGATGGGATAGCCCACATCCATTGGGTAGTTGTATTTTTCCGCTTTGTCTGTTGACTCTTAGAGAAAGGAAAATTAGTTCTCTAGTGGGATAGTCGACAACCATTGGTCTGTGTTACAAGCTTAGATACCGATGCTAGTTTTGCCATGGTTTGCCTTGTGAGTCCCTGACCAAGTTCGAGAGAAAGGCGATTTAGTTCTATGATGGGATAGCCCACAGTCATTGTGCAGTTGTATTTTTCCACTTTGTCTATTGAGTCCCAAGCCGAGGGCGAGTTAGTTCTATAGTGGGATAGCCCACAGTCATTGAGTAGCTGTATTTTGTCGTGTTTTAGCTGCAAGTCTCGAAGACTGTGAGAAGGTTCATCAATGAGATAACCCATAAGTAGTGCACAAGTTTTCATATTCTTTCTGGAGCACAATAAAGTTTAGTGGGTTAGTGGGTCAAGTTAGCAGCCAGTCGGATGTTCAAATGGTCATCCAGAGATGTCAAGATTAAGTGGTAGAAAATTTCACAATCCACGATGCGATTGTGCCATCGAGTAAGTCATCAAGGACGAGGACTATTTTAAGTGAAGGATAGTGTCATAACCATACTATGATAACAGTAGATTTTGATCCCTACATGCAGATCGACAAGGTGGTGATTCTCAAGTGGCGTCCATCCAGCCACGTGAGGGATGAAGCAAACAACTCTCATGATGCGACTGAGGAGGACGGTGCATCATCCAATACATGAAGAAGAGTGTGCATTAAAGCCAAGTTAGGCATAAGTAAGGTTGGAGAGAAGACATGATTGTTGAAGACAAGCTTGGAGAGGGTCAGGTAGGGCCCCATGCCATAACCTTAGAAGTCGGAGTTTCGATACGAGTCTCAGCATGTGGCTCACAAAATTTGGTGTCAATCGGACACCCAACGAACGCTCCATGGGACCGTATGGCTACTCGCCAAAATTATGTGTACTCCAGAAAGATTAGAAATGTGTCTAAATATACTATAGGGGAGACATGGTGTCAGCTCTCTACCAACTTTTGACACTTGTGATCTAAGTAAGGTGCCTTGTGGCACACAGCTTCCTTTGAAATTGATATTTCAAGGACAATGTCAAACGTCATGGGTGTGCTAAAATTGCTCCCCAACCCATATGCCAAAGGTTGGTATATACACTCATTATCCGGTACGGAGTCTATAAATAAAATGGAACGGACACAAGAGGGTTTATGCTCCAATGAGAACCCGATTGGGTAGATGTCCGAGATGTTCCAATACACGAGTCAGTTCCAATAAATATGTACGAATAAGTCAAGATAGTCGAGTTGTCTCGTGATGACGATTGAGATGCGACGTTGACATAAGAGTCTTTGGCCTAGAGTAGAGACAAGGTTGAGTCGAATGACATGTTTTAATGTAGAAGCAAGTCAGCTAAACATGCAATTGAACATGCATGCACGAGCAACATGTGTAGCCGAACAAACTTGAATTTTACACAAGTTGTGTCTCGTTGCTGAAGGAGAACCTCGTCTAAAGTTCGACGAAGTCAAAAATACGAGCATAATATGTGTGGAATTTATCACGAGCCTGTCAAGATCATGAGACAACAGAATTAAAAAGGTAAGAAAGTTGAATTTAAAAACTCAAGAACTAAAATGATACTAAAATCTAAGGGAGAGGTTAGTTCATAAAATATTTGTTTATTCATTTTTTAAGATATTTAATTAAATTTTAATTTTAATTTTAAAATATTTTTTAAGAAATTATATTTAAAATAGTTACAAAATTATTTTAAAAAATTCGGACAAATATAAAAAAAAATAATTATGAAATAAAAATAAAATAAATAAATGTATATATATTTGCATTAGAGACAAAAATATATTTTTTAAAATCTTGAATTGATTTGATTAATTCAAAAGGAAAGCAACCAGCCTCAACCAAGTAAGAGTCAAAAAGTATAATTTTTCAACTAAAATAACTAAAATGGTATTGTAATAGTCATATAATAAATAAAATACGCCTTGACGGTCAACAAGAGTCGCTTTGGCCGAGTGGTTAAGGCGTGTGCCTGCTAAGTACATGGGGTTTCCCCGCGAGAGTTCGAATCTCTCAGGCGACGTTTTTATTTCGCTTTTTTCTGTTACTTTTATTTTTATTATTAAAACCCAATAATCGAGGCGTCTGCGTGCTAAATATTGATGCTGACTGTTCTATTTTTTAAAGAATAAAAAAGTAAAGAATCAAAGTCAACCCAAATCACTGTTCTATTTTTTAAAGAATAAAAATGTAAAGAATCAAAGTCAACCCATATCTCCATAAATCCTTTTATTAGTCATACTTTTAAGACTTTTTAGGTAAATATCATTTTTTTTTTAATTTTAGAGATTGTGACTAATATTGTGTATGATGCCTTCCTCGGTGTCTCGAGTGACCAAGTGTGAGTCACTCATTTGATTCGGTAATAACAGCAAGGTACTATTTATTTAGCTTCGTATACAAATTTGTTCACATCCTTCAATGCAGGTTCTTATGGTCTCGTGAGAATGGGAAGTGGTTTCCAAGTCTAATAAATTTTGAGATATTGGTTTGAAGATCGATAGTGAAGATGACTCGGTACTATAAGATGCTAGATGTGTGCCTAGTATCATGATAGATTTAATTTCAACGAGAACTCTTATATGTTTCGTACTTTGTTAGTTGAATGAATTTGTAGGAGTCAATCTTTGAGTCTACCAAAAATATCAAAGATAATTGTTGAAACACGAGCATAACCTTGGACCTTGTTCCAGTGGGAGACAAGATCGTTGTCTTGTGTACAGGTCGGAGATTGTTGAACTTGTGGAGAAAGATTAGCCAATGGACCTCTTAAGAGAACTGTGAATGTTTGCTTAATCCACCACACCTAAATGGTGTGAAAGTTATCTTATTTATAATCAAATAAATTACAAGGATATGGAAATAGTAATAAATGGAAATAACAATAAATGGAAAGATACTATAGTAATAAGGCAAATGTTAGATATTTGCCTTATAATAAAATATCAAATATAATATATATGGTAAACTATAATTTATTACTAAATATCCTTAACACCCCACCGCAAGCTAAGCGTCGGATTTAAACGAACGTGAAGCTTGAATCTGAAAAATTCAAAGAGGTTGAGAAACACTTTTCGCGAAGATGTTAACAACCTGGTTCAGAGGAGGCGTAGAGAAACACTTTCTTGGCCATCGAAAACTGCAGAGAGATCGCCGCTCAGCGGCAATGCTGCCTTGGCTTCGGTGAGAATATGTCTAACCCATGAAGAGGGATTGTCGCTTAGCGACGATGCTGACTTGGCTCTGGTGAGAATATGTCTAACCCCAAGAAGTAGAAGGGGAAACCTAGAGCAAGGGACAAAGACAATGTTGAAGCCGGAAGAGTCGCCACATTGGGCGAATGAGCCAATTTTGGCGAGAAGGGCAGCTGGAAGAGTCGCCACATTGGGGCGAAGGAGCCAATTTTGGCGAGAAGGGCGGCGGCAACTTGGTTGGCGAAGATGCCAGTGCGGCGCCCAGATTCCAAAGGTAAATCTCTGCAGAAGGTCGATGGGCTTATTGAGATTCTGTATATTTTCGAAGAGGGATGCTGATGAAGATCCTAAGATTAGGGTTTTTGCGAAGGATGAATGATGAAGGGAAAAATTGGGAAGAAAATGAAAGAGGCTATGTTTGGAAAAGGTGAGGTTGTATGTACAGAGTATGGCGAAGGATGATTTGGAGGTCAAAAAGGTGGAGCCGAAGAATAATCAATCGACTCTGCATGTGACAGCCATGACGACTGCCCCTGCGGCATCAAAGACAACAGTGGTGGTGGAGAAGAACAGTAGAAGATTTCAAAAGCCATTGAAAAGAAAGGATCTAGGTTGCTAAACCAAAATGGCTCTGATACCATGTGAATGTTTGCTTAATCCACCACACCTAAATGGTGTGAAAGTTATCTTATTTATAATCAAATAAATTACAAGGATATGGAAATAGTAATAAATGGAAATAACAATAAATGGAAAGATACTATAGTAATAAGGCAAATGTTAGATATTTGCCTTATAATAAAATATCAAATATAATATATATGGTAAACTATAATTTATTACTAAATATCCTTAACAAGAACAACATCAACCCATTGTGCAATGCTATGTTGACTACCTTTTTGTTGGAATATATATAGATATATCTGTTTACTGTTGTCAACTTATCTCTTGAATGTGAAATTCGAGGATTAATGTCCGATCCACAAGGACATATTGCGTTTGTCGATCTCATAATAGGTATATTTTGTTCTTATTCTCTCACCACTGTGAATAAAAGATCTCATAATAGGTATATTTTGTTCTTATTCTCTCACCACTGTAAATAAAAGTTTCAATAAACGTTAAATATATTTTTTTTAAGATAATCAATATGGGTGAAGTAATAACAACAATTTTGGACATTAATGTCAACATATTTCCAAAATTGAGAGGAAAAATGTAAACATACTTTTTTAAAAAAATTATCAATAACTCAACACAAACGGTAAGATTTAGTGAAAATATTTAGACTAAAGTTAGACATGAAAATACGTAATATTTTCACCAACAGCTTAATTCTTAACGTTATTTTCAAATGAGCATGGTTAAAGTAATAGTTATCTCTTTTTTTAAGTCGAATCTCTTGCTCATTTTCGAGTTGGGTTGAAGACCCATGCACCCTTCTCCTCTCCTCCTTACCCATTTGTTGTTCTTTTTGAGTTTTATGTTGCTTTGTTGTGGTTTTATTTAAGCTAGAACTTAAAAAACAAGGATCAAAATGTTGACTCTCTGGTAATGTTATGTACATATGTTCTTAATAATATATTGGATGCATGTTTAATTGATAAGGAAATAAAGTAGCTGAATTGTAACACATTATGTGGGTTTAAAACATGAATATATAAACAATATTGTCTTATCAAGGAAAGAAATGTCTTGATATGCTTTTGTACACATAAATGACAAAAACAACAAATGATCCAAACCCTTTGCTGCTAACAAAACACCATGTTTTGAAGGTACACAAACTTACCAAAAGTTGTCTCTCAACTTGGGATTTGTAGAACAGAAGCCCTTTCTTTTGCACTGCAAAACGCTGCTTTATCTTCAATCTACCTTCCCACCTCTAACTCTCTCAGCTGTTCATTCTTTTATTTTGTGGGGTTTTATTGACAGATAAGAAATCATATAATATATGGGGAAATATATATATATATAATGAAGAAATGAGGGACAAAGAATATATATATATGTATGTGGGATTTTTGTTTTCCCCTTCCAAAGAAATTGTAAAATAAATGAAGATTTGGAGAGGTTTAGAGGTTGGAGATCAAAGGAAATGAGGCAATGAGGATATATCTTGCATGAAGCTTTCCAAATCCCATTCATTATTACCCATCTTCAAGCTGTCTTGTAAGTGTCCATGGCTTCCCATGTCTCCAAACATCTCCTCCACATCCAAATTCTGCTCATTTGTGCCCACATACTGACCAAAACTGCTTTTATTGTTCATTAATGGAGGGTGGTTCATCATCTCTTCATGTGGAACACATACCACTTCTCTTTCAATTTCCATTGATCTTTCACCCTCCAAACATCCATACCTAAACCGCTCTTCCATTCTCATTCCCATTTCTGTCAAGCACCCTCCTCCTCCTCCTCCTCCTCCTCCTGGTGCTTGCAGGAAGCCATTGGTGGCCTCGGCCACAGAGGCCATTTGGAAGTTGTTGTCTACAAAAGCCATGGATGAACCGTCAAATGAGCTGGATCCTGTTGCCGAAAATGGTAGTTGGGAAGACGATGAGGAGGTCGACGATGAATCCATGCTTATGTTCATACTCATGATGTCGTGTTCTTGCATTGCCATTATCCCTCCATACATCATGTCGAATCTAGGATCTGATGATTCATGGCTGTATGGAGAGGACGAAAGGTTGTTTTTTAACCTTTTCTTTAACGTGGAATTCCAAAAGTTCTTTATTTCGTTGTCTGTTCGTCCAGGCAAACGAGATGCAATTTGAGACCACCTGTTGATTGTTTCCAAAGAAAATTGGATTGATTAGTCTGGAAACTCGAACAAAGAATTGATGCATAAGGGAGCCCCTCAAACATGCCAAATGTTTATAAATCCGACACCATTTGAATAAAGATTTGATTTACAACATAACAAGTAATGCTCATTTTTTCACACCATCTTTACAAAATTCCTAGGAATGCAATGTATTCTCTATGTAATATGACGTGAAATCCATGACATTACCACTGTTGAACACATATAAACCAAATAATCATATCATATTACAACCATAACTTATCTAAACAAAGCTATCACGAATGACAAGTTTCTGGATTTAGTGACCATATAGTTTCCCAAAAAAAAAAAACTCATTTGAAACTCTCATTTGGGTATGAAGAAAAATGAGTGAAGGAGGGAGAGAGGGAGAGAGAGAGGACCTGTTGCCTATGAGGG
Organism: Cucurbita moschata; assembly: GCF_002738365.1. Lineage (NCBI taxonomy): Eukaryota > Viridiplantae > Streptophyta > Magnoliopsida > Cucurbitales > Cucurbitaceae > Cucurbita > Cucurbita moschata. Next base: position 1,618,236 of record NW_019268520.1, on the reverse strand, counting down.
AATGCAAATGCACAATAAGCTCTTCTTCCTGGGGAGAGAAGGCTCCACGTTTAAGGTCAGGGCGAAGATAATTAATCCAACGAAGACGACAACTCTTGCCACATCTCTGAAGCCCTGCATTCCTAGCAATGTCACTCCAACAGCCCTGCCCATTGTTCAACATATACCTCATCAGCTTCTCGTCCTCCTCCGGCGACCACAGCCCTTTCCGGTATTTGTTCTTCTCAGCATTCTCTTTTCCGGGAACCACTTCCGGTTTTCTCATTCTTATGTTTTTTTTGTTCTTTCTCCCAACTGAGTTTGGTCACTGCATGGAGAATTGTACATATATATGTGTGTGTGTGTTGTGAGAGGTATGTACAGAGAGAAAAAGAGAAGGCTTCATGGCGTGGTAAGGGTGATGATGATGGAGACGGTTGGGGATGCTTTGGTTGCTTGAAGAATATGGGTTTGAATGGTGAATGTGTTGAGAGAGAGAGAGAGAAGATTGTGTTGGTTGGTTGCTAGGTGGAGTGGAAAACGGATTGGAGGGGGACCTCCATTTGTGTATGTGTCTCTCAATGGAGAGAGAGATAGAGAGGGAAGGGGATGTTTGGTCTTCTTGTCTTTGACTCAATTCTTGTCCTTTTTTTTGCATTTTTCTTCACTCACAAGGTAATCATTGTCTCTGTATAACAAAGAGCTACAGTTTTGCTTCCACTTCACATAATAATCTCTCTCTCTCTCTCTCTCTCTAGAGACACGTGACTATGAAGAATAAACCTAGAGAGAGAAAGTACATTGGTACTTTGGGATGTGTTTCTCTTAGTGTTCCACAACTTGATAAATGTTTTTCTTTTTCTTCCTTCCATTGATCCCTTCAATTCAAGATTGGACACTGTCCAATTATTTTTAATTCTCTGTTCATGAGATCTCCTTTCATTCAAGGCCACTGTTTGAACAGATTTCTTCACCGAAGTAAATGTATAACACCAAATCCTACAACCATTTGCCTCTTCTTATGACAAAAGCATGACTAAATCTTCGAAAGAAAATTGATTTTCCTAAAGAGACATCATGGACATATCACCTTCCTCTGGTCTCTAATGTACAAAATGGATAGATTGATTGTGTTTTATTTGAATAAAAGTTAATTGGTCTACATGTCCACACTTAATACATGTTATAGAAGTGATGGAAAGAATTTGAAGAGTTTGGAGGTGTGAGATCCCACATCGGTAGGAAAGGAAAACGAAGCATTCCTTATAAGAGTGTAAAAACCTCTGCCTACTAGACATGTTTTAAAAACTAAGGAAGCCCGAAAGGGAAAACTCAAAAAGGACAATATCTGCTAGCGGTAGACTTGAGTCATTCCAAATGGTATCAGAGCCAAACACCGGGCAATGTGCCAACAAGGACGCTGGGCCCCTACGGGGGGTGGATTGTGAGATCCCACAACAGTTGGAGAGGGAGAACAAAACATTCTTTATAAGAGTGTAGAAATCCATTTTAAAAACCTTGAGGAGAAGTCCAAAAGGGAAAACCCAAAAAAGACAATATCTACTAATGGTAGGCTTGGGTCGTTACAAATGATATCAGAGCCAGACACCTAGACAGTGTGCCAGCGAGGACGCTGGGTTCCCGAGGGGGGTGGATTGTGAGATCTCCAACAGTTAGAGAGGGGAACGGAGCATTCCTTATAAGGGAACGAAGCATTCCTTATAAGAGTGTAGAGAACCCAGAGGGGGGTGAATTGTAAGATCCCCATCAGTTGGAGAGGGGAACAGAGCATTCCTTATAAGGAAACGAAGCATTCCTTATAAGGGAACGAAGCATTCCTTATAAGGGAACGAAGCATTCCTTATAAGGGAACGAAGCATTCCTTATAAGAGTGTAGAAATCTCTCCCTAGCCATTGGAATATTTCCAATGAATATAATAAGTTGAAAACCTGGTTGTTTTCTATAACTTGATGCGGGCCAAACTTCCTCAAGAAGATGGATCATAAAAGCATACAGCAAGAAGTGGGGCCTTCAACACCCCGATTTGATCCTCAAAAAAATCTCATGGTATTGGTGTGCCCTTCCAACATTTGGTACCTTTTCTTTTTCCTGTTTTCAAGAGAAGAGAATGAAAAAGAAGAGCCAAAATTGTAATCAAACAGATCTAAAATAATTGTAGTGGGTACACAGTGCAATGCAATAATCAAAAACTTAATCTAATAAATATGGTAAATCAGCTTGTGAGCATTCTTGATAATAAAGTCACATGAACAGATATTGCTTGCTACATCAATTAAGAGATAACATGACCCATCTAATAGTTAGCTCCATTAATTGCAACAGTAACTCAAATTCCTTCATTACCAACAACAATTTCAAGCAATCTAGCTAGCCTAATTGATTGTCTACGTGGTATTTGTGTATTCTTATCCAAAAACATACCCATCATTGCTGTCAATTGCTTGGAATGCGCATAAAAATTATACAAGTATTCCATACGTATTCATCACCCTTCCCTATTCATTCTTACCTGATCAAGAACAGAGTTTGCAAGTTTAGATCCTTTCTGATAACATAGATTTTGTGCAGGTCATGCTACAAAAATTGATATCACTAAATCACAGATACACTGCAAAAGAGCGAAACACAGACAGAAAAATTTTAAAAAATGAAAAAGAAAGAAAGAACTAACCTACCTTCTTTCAAGAAAGTCTTTTTTAAGCAATTCGTTCCTCTACCTAATCCCTCTCCCTGCATGCTAAGTTTGAGAGAAAGAAAATCCCTCTATGCACCATATTATCGGGGAAAATACATCACTATTTCCAGTCATTGTCACAAAGAAAACAGTTCTACAGGTCCTTGTCAATTCATGAGATTGCAAGGGAAAATATATTGTTTTTTAGTCTGAGCATCCCTATGTTTTCCCCACTGAAAGAGTAAGTAATTTTCCTGAGCAAAAAAGAAAATGGGAGACTCCAAAGTTACTCAAATGTTCAATAAAGCGCTCTATTCTATCTATATACAGCTGTACCAAAAATCCAAGTCATGATTATGATCCAACACAAAGCAACATCCTACTTGGATACAAAGATAAGAAAACCAACCTGTTCCTCAATACAACTGGCAATCATCAGTGACACAAGGAGAATTTAATTGCAGATTTCTTTTTTCTTTTTTAAGAACTTGTATTCATATCAAAACAAAAGCTTTTCGACCCAAAATCATGATACATAAAGTGGAAGAACTCAAAGAAACCTCAGATAAAAGGTGAATGTCTTTCATGTTAGTGCTTCTATTGAAAGTGCCTCTTCTGCATCTGAGACCCCAAGAGATGCTGTCATCATAAGGAAAAGCAGATCAGAGCTACAAAAGAAGTCCAGCTTTTTATATCCCAGGAATAGCAGATGGCATTTGGTGAATACAGAAAAGGCAAATGAAAGATATATACAAAAATTAACATAGTAAAAAAATCATTGAACTTCATATAAATCCAGAAAAGGACAAGGGAAAATAAATGGCAAAATTAAAACACTGAAATCATTGGACTCCATTCCAAATGTAAAGCATCATGATTTTCAAAGTGCAGGAAAACTAAGATGAGAAGCTTGTATTCTTTGAAGAATACATTTGCATTTTACTTGATATCACGTATTACCAATCCAAAGGTTGTAATCAGAACAACTCAAGTTTATTGTAGCCAGGAAGTGCTACCAAAAAACTTTGTATTAGGGAAGGATCCAAGTCAGTCAAAAATTGTGGCATTAATATGTCATAACGCCACATGTAAACACTCACATGGTCGAGTGGACATCTTATGAAATATTGTGTATCACAAGTTGAGACAACCTAAAAGAAAATGAAAATAATTCCCACTGCAAAAAACTTGAGATATTTGAAATTTTAACATTTCTCGTTGAGATTGTGTTGTACAATCAATTGTTTCTCCAATATAATGAAGAGTCCGGATGCAATTTCTCATTGCACGATCTGTTGAATTTGTTGATTATATTGGTGGTTCCAGAAGGAATGGAAGCAACAAAATCTGCAAGGAGAGATCTTGTAAACTAGAACCTCGAAATTTTTTATTTCAGCCTCATAGTAACAATTGGGTAGTGAGATATGAAGCCATTAGTTTGTATTACCATTGATAATGATAGACCTGTCGTCATTTGGAAGAAAACTTAGCATCGATTCTGAAGTACCTGGGAATAAGATACTCTTAAACCAAGTAGCTTTTACTAGATTATAATCCACCGAAACTCTTATTTCCACTTAGATGGTTGTATAACATCATATCAAGTTAAGGTAAAAGGGCAACAAAAATAACGGGGAAAAAAAAGAAAATATCTTTTTCCATTAACATGGATGACAGAATGACGACGATGGACATTGTGCCACAGAAGTTGAACATCTTTTCAGAGTCCATCAAAAGTTACAGGTTGACGCAAGAACCTCTCCATTTGACGTGCCCGGGTTTTAATGGACATGTCCAATACCTTCTCGCCAAATTCTACAACTAGACCACCAAGTATGCTGGGATCAATCTGGCAAATACAAGAGTACTGTTATATTTTCTCAGAAGGCATGCATGCAATTTGAAGCCTAAAAAATTTCCAACCGAAGTACCTTCTGCTCGAGCTTAACCTTCTTGCCCTGTCCAATTATATCTTGCAACGTCTCCGTCAATTCTTTCTCTTCTTGTGGTGGAATGGGCTGGGAAAAAACCAATCAGTTGTAAGGTGCATTGAGGTTTATACAATTTAATATCAAATTTTTTTTCTTTTTTGGTAAGAACTTTGAAATACTAATTTGAAATATAATATGTCAAATAAGAGGTAAAATTACACAGAGCCGAAAGATAAGTTGTGGTTCAATATTTTAGATGACAATAAATTTACTTCAGGTATCTCTGTGACTGACATTTTCATCCGAGAACAACGAATGGATAGAATCAATACGCTAAAAGTAAAATAAACGTAAATAATTTGATAAGGCTCCTAACACAAATATATAAAAGGCATCCCACGACATCCACAAATCAGTTGCCAAATTTCAATGAGTCATCATCCCATAGACACAAATATCACTTTGCACAAGTTAATGCTAAATATATTCCACTTTGAACTTTGTAGCCGAGAATCTGGTTGTTGCCTGAATTAAAAGAAAAGAAAAGAAAATAAAATAAAATAAAAAGGGCAGAGAAACTTACAATAACAGTAGTAACAACTGCTTCAACTTCTCCCCTATGAGCCATAGTCAACTCCAAAAATCTCTTTGCTATGCTATCTACATATCTCAGCCTCCCATTCTCAGCCAGCACAACTACAATAAATAATCAAAATAATTTGAGGAAAGAATGCAGGTAATACTCCTTGAATTAATGCATTTTAATTGCCTGTAACAATAATTTCCCAGCATGAGTACTTCGGCAATTAGAACAAAATGAAAGATGCATGAGTCAAGGGAACAAAAATAAAAAAATAAAAGAGTAACAAGAACCCATTAACCATAAAAAATATCTAAAAAAATCATATAGTATAAAACTCACTTCTTCAATCATGAAGGGAAAAATACCCATCCCTCTCAAGCAAAATCTTATATAGGATATGAAATGATATAATTTAAGATTAGAACATTAGCATAGAAAAAGAATTACACTTTAACAGACAGATTGTGTTGCATAATAGGCCAAAGCTAAATTCACTTTTCATCCACACAACTAAAGAAGAGTAATGAATCCTACCTAAAAAGTTCTTTACGACATCCGAAAATTTAGCTTCCGCAGAAATTTCAGTGATAGCCTTAACTCTAGTTTCAGCTGGAACTGACAGGTCCATTGTGAACTGAGAAAATGTTGGGCTTTTCTTAATAGCCTCGACAAAGTTAACAAGCTCAGACTCCACGTTGTCTAAAGAATTAGCTTTTACTGCAGCTATATACAGAGCAGAGGCATAGTTTCCAGACCCTCCAAACAATGCAATAGGAAGCTGAATATAGAAAACAGGAAAACGCGCTTGTAAAATTAACTTCAACCAATCAAACAAGAAACATAAATCACGTATATACTTTGAGCTCCAGAGAGAATATTTAAGAGTAATTCTAAAAATCTATAAGGGAAAATGATATATGATGAGGCATCTAAGGCGATGATTCACCTCCTTCACTTTTGCTTCACTTTTCCCTGATGCAGCGGCATAGGTCCTTGAGAGCTGCAGCAAATTAGTGAGCACATTATTGAAGTGATACAACCATACTCAGACAAAACCAGTGAAAAAGCAAAAAAAATAAAAATAAAAAAAGAAAGAAACTGGCTCTATTCATGACAACATCGACCAATTTTCAGGGGAAATTGAAAACATAAGCTCCCGATACCTTGTGAAACTTGTTTAGCAAAGAAACTGTCATATTCAATTTGCTAAGAATGCACAAGGACTCAAAACGTTAACCCCTAATTATTCAGATAGCTTGTGAATTCGCTTGGAATCAAACATTCACCACATACAGTACACAAGTTCAGATAATCAAAATTATATTCTCCGGATCACGGTTCCCTTTACCCGAGCAAACAAACAGATTACGAATCCTAAATCAACGATTACAGAATACAAGACCGCCACATTTTGCCTTAAACTCGACATAGATGAGACAACGAACAAGACAACCATATTAACAATCCAAAACCGAAAATAACAATGAGCGCCAAAGAAGATAAACAAATGAGGTGTCGTAGGAGTACCAGTACCGGAGTGCAGGACGATTCGGACCTCAAAAACTTGCTGAGGACAGGGATGGTGGATCTCATGCGACTAGCCAACGCCATTTCTCTACAAAGAAACGCTAACTTCTCAAACACAGGGTTCGGCCTTGCAGGTTATGAGGAGAACAGAAGTTTCAGATTCGAGTTTCGAGCTGCAAAGAAGAAAGTGAGTGTTCTTACCGCTAAAACCACCTGCGATAATGTGGGATTTTTCATGAAACCCCGCTAGATTCTGACACGTATAACCTAATTTTTCCTTTTACCAATTTTCAATTTTCAAAAATAGCATAATCAAAATAAAATCAATTTCTTTATAGAAAATTCCTATAAATTTTGTACTTTGTAATAAATATATTTCTCAACTTTTAAAAGCATAATACTCTTAAATTAAAAAAAAAATGATAAAAAAAACTATTAATATATCATTTTAAGAATATTAAAGAATTTTCAAATTGTCTAATACTCTAATAGTATAGATTTTCAAATTGTCTAATACTTAAATTAAAAAAAATGATAACCGTTTATATGCACATCGTCACCTCCTTAAATTTTATCTTTTTTTTTTTTCCTTCGCTTCAATACACTCTTACTCTCATTTTTTCTATTTCTGAGTCTTTAAAACTTTCTCCGGATCATCCAAAGACCTTAAGACTTAGATATTAAATAAAGTTATATAATAATAGTTCACTGTGAGTTAATACGTCGTTTGAGTTTAATACACAAAAACAAGACACATTAAAAATTTGAGCGATAATTTTGAGGACAATATCAGATAAAGAAATAGAATACGAGCAACCAGGAAGACTTAATTGATCATTTGGGTATTCAAGTTAGTCAATTTGTGAAGGTTATCTATGATTAAAAAATGTTTGAAATTCCTAGGCTCCTGAATATCATGACAGAAACAACAGCCGCCACGGCAGCCTTTGCATTCCCAACCACCAGCAATGTGAGGGTACTGGTGTGCTTGATCAACAAGAAAATGGTCAAATTCACTAAATAAGCCATCGTAGCATTGCCAAGCAATAAGAACACAATAAACGAATTCCTCCAGCTTCATCGACAGTAATGGCACCAACATTCCCTTCAATACAAAGACTAATAGGAAGCAAATTATAGCAGCCATTAGAGGCAGCCATATACAACAATTTCATAGAGTGACGTTTCTCAGCCTCCGAGGTCAACAATATCTTCTGAACCACACATTTCAACGTCCTCCCAAAATAAAGAACTTTCTAAATAACAACTCATCAGTGGAAGTCCAGAAATTAGAGATCTGACAAGCTAGACAAGGTAGAGATAGCCAGATAGGATGACTCCTAACACCATTCCCACCCCACGTAGTTCTTTGATTCTTCGTCCTTGTGAAATAATACCATCTTTAAGGTAGCTTCCAAGAATTGAACTAATCTTGTTCTAGACACAAAAGACTACCATCTTTAAGGTGGAATCCAAGAATTCATTCCATTCACAACGAGCAAAAGGTAGAGCGGATGTTCATTGTTTCCTAGTAAGATAACAACGTTGCTATCAAAATTTTGATGAGTGCTTTGCTTTCAAGCCTTTGTGACACCTTTTCCACTGCATCTGTATCAACAGATACACAAAAATCAACCAGAAATGACTGCTCTTAATGTCAATTGCAAAGCTTCAAAACAACAAAATACTTGCCATTTAGAGACTAGTACTTGATTTTCCAGAGTAAGGAGGAATGTGAGCGATCAACTGCATAGATCAGATCCGAAGAGATGCACCCCGACAACTGATGAGCAATTAACCTCGACTTCAACAATGACAGTAACCGAGCATGTCGTGCCTGTTTCCTTGTCAATGCTTGAACATAAGCATTTAGTCCTAGCCATTCAACTTCTCCATCTTCTAACTCCAATCTTGGACGTGGAAGCGAATCGAGCTGAATAGAAGACATCCTGTTCTTTACGAGCACATCCATGTACCTACCATGCGAAAGAATGAATGATTCCAACAGAAATATGTTTCGCAAACATCTAAAAATTAAACTACATAGGTTTTCAGAACGAAGCGCAGACACGTTAACCAGGTATGAGACTGACCTTAGAGATCTTAGAATGATGTTCAAAAGAAATTTTCTGCTGAATTTGCACATATATGACAAATGGCATATGTAGCAATGGAACTTCATGGCACATAAAAGAAATGCTTGAAAAATGTTTAATCTGACCACTGCAGCAGTATTGATATTCAAATCAAAGAAGATCGGATGGCATTTGGGCCTTAAATAGTCACACAGCTTTGCCTTCAGATGATGTCCAGGTTTGCCTTTCCAGCAAACAGTTAGGGTTGAATTTAAGTGGTTATTCAAATACCTGCCATAAACAAAACAAGTTATACATGGGAAGCAAAAGCATTTTAATCAAGTGAAAATGACTGGACAATTTATTGGCTCCAGGAAAGGGAAAAGAAAAGTGTTGCATGATTATGAATTTATGATCTCATAACTAAAGCCCCAAGTAATTTTCAAAAGTTCATTTTTGTTTTTTGGAATTCAGCTAAGAGTTCAAATGTTTATTCAAAGGAGGTGAAAACCATAGTAAGAAATGGTGGGAACCCAGCATAATTTACAAAACAGAAAACTAAGAACGAAATCCTTATCAAACGGGGCCAGCCTTTTGTGGATCATTTATAACATCGATGCAAATGAAAACGATAGTAGATAGCACCATTTACACTTAACTTTGTGTAGTCTGCCTGAATTTCGAGAGACTGACAGTTGATGAGCAAACCACTCCATCGAAGAAATGAAACACCATCCTTACCAACATAGACTCTATTGGAGACGAATCCTGATGTATTTCCTACATCAAAGTTCAGACCAAACTTTCTTTCATTCATGTAGCAATTATATTCCCGGAATCCTCTCTGAAGTCTGAATAAGAAATTTGCTGCCAGATGCTTCGAGGTCGATATGAAAAGGAAATCATCAATAAATCTAAGCAGCAAATAACTAGGATTTGTTATCATTTCATCCTCCTTGCTACTCAGGGAAATAGAAGGGTCAAGACAATTTTGTCTCACAGATGGATTGTCAGCCTTAGATTCAATAACTCTCCCAAGAAATGGAAAAATCACCTTCCTCTCGAGATCTCCGAAGTATAACGAGCAGAGCAAAGATGATAAAACACTTCCTTGAGGAATACCTGTTCTTTGTAAGTAAAACTTTTTATCAAATTGCATAACATTTCGCTTCACGTGCTCACGTAGGGTATAAAAGAGCTTTTCCTTGTTTAAAAAGCTTCTCAGATCCTACAAGATTTAGCTAACAATTAAAAAAGGTACACATCATAAGAAGAGAAGAATCTTGATAAAGAAATATATATAAATTTATTGAGAACAGGAAGTTCCAATGTCCTATTATTCCATAATCATATTTGATGCATAATTCTCTTATTTTACCAAGTAATGTTTTTACATTCCCATGGATGGGAAAATGTGCCAACTTAAGTGCAAAACATATCAATGCACATATCATCAAAGGTTCAGTCTCTTGCTTAAGAATGCTGATGCAACAAATTAACATTTCAACCAGTGTGCTATATTGAGTCTCAAATTTTAAAAATAAGTCAATACGTTGATGTTATTGCATACACATTTGATGCATTGCTAGAATTGACTTCACCACCCTTAGAAGCTTAAACAGCCATAACTTTTTAATTTTTATCCTGAGTGTAAACAGGAACCACTTATTATTATGTGCATGGATGGCCTAATGCAGTTGGATTACCACTCATTATTATGTGCATGGATGGCCTAATGCAGTTGGATTTAGGATTTTAAAAAGATTATAACAGTAACAATAAAAATTTGCAACAGAAATCACATCAAAGCTATTATAATGTTTTTTGTGGTTATAATGGTAAGAACCCACAAAAGTCACCCTTGGCAAGAATACTGTGAATAAAATGATTTAAAAATTTGATGGAAAGAAGAAAGTCAGATCATAACAATCTGTATTTTAAGACAAAGGGATTGACTGGCTCTTAACCCCAGCTAATCTTTGCCATTTAAAATGTTCATGAAGGACAAGTAGCAATGCAATTTCAATACATTAGCTATAAACTATAAATAAAATAAAACTATAAAGTTTGCATTGAGACCAGAGAGTGTAGAAAGCACCTGATTAACAAGGACGCTATGCAAGGAATGAAACTGTGGAGGAGAAAATCTTGGGCTCATATTTGGATCAACCAACATTACATTCTCATGAACCCACAAAGTCTTCTTTGTGCATAAAACGTGATGGTATTGTTTAAGATGATACTCATCTTTCACAATAATGTTTTTCATCACATCAAGCAGCTTATCTTGATCAATAGAATCAAATGCATTTGATACATCAGAAACAACAAGGAATAATTCAGGCATGGAAGCCTTAGCCTTCTCCAGTCCAAGTAAAAGTATGCGTAACTTTTTATAGACATCATTGTAATCAAATACCGACGATCCCAAAAGCTCTGGTTCTTTCAACTTAATACCTTTCAGAACTGCGTGGGTATCTCTAAGAACATTGTTCACAGACTTGTAGTAATCAAACTTGATTGGCTTTTTCTTTCCATGCACTACACAAGATTGGCCATCTTTGAAATAGAACTCTTCTGTTGGCATTCTTGAATATGCCTTGAGATTTGCCAGAATCCTTACTCCATTTTCTTTTGGGCAAAGCCTAAGTTTTGAGAAACCAAATGATCTATTTGCAAGAATATTTCTGACAGCTGAGTCATTCAAGTTACAATAACCTTTATCCTTAAAGCTAGTGGTAGCGCCCTTTGTTAACTTCTCCCATATTGACTTCCGGAAAAAATAAACATCTTGTTTCCCAAATTCAGTTTCAGTAACGTAGAAGTGTGCTTGGATCAATGGTATAATTAAGTGTGAAAATAACCAATAAATCCAACTTTCCGTAAGATTGCGTTTCATCATGTATGCTGCTTCCTTTGACATGCTGAATCCTTCGTGCATAACCCTCCTCTGCTCCACAGAGTTTGACACCTTACCATTCTGGCAACATAAAGAATGTTTATCTGATAAAAATGGAAACCATGAGGTTTTCAATTTATGCATAGCTTGCTTCAGGGAAAAGTTCTCAAATCTTCGTAATTTTATAAACTTGGAAATATTTCTCCTCAACATTCTCCAATTAGAACAGGTTCCCAGCATATCTGCAGGAACTATACTCCGACAAACCGCCCATATGAATGAGACCACCTGATTTTTAGGGCAATAGAACTTTGCCGCAAATTGAGGATCGATTGCTTCAAGATAATTCTTGCTATGTTTGACATCAGAACCACGGGTGCCTTCACCAATTTCTCTATTCAACTCACTTCCATGACACTGAAAGATTTAGATATCCTTAAAAGCAAAAAGAATTTAACTCACTGAAAAGCTTCAGATGATACAGTAACACAATGTAAAACTATTGAAACTTTACACTTAGGCTTGACAAACTTTAAAGTAGGAAAAGGTAGCATTGATTATAATCAAACACAAGCCACATTCGGTACTTTCATAGTTGCAGTTGCAATGTTAACAAACTGTAAATGACAAATGATGATGTTTCTCATCAAATCTATAGATACATCAACATCAATGTACCTTATAATGCTTCCCTCAAATAGTACTAACCTCAAAGATGGAGCCTGAATTTCCAATGGATATTTGGTCTACCGATGGGGCACCACAGTGCTTATCCAATAATCTAACATACTGACAATTACGGCTTCTACGAATCAGAACTTTGAGCAATTTGGTAAGTGAATGATATCTGGAACCAAAATCTTCTTTCAGAAAAGCACATCTTGAATCAAAAGCATGAAATCAGAAAATAAACAAAAGTGAAACTGGGATTATATGGGGGAGTTCCATTGAAAAACCCTAAACCCTGATAGTGATAGTCAAGCCACAGGTTGAGTCTGTTTTTGCACATCCATCCTCAAATGTCAAACTCATTATAGGGAAATTTCATTAAAAGTATAAAATAATAATAATAATAATAAAGCCCTGATAATTGTGCAACTATCATTAGTTTTTTTCACATTCATCTCCACTTCAGAATCCTTACCAAGCACATGTCAATATCCTGGAAAATATGAGTTCTCCAACCTCTTGCATTCAAATAACCTTTGATCCCAGATAAGATATCTGGCTGATTAAGTCTTGCTAGACTCGGAATAAATTGATAGTTCAATTAGCTCTAATAATATCAAAGAAGGACCAACAACTCCACTTACAGGCATTTTGATCCAAATGGACAGGTACCGTCGTTGCAGATGAGTAATGAGGAAGGCGCATTTCCATTTGCATCATATGAACCAAAGATATGTCTAGCAAGACTATCTGAACCAGCAAAGTTTGGCTTCAAGGAACGAAGTATATCTGATGTTATAAAAGAAGAACATATAATTTCAAGGCCTAGACAGTAGCTGTTAAATGTTAACAAGGAATATCGTTAATGTTTTCCAGTAATAATACACGAGGAACAGGACCTTTATAGAACAAAATAAAAGCACGAGACAAGAACTTGATAGTTTGATTGGCCACCAATGAATCATAAACCAAATAAAGATTAAACTGGCTAGTATTTAAAAAACAAACAATCATTTCAATGGGGGTCGGTCATCTCAATTGTAAAATGGTTTGTATCATGAAAATTTCTGCAATTACATGCGAGTAAATTTTAGGTTGTGGAGACAAAACTCCGTTGTAGATTTCAAAAAGCTCATAAGCTAATATGTATAAAGTAGATATATAAGAACCACCAAATGAAAAAATTGTTAAAAATAATGAACCAGGTAGTAAATATATATAGGATAAAAGAACCTAAAAATAGGATACTTCCTTTCAGAGGAATTGCTGAAGAACAATCCAGGTTGTAAAACATGGATTTCCTGTTGATGTAAACCTCTTCGATGTTCTTTCGAGCTTGCTACAATAAAGAACCAAGGAACTGTATAATGAATAAATTAATGGATAAATATAACAGTGAAAAATTAAGTGAGAAAATGTGAACTACAAAGAGGAATTGCATGAGTTTACAGAGCTATATCCTTCAATTTGCTATGAGCATGCACTGTATTTGCTAATTCTAATTAACAATTGGTTCCATATTACCAATTTTTTTAGCTGGATGCAAATTATTTCGTACTCAGTGCTAATTCTGGTTGCTGTTTTAAATGAGAACGGACAAACTCCAGAGCACTAGTTTAAATTTTTTTTGTTAAAACAGACCACATTTTCATTGTCATTTAGCCAAATAAACTTCACCATTATCATTTAGAAAGATAAGCAAGTTATGCATCATATATTTGCCAAAGAAACACTACATTCCTTTGCATGTGTTGCATCGTTCTGTTGTCAAAATAGTTAAAAAGGGAATATTGACCGGTTAACTTTAAAAGGGTATCAACCCTAAGTTGAGAAAATGAGAGAGAAAAGAGCCCTGAAGAATTTCTCTATTGATGATCTCAAAAAGGAATAAAGTTTGTATTATATGAGCAGAAAATACAGACCCTACACGTGGCAGAAAGACAGGGACATGCCATAACCAACATATTAACACGTGAAGAGGTAAAAGGCAGAGGCAATTACAACACAACAGTAAAAACACAGCATGGTAAAAATAATGCATTATTAAAGGAGAGGTCATACATCACATGAAAAATCAAAAAGCTAATGCCTTTTCAATATAACATCCACAACCCTCAAATCAAAAAACATTTTGGTCAGTTTAATGTAATCTCATAAAATTGAATTTACCTTGTGGGAATGGCATGACTGTGCACTAAACTGATTTGGAGGCTTCTCATGTAAAGTATTCTTATCAGAATACGTTGACGTGCAAGGGGTCAACCCCCAACTAATGCCAGGATCTAATAGCCTACGCTTTCTTTCCCGTTGCCATTTAAATGGCCTTGAACGCTTTCCAAGTTCTGTAACAGACGTGCTCGACTTTTCTGATTTCCTATCTGAATTATTTTCAAGAGTAGGAGTAGGAATACTGATCGATTGACTAATTATGTTCAATGAACCCAATTGCAACTGTTTTTCCTCTTGATCCCAGCATGATGATTGGCAATAACTACTTTTGCACCCAGAAAAATATTCGGTGTGAGAGGGAGGACAAGTATCAATGAAGGAACCACAAGGTTGATCGCCATCTCTTTTCCTCTTCTGCAGTCCTGAAATAAATTTGAACACCACTATCACAACATTCTCGTAATCTTCTAAGTTATAGGTTAAAAATTACCTATAAAGGGAGCAAACCACTCGGCATTCCAGAATGGGAAAATAATAAGGACAAGATAAAAAATCACACTTGAAGGTGTGAATTCATTGACAAAAGCAGTGTGACAGTGGTTCAATCTTAGAGTTATTATAATTAAATTGGTCATCCTTAAAATTGAGAATAATTTGGATGATCCTCTTTTGCATCTGTTTTTGTTTGTACAACCAAATTTTCAGAGCAGACAAATAAATGTAAGGTAACATTGGATATCAACGTAAAATGTCATTTGAAGAACTGGACGAAAGTGAATGAACATGACATTCATTTAAGAACTCAAAGATAGAATAACTACATGTCCTACTTACCATGTTTACCAAATAAATTACTTTGATTTGGGGAAACAGCTGAATATTCTGACAACTTAATGCATAAATTATTGATGGGAAGACCTGCCACCTGATAATGCGTCTTCTTTGGTTGGGGCAAGAATATTGAAGTATGCATTAGCAGATAGACCATCATATCATCCCTAACCTACCAATTTAAATTGACACTCGAGCATTAGTGAATAACAAGGAACAATTTTATAAGTTTAAGACGTTGATGAAAAAGTCAAAACGACAGCATACCCGGCTTAAGAGAAGATCCCAGGCCGGACAAGTTAAAAGATCAACAACTGGACTTGACCGGGTGAACTGTTAAACATGATTGGTTAATCTTGAAATAGAAAAAAAAGGACAAAGTGTGAATACCAAATAAAAATGTAGTGTGCACTTCACCTTCTGCCAGATAAAAAATCTATCCAACCTTTAGTATAACTGAAGACATGTTTAGTTCTTAGTCCTAAGAAATAAATGATACCCTTAATCCAATCTTAATCTATAAATAGAATAATAATTTTAGTCTTGAAGTATCCCTGCAAAAAAGGCTTTAAAATTTTTCGCATCTTACTCATAATCACTTTACTTTTTTTTTCGTCATTAGCACCTCCAATTAACGCCTTTCAGTGAGTTCTACTAAAACTTTGAAAGAACACAATAAAAAGATAAAAACACTAAACGTGTCAAACCTATATATGTGACACAAATGACACCAGACTTCATTCAGCCAAGAGAACGATAGGTACCACTGCGAGTGAGAGGGAACAATACAGAGGATATTTCCTACTAACATGCCATAACTCTCAACCTTATCATCTTTACTCGAGACCTCGACACAATATATATATACACACACATATACATCTAGAGAGAGAGAGGACAAGACACTGAAAGATTAATCACCACAGCAATTGTGATCCTTTTAGAGAGAGGAATCATGAATTCTTACCTTATCAAAACCACTGCAAATTAAATTGCTATCAACCCGTTGTGTACTGATTATGATTTCTATAGTCCTCACCACAATCTGCCGAACATAAGTAAAATTTAATCACATACAACAGAAAAAAAATTGGCCACGGATTCATATAGAATAACATAACTCTATATCCCAACTAATGAGAAATGACTCAGAGGCTCTCTCATATCCATAAATATGCAGCAGTTCCATATTTCAAAGCTGCAATAGTAATTAAAGGAAGTTATATTTTGAACAGAACACGTCGCAAAAATAAAGTCCAGTTTAAAAACATCGCATCGCGAAAATCGCATAATAACCACTTCTCCTTTCCATTTTCAGTAGCTACTATTGAAGAATGTCTGCACCATTAGCATTTGCATAAGTTCTTCCTAAAAAAACGTACATGAAAATTCTCAAACCAAGAGTGAAAATGGAAAAATACCACGAACCTCATGCAGAGACCAGTGCGATTCATTTGAAAAATCAGAGCGCGGAGACGCCTTCTCAGAGACAACAACGTAACACTGAGTCAGAAGGTCTCGATAAGCGCGAGGATCACCTGGTCTGAGGAGGAAACCCTCCGGCGCAGCACCGCTGCAGTGCAGACATCGCCGCCTCTCGCAGCGGCAATCGGCCGGTGGAAGTAACGACGTGATGGTTTCAGCAAGCGTGCGTGCGCGATGGCGGAAGAGCCGCCATAGAACCTCTGGAACTCGGCGCTTCTTCCGCATTGAGATCTTAAGAAAATGGCGGGGAAGATGAAGAGTTACAGAGAGAGATTTTGCAACTATGGAGGATCAGCAGCAGAACAGACACATCAGTGTTGAGGATTATTGGGATTGGGAGTGTCCCACATTGGTTAATTTAGTGGAAGATCATGGGTTTATAAGTGAGGAATACTATCTTCATTGGTATGAGGCCTTTTGGGGAAGCCCAAAGCAAAGCCATGAGAGCTTATGCTCAAAGTGGACAATATCATACCATTGTGGAGAGTCGTGATTCCTAACAATCAGTTTGCCGCGGCCCCTGTTTTGACTGACTTCAATGTCAAATATTTTTTTAGTTATTTGTATTATTTTCTAAGTTAAATTATATCTAAATATATCAATTTTAAATTATTTGTAAAAATATTTGGAAACTTTTGACTTTTTGAGTCAATCTAAGCGATCGACAACTTTGTGTCGTTGGTTGTGGACTCTTTCTTGTCTTGCGGTTTCCTGTGAACACCAGTCATATGGTTTGAGCATCTTAGATCAATGATCAAGTCATTCTTATAATCGATATGTTATCCCACCATTATCATGTGTGCTAGCTCGTCTTCTTCTATGGCACAGAGTGCATCCCATCATCATTCATTGTTTTTAAGCTCTCAAGGGCTGTGCAGCTTTTTTTATGACTTTTTCCTTTATCAGCATTTTTGTATTTACCTTTGGTGGATGATTTATTGTTGATTCGACTTTCACTTATACAAAGAACTTCTTTTTCACCTTTCAGTGTGATGCCTTCTATTTGTTTAGCAGTTGCTTCTTGGCTAACTAGCGTATTTTCAAACTCTAGAGTGATGGTTGAGTAGACCATCCCTGTACATCAATAACAAAACTTATATATTCTTGTCCCAATATGTAGATGATCATCCTCTTCATTCGACTTTCTCCGATAACGAACTCCGAATCTAGTTTAGTAATCTCTCGTTAAATTGAGTTGACCTAGTAGAAGTACGAAGCAATCGTCATGTCGCGTTGTGAAATTGATATCACCTCGTTCTCCATGATTTGTATCATCGTATCGTTATTTTTTTAGAAAAGCGTCACTCATGCTTATTTTGATGTCTTGTCATCCCAAATATGCTCCAACATCTTATACTCGACAGTAGTTTTCAAGGCAAACATTAATTACTTTGCTTGTTTTGATTCTCAATTCGCATACAATGTCATTAGCATCCTTCTCTAGAACCATAATTTCACTTCCACCAACAAACTTCCAAAAGTCTTGTCCTTGTAGATAGAACATCATACATGTTGCACACGTGTTGTAGTTGTTAATGTTGAGTTTCTTGATTTCGACAACATGGAGATCACCCATCGTGTTGAGAGTACTTCAGTAATGCCAAACAAGCTAGTTTTCAACACAGGGTCATGGACTACTCACAACGCGAAAAAACTCACTATAACCTCAATAGATCAAACCAGCCTATATCAACTCTGCTCTAATACCAAACTCTTGAACACAGCTCTTTAATGACACAAGATGTTTCTTTTGTCCCTTTCAGGCGATCGAAAAATAAAGAAATAGTTAACATATTCAAGATAATTACGTATTTACAAAATACCGTCTCAAAAACACACATTTTTATCAGAACCAATCAATAACAGATTACAAAATCGTCTATAGAAACTACTATACTTTACTTTGCTTAAAGGTTGCGAGACGAAAATTTTGGTGGGTATAGGTGATATAGTGTAAAGCACACCTTTATGATCGTCTAGATTTGATTTTCTCGATTTATTTCTAAAATATCTAAATATTTATTCCTACTGGACCGAGATATTTTTATTTCTAAAATATATATATAAAAAATTATAAAATACCTAAATATTTATTCTTAAAATATCCTGACAATGTTTAAATTAGGGCTTGTGTAGATACTAAATATTTTCCTATCAACAATGTTTTAATTTTAAGAATGGACAATAATGTAAATAAACCGGTGATCTACCAACTTTAATTAAAAAAATGAAAAAAAAATGATAAAAGTTGAAAATTTAGGTGCGTTGGCAATCACATATTTAATTGAAAATCTACTTGTTAAAGTCACGTGTAAGCTTATTTTGTGTTACAAAAATATTTTAAATATATCTAATTTTATAAATTAATAGTAATTAGCAGGACAGTAAAATACTTAAAATCACTTTTATCCTAAAAGTTTAAAATCAAATAAAATTCAAATTTCTAAATTTGTAATTTTAATCAATTCCATCCCTCGATTGAAACCCGGGGCAAACGCCTACTCGTTTGGATTCAAAAATACCTCTTTTTTATTTTTTTATTTTATTTTTTTTACTTTTAATAATAATTAAAAAATATCTTAAATTTTAAAAAGTCTTATTAATATTCTTTCAACTATTTATTAAAAAATAAAAATAACTATATTTAAAGAGTACCTTAATTTTAAAATTTTAAAAGTAGCATAAATACCATTTATCTTTAAAATATGGGACGAAAACTGATATTTGATTATTACGGACTGTAAATGTATTTTTAAAATTTTTAAAAAAGTTTAGAGGGATTTTTGAATTTTTTTAAATGAATGTTTAAAGGTACTTTAATTATAAAAAAAATGAAAGATATTAATTAAAAATTTTTAAATTTGGTGTCATCTCTTAATCATTTCAAAAGTTTTAAGAGTTTTTTTTAAACAAAAAATAAAGGTATTTTAAAAAATTTTAAGACATTGTTAAAATTAAAAATTAAAAAGTATTTTTTTTTGAGATAAAGTATATTTTTATTAATTAGTTAAAATAAAAACTACTAAAAATAAAAAATGAGCGTCCAGAAACAGAAAAAAAAAAAAGAAAAAAAAAGAAAGAAAAAAAAAGCCAGTAGACCCCGCCTACCCGCTTACTACCCGTCTTCCACATCCATTTGCATCAAATCCATTCTGCAAACTTCCAGACAGACCTTTTTCTCTCTCATCTCTTTCTCTCTCCTCCAATTTCTATTTGATAGGCCCCAAATTCCCCACTCATCAACCCTAGAACTACTCAATTTCCTCGAATTTTCCCGGTGACTCTGGAAATCCTTCGTTTCTGTGAACGATGTTGCAGTTCTTCTTCACGGTGGCTTTCTCTGCAGTACCTTTGACTCTCTATGTTCCGCCTCTCCGGAGCTTCAATCTCTTCGTCGAGACCATGGAGGAGATACTTCGCGAGTCCAGAACGTATACCAATCGGGTCTATCCGCGGGCTCGGCATGTTTGGTTTAGGGTTTTGGATTGTGTTCTTTGCAGCACCAGGTAGATGATTGTTTTTCTTTTTCTAGGTTTCAAAGTTCACGACTCCGATCTCTCTGTATATACCCTTCCTTCGATTATCTCTTTTGTTTGATAAGATTTGGATGAGTGTGGTTGTGGTGCTGATGATACTGTTCTTGCGGGATTCTGTTGTTAATTGCTGAATGTAACATGTAAGAGGAGGATATGTTTCGAGTTAATTTTCAGGAAAATAAAGAGCTGATGTTCACGCTAATATGTGTACTCTGATGTTCTGTTTCTCTCCTTCCATTCGATTCTCTTTTGTTTTGCTCTGAGTTATGCTTACGGATATATAATTCAGAATCTGGGGGCAGAATTGCTTCAACCTTCTCCCTTTTGACTTCTGATATCTGCTTTAGCTAGTAATTTGATGTTTGTTTATTGCTTCCCCCCCAATTCAAGCCAACTTAATTGATTGCAAGGCCAAAATGGAAGCCCTAGATTCAGATAAACGTATTCATTGAGGGTTGTTTTGAGATCTTACATAGGTTGTAGAGGAAAAAGAAGCGATTCCTATGGAAACCTCTCCTTAGCATAAGCATTTTAAAACCTTGAGGGGAGTCCAGAAGGGAAAGTCCAAAGAGAACAATATCTGTTAGCGTTGAATTTGAGCTGTTACAAATGGTATCACAGTCAGTCACTAGGCGGTGTGCCACTGAGGATGCTGAGTCCTCAAGGAAGGTGGATTGTGAGATCCCACGTCGGTTAGAGAGGAGAATGGGCGGTGTGCCTGTGAGAACGTTGAGCCCCCAAGGAGTAGATTGTGAGATCTCACGTCGGTTGGAGAAGGGAACGAAACATTTCTTATAAAGATGTGGAAACTTTCGGTTGGAGTGGGGAACGAAGCATTCCTTATAACGGTATGGATACCCCTCCCTAGCAGACGTGTTTTTAAATTTTGAGGGGAAGCCCGAAAAGCTCAAAGAGGACAATATTTGCTAGCGGTTGGCTTGGAACATCTTTTTCAATTGGGTGTGATTTCGTTTCATTGAAGATTGTAGGCATCTGGATTATAGGGTTATTCGATGCTTTGGGAATCAAAGATTGTGGTGCCTATTTCACAGCAACAGCGAAATTGATTCCTTCCTATGAAGTTGATTGGGAATACCATCAAAGATTGTTGTGTTTCTTTTACATTATTGAGTTTCCAGCTTGAACTACAACTTTCGAG
The DNA here is from genome assembly GCF_002738365.1 of Cucurbita moschata. Taxonomy (NCBI): domain Eukaryota; kingdom Viridiplantae; phylum Streptophyta; class Magnoliopsida; order Cucurbitales; family Cucurbitaceae; genus Cucurbita; species Cucurbita moschata. The sequence continues at coordinate 1,596,697 of NW_019268520.1, read as the reverse complement.
GGTATCTTCCTAACAACCCAAGCCTTTATTATTGATATCTTTGTTCACTAACAACTTTCACTCTGTTCTAACACTGCCCTTCTTAGTTTATTGTCAAATGATTCTATACATTAGGTCTCTACAACAAAAAGGCTGCCTTTTTTCCGTTCTAGCAATTTTGTTCGGACATGGTAATTAGTGACTCATCCACCGAGCATAGACCTCTACAACATAGACTTACAGGCTAATTATTTCATATAAATTCATGTAGGTAAGATAGAATTGCTTGATTTTGTCTGTTGTGGGAGCCCTCTGAAGAATAACTCTGTGCAAATATGTTTCATCTGAAAATGGGAATGGGAATCTGAGTAATTTTAGATGCATGGTTGTGTTTGTGAATATCTTTAGCTGCTGCAAAGGAAGTAGCAATGCATTACTGCATCAAAAGAAACAGCCCCTGACATGTTTCACAAATGGCATATTATATGACCATAGAGAGAGAGTTTTTGAAGTAGAACTGGATATGCTCAATGTTGAGATGATTTCTTGTTTGCTACCAAACATTGGCTGCTTGCTTGTTTATCCATAATCTTATAACCTTGAAAAACTAGGTGGTATGGCCATACTTACTTGGATTCAGTGCATTTTTTGTTTGTACTTTATTCCAGTTGCAGTGTACTAAGCTGATTGGAGTTTTGCAGGAATGCATCCAAGGTTAGATTTCATGTGGGTCCCTATAATTCTAAGATTTTCAACTTAGTCCCTATATTTTGGCTTCACTTTCCATTAAATCCCACTAAATTGTCCCAATACTAAACTTTATTGTGAAATGTATTTGTTAATATAGTTGTAAACTGGAGGATCCATTGAAGTTTTAGACTAAATCATAAAAATTATAGAGAGGCAATTGAAATTTTTATAATTATAGAGACCAAATTGATATTATACCGAACCATACATATCAAATCGTAATTTAAGCAAATAAAAATCCAAAAAGAAAGTGACAGACGAAGCAATGGTTCTATATCAAGTCAAACAAAATATTTTTTTATAAAAAAAAAAAAAACTGTTTTTTTTTGTTATAATCATAATAATAATAATAAACAATGGTTCTACAATCAAATCAAACAAAAAGAAATTTGTCTTTTTTTTTTTAACAATAATATTAATAATTTATGTTTAGGAGTTGTATCAATTAAACTCTCGAATTCTAATAATTATATGAATTAATTCATTTAGACTTTTATTAGATTTTTATTTTGGAACTGTTGATGAATAACATATGTATAAAACTTCTTTAAATACAAATATTAATATAAATTAGAGAAGAAAAAAAAATTGAGATAATCTAATAGAAAATAGCAATTCTTTAAATTAAATTCTTGCATTTTTGATGAAATGACACGCACATATATGTGTAATTTGATGAAATTTTTGGTTTATTTATATGGTTTTAAATGGAATTAAAGGAATATAGTTAGAAGTTAGTAGCAAAATTTCTAAATTGATTTTATTAAAGTTGATAGTTTAAAATGATACCATTGTGAATTAGGACGCGTAATTGATATTGTTAGGTTAAATGGACTGTGACCTATATACCTCATGTATATATAGATGTGTATAATGAAGATTACATTGTAAATCATACATTTGGTAACAAACCAGTAAATCACTAGATTATCTTACTATATACAGATATGATCTATCATACGTTTAACACCCCACTCAATCTGGACGATGTATTACTAAGTTTAGATTGCGCCTAAAATTGCTAAAAGAAGGAGCTGGCAGTGACTTTGTCATGATATCGGCGAGCTCATCCTTGGAAGATATGAGTCGCACATCAAGCCGAAAAGTCGATACTCGTTCACAAACGAAGTGATAATCAACCTCAACATGCTTCGTCCATTGATGAAAGATTGAATTGGCGGATAGATAGGTGGCACCAATGTTGTCACACCACAGGCTAGGCGCTCACACTTGCGAGATCCCGAGCTCACGCAAGAGGACTTGGATCCAGATTAATTCGGTAGTGGCATCAGCAACCGCCTTATATTCGGCCTCCGTACTAGAATGAGAAACTGTCGATTGTTTCCTTGAACTCCAAGAGATAAGATTGCCACCAAAGAAGATCGCGTAGCCTCCAGTGCTTCGACGATCATCAGGATTCCCGGCCCAATCAGCATCCGAAAAGGCACTCGGCAAATCAGTGCTGGACTTTGTAAGACATAAACCCATATCAATAGTGTCATATAGATAACGGAGAATTCGTTTGACTGCCGCCCAATGTATAGAAGTCGGGGAGGACATGAACTGACACACTCTGTTAACACAAAAGGATATATCAGGACATGTCAGAGACAAATATTGGAAAGCACCAACGACACTTCGATAGCGAGTAGTATCCTCAGGCGAGAGCTTTTCACCACCATCCAATAACAACCTCTCACTAGGAAGCATAGGTGTGGGAACACCTTTGAAAGTGAGCATATTGGTTCTGGACAATAAATCTTTAATGTATTTATGTTGTGTCAGAATAAGTCGGAAGTATGGCGGACCTCAATCCCAAGAAAATAACTCAAAATGTCAAGATCCTTGACGACAAAGTCATCCTGAACCTGTGTAAGAAGTTTCTCAGTAGCCGTAGAAGATGAGCCGATGATAATAATGTCATCAACATAGATGAGGATATACATCTGAATGCCCGTCTTGTTAAAAATGAAAAGAGAGACATCAGCGTTTGAAGGTGTAAAATCTAGCTGTAATAATTTGGAGCTAAGACGAGAAAACCAGGCACACGGAGCTTGTTTAAGGCCCTAAAGCGACTTATCGAGCTTGTAGAGATAACCAGGATGTTGAGAATCCACAAATCTAGGGAGCTGCTTCATATAAACATCTTCATTAAGAAAGCCATGAAGAGAAACATTTTGAATATCAATCTATCGAATAGCCCAACCACGAGAAATAGCAAGAGATAATAAGAGTCGAATGGTAGCGGGCTTAACAACTGGACTAAAAGTATCATCATAATCAACGCTATATTGCTGTTTAAACCCTTTAGCAACCAGGCGTGCTTTGTAGCGATCAATAGAGCCATCTGGCTTTTGCTTGAGTTTGAAAACCCATTTGCAATCAATAACGTTAAGACCAGCACGAGGTGGAACTAAGTGTCATGTCTTATTTTTTAGAAGTGCCTGAAATTCATCATCCATTGTCTGACGCCAGAGCGGATGCTCCATAGCAGTAATATGTGAAGTAGGTTCAGACGTAGAAGACCGAACTACAGAATATGTTATTGTTCCACCTGTACACACCTTGGGTTTCTTGATATTGTGCTTCAATCGAGTACCATACGGATGAGCAGTAGGTGTAGGATCCACATCTGAGGGGACAGTCATATCAGCCGTTGCGAAGGGAGCAACCGTGTTGGGTTTTATGTCCTAAAACTCATAGTTGGTAAACAAAAACATATTCTATAAAGTTATTATTGATGTTTATTCAGTAAAGATCGTTATTGAATAAAGTAAATTTTACGATCATTAATCTAAATCAAATAAACTAATAATACTCTGATTATAGTATGATTACTTGAACGATATGTAGAGACATAAGAGTGGATCAAGTTCAAGTATATAGTCAAAATGATCTATAGTACATGGATAAGGCTGAGTACCTTATCATGGGGACACTATAGATGCGGCCCACTTTTATATATGATATAAACAATGTGATCACTAAATTGTACATGTCGAGACATGTGAGTGGGGGCGTCCTATGCAACGAGTATTGCATAAGATCGAACCATGAAGAAAATCACTCTCACTTTATAATGTCGTTTACTGTTGAGACTGATTTTTCCATTCGATGACCTAGGTAACTCGATCTTAATCCTGAGCTAACTATGAACTTCTGTTTATTCGAAATTATCCTTAGATTTGCATGGGGTGAGAATGACCCGAGTTTACCGACTCAATAAGCCTCCCATTTCAAGGGTAAGACTGGGTGAATAGCTGGGGACATAGGGTGCAAGATAGAATTCACTCCTACCCGCTTTTAGGGATAGTAGAGAAGTTGTTCCCTTCAGTACTGACTCCAGGTCTTGAACAAGGGGCCCCACCCTCTCATTGGCCCAAGAGGGATTCGGTTTGGTGGTTGGACCACAAACCAATTGTTCATCAGAGGATCAGTGGAACTTAAGAAACAAGATACTTTAGGGGTAAAAACGGTAAATTGACCCAGCTCTAGTTACGAACAATCTGTTAAGGATCGACTTACTAATCATGGTTATATCAAATGGATAGAAATATATCTATAGTGAGGGGAGTGCAACTACTAGTCTATAGTGGAGTGTCCCAGTAGTTAACGAATGTCGGTTAAAAGGTGAATGGGTTTAGCCAGTTAATCTCGGATCGTTGGAGCTCATGATCTGTTGATCCATTAGGTCCCCTTGCTAGCTCATATCAGACTAAACCTTAGAACAGTGTGGCGAGTGAATTTGAAGAGTTCGAACTCAAATTAGGGAATATGCGCTAAATACACACACACACACACACACAAACAAACTTGCATGTTTGCCCGTAATTCCACAAATTTGAGTAGAATTTTGAGTGTCAAAATTTGGTAATCTCAAATTTGCATGAACACGCAAAGATCCAAATTGTTTCTTCATGTGTTATATTAACACCATCAAACCGATGCTACAGTAGTCGGTCGACCAGCGACCGAGGATTCGACCGAGCATTGCGCAATATCATCTGCTGGCGGAGGATCCAAGGCCCCAACATTGGCGGAACAACCAATGTTGATTCGCTCGGCAGTGACGCAGAGGATTGCGGCTGCAATTCCGAAGCTGATGTGGACACCAGATTTTCTAGCATCCAAAGAGTTAGTAGGCACAGACAGATATATGCGTGTGATCATTCTCCAAATTAGTACTATTATTACCCAAATGCAAGGTGCACAAATCAGGGGCATTGTGCGTCGACTGCAAGGTTGGGGAAGAATTAGGTGGGGCTCTCTTGAACGGAAAAACATTTTCATCAAATATGACATCTCTAGAAATATTGACACGACCAGAATCGGTGTCAAGACACTTATACATTTATGTAAAGAACTGTAGCCTAGAAAGACACATTCCTTTGATCGAAAAGAGAGCTTTTGTTTGTTATAAGGACAAAGATGAGGCCAACAAGCACACCCCAAAACTTTTAATAAGGAGTAATTTGGTGGGGTATGAAAAAGACGCTCTAAGGAGCCTTTGTTATCAATGACATGAGTAGGAAGACGATTGATGAGATATGTGGCTGTAAGAAACGGCATCGTCCCAAAATTTAATAGGTACATCAGCATGAGCTAGAAGGGCTAGGCCAGTTTCAACAATATGACGGTGCTTGCATTCAGCAGACCCATTTTGTTGATGCGTGTGAGGACATGAAACACGATGAGAAATTCCAAGGGAACGAAAGAATGTGTTATAAATTTTCTAATATTCTCCACCCCAATCAGATTGGACACACTTAATTTTAGTATCTAAGAGGCGCTCAACATGAGCTTGAAATTGCAAAAATATACGAGGAGCTTTTGTACGATAATGCATCAAATAGCTCCACGAAAATTTACAAAAATCATAAATGAAGCTAATATAATATTTAAAACCCCCAACAGATGGAGGTGCAGGGCCCCAAACATCCGAAAAGACCCCAAACATCCGAAAAAATCAGTTCCAAAGGTGACGAAGACCTATGAGAAGAACTAGTATATGGTAATTGATGACTTTTTGCTGACTGACACGCATTACAAACTGACTCACTAGCACACGAAATATTATTGAGACGCAAAATTGATTTTACTACTTCAGATGAAGGATGTCCAAGACGTGCATGCCATTGGGCGTGAATAGTAGATCTGTTCATCAAGGCGTGCTTGAGATCATCGACATCAGATGGCTTAACAGGATAAAGACCAGATTCACACCTCCCATCTAGAAGACTTTTCCTCGACCGTCGATCCTTAATAGAAAAATGCCAAGGATAGAATTCAAAAAGTCATTATCACGAGAAAATTTATGAATGGAAAGAAGATGTTTGGAAATTTCAGCCATATGCAAAATATTACGCAATGCAAGAGGACGAGTAGCAGTATTAATTAGAGAATGACCAGTATGCAAAATACGCAAACCTGCTCCATTGCCGACTTGAACTTGTTCACCTCCATGATCGCGTTCACGCACAGCGAGACGATCCAGGTCACTGGTGATATGATCAATGGCGCCTGTGTCGCTGTACCAATTTGGATAAATCTTGTAAGAGGAAGTAGCTGCCAGTACCGTAGAAGAAGCAGAAGGAGGTTCATCTTGATAGAACTCATCCATCCTATGCCAGCAGCGAACAACAGTATGCCCTACTTTGCCGCAGATCTGGCAGGAAGGACGAGCATAAGGGCTATGACGATCACCAGCAGAATGAGAGGGCGCATAACCTTGAGAACGACGAGGACCACGATCCCTACGCCCACGATTCTTCCGTTGACCACCATGACTAGCATAATTGGCAGAAGACCCAGGATTTAACTGAAGTTCAGCCTGGTGTTGTAGTTGGCGAGCTTCAAATGTCATTAGATGTGCAAACACATCATCAAGCGTGAGAGCTTCACTCTTGGTAGTCATTGAGGTGACGAAGGGATCATAGTTAGGGCCAAGTACAGCGAGAAGATACGCGATCACATCATCATCTGGTAAGGCACAGCCAGCGGCAGCCAACTCTTTGATCTCGTGTAAATAATTTGCAGCACACTGATTGCGTTTCTTGGACGTGGCGAGCTCAACACGGGTCTGAACAGTGCGAGCACGAGTTGACGACGAAAACATCCGCTGCAGGGTATCCCACACCTCCTTGGACGTAGTAGCGGCAACCACATCGTGAAGAATCTCCTCAGACATAGAGGAGAGAAGGCCACTAAGGACCTGTTGATCCTGATCATACCACTGCTTATAGGCTGGATTAGAGACCAAGTCAGCACCAGCAGCGGTTGAGGAAGGGACCATCTTGGCAGGTGCGACAACGGTGCCATCGAGGTAGCCCATAAGCTTCGTACTCCGTAGGTAGGGGATGAGCTGGGCTCGCCATATGATGAAGTTGTTTTTTGTAAGACGGATTGTGACAGCATGGTGAAGAGGGATTGGGCCAAAGGTCGACGCCATGGTAGTTGAGGAGGTATTGGAGATGGTGGATGGGGAGGAGGAAAAAGATATGGTAGACAAGGTTAAAGAATAAACCTTGACTTTAATAGCATGTTAAGTTGAATGGCACTTGGGTCACAATCTCACGTATTTATAGATGTGTATAATAAAGATTACATTGTAAATCATAGATTTAGTAACAAACCGATAAATCACTAGATTATGAAATCATAGATTTGGTAACAAACCAGTAAATCACTAGATTATCTTGTAGGATCTATCTTACATTTAAATCTCTAACCTTAAAATATATATCTTTAAGGTATAGTTAAAAGAAAATAAAATAAAAGAATTAGTTGCAGTATTTTTAATAAACCATAAAATTGGTTTATTATAACTAAAAAAAATCTGATAGCATCTATAATTTTGAAAAAAATATCCCATTTTGAATTTTTTTTCTTTATTAAAAAAATAAAATTGAGATGAATCTAATAGACTCTTAAAAAAAATTTAAGATTAATTGATTTATCCAATTATGAAATTGAATTTTATGTCTAATAAATTATTATAAGATAAACCGTAAAGAAATTTGAATGGATCAATTGACTATTAAACACAAACGACTAAATAGATATAAACCTAAAAATTAGACTAAATATTTAACTTTTATTTAAATATATTTATTTTTATTTTCTTTTTTATTATGAATAATTAAAGAAAAGAAAAGGCAAATAAAACAAAAACGGTTTCCCAGAATCATGGTAACAGAGAGAACCGATCAAATTGAAACCTAATTTGAGCACCACGAATCAGGAAGTTTGTTCTAAATATAGCTCTGAAATTCAAGATCAAAGCACCATAGAAACGTACCTGCCTCCGAAAATCGCTGCAGTTTCCACCTATAAATCGCATCGATTCCATCTCATTTCCTCAGGCAGCAATTTCCAAAGCGAAGGCGTTTTTCGGTGATCCTTCTCGTCGAGTTCTTCACCGGATAACGCCGCACAAATCCAAATCCAAAACCGAAAAAAAAAAAAAAAAAAAAAAAAAAAAAAAAAAAAAAAA
>NW_019268520.1:1571635-1587909 GCF_002738365.1 Cucurbita moschata | reverse complement strand
AAAAAAAAAAAAAAAAAAAAAAAAAAAAAAAAAAAAAAAAAAAAAAAAAAAAAAAAAAAACCTAATAAATCGCAATGGAGATGAAGAAGATCGCCTGCGCCGTCCTCTTCGCTGCCGCAACCGTCAGCGCCGTCGTGGCTCACGACGAGGCGTTGGCTCCAGCACCTGGACCAAGCAGCGGTGCCGCTGCCGGCCTTCCAGCAATCGGCTCTGTCATTGGCGCTTCGTTGCTCTCTGTCGCGGCCTACTACCTGCAATGAGGGAAGGAATGAAGTGAGATGTAATTTGAGAGCTCGGTTGGTGCGGTGTTGGTATTTATATGGGGAAGAATTTTCGTTTATGAGTGGTTTTATTGTTGAATAATATAATATATATCCTTAATTAACACTTAGCTGTCTCACCATTTTCATAATTCATTTGCTAATTACTTCATAGCCTAATCTATTACTATCTCAAATTGGATGATCCCAATCTTAAAATTTTTGGGATGGAAAGAAATTATTTTAAATTACTTTTTTTTTAAGAAAATTAATAATGTTTTTTAAAATTCAATCAATTTTTTTAAATCTAAATAATCTTTACTCAATAAAATTATATAAAATAAAAAAAATTTGGATAGGATTGATTTAGAGTTTTATGAGGTACTTCTCAAATCAATTATAACACAAACTACATCAATCATTGGAAAGTGAGGACCTTCTCTCAACCTAATCAATTTTAATATTTATATTTTTAAAATATCTATTTTTTTTTTTGTTGAGAAAGTGAGTGTCGCACCCATCCCAATCAAAAGATGGTGAGAAGTGGAGTATTAAATATAAATTATGTTCGTATTAATATTGTAGTATACATAATCCAAACTTCATCACTAGTTTGTTAAAAGATTATTTAAAAAAATTGAAGCAAAATCAATGAGGACCTTATTTGGCCGACAAGTTGATGGTTGAAAACTGAGATGCCATTCCCACTTCCATAGGGAACAGAGACTTCAAAAAAACAAACAAACATAACTGTGTCTGAACCATGGTGGCTGTGGCTGTGGCTTCATCCAAAATCAACATCTAACACAGGATTCTACCTTTTAATGGATCAATCTACAAACTAACACCAAATGTCATCACGCCATCCAAAATCAACATCTAACACAGGATTCTACCTTTTAATGGATCAATCTACAAACTAACACCAAATGTCATCACGCATGCAGCATCCCTAAAAACTTCCATTTTCCCTCCCAACTTCTGCCCCTATAAAACACAACACAAAACCCACTTTTGTACCTAAGTTTGCTCTTCAATGAGACTCCCTCATTATTATGCTACTGCTGCTCTTTTGGCCCTTGCAATGGTGTGCTTCGAGATGAAGAAGGTCCATGGCATCGAGGCTGAGATATCTCCAATGCCTGCCATGGCTGCCGGCTCTGCAATTCCTTCTTCTACTGTTGCCTTTGCTTTCAATTCTGTATTCCCTCTGCTCTGTACTTTTGGTTTTCAAGCCTTCTTCTTGTCCTAAAACAATGGGTTTTGTAGCCTGTTTTGTGTTTGTTCTATCTGTATAGAAAAGAAAATGACCTAATTTGCTTTCTTCTCACCAAATAAGGCCATGCATTCATCCCATCTATATCATGATACTCATAATCAATGCAAACACATGCTATTATACAGGTACAAAGGCATGCTGATATACAACTACGCAAATTTATTCATTTTCTTTTCATGTAACACTATTTTTTTTTTTTTTTCACCTCAGTATTAAAAATTACAAAATATTATAATATCAGTTGAACAAAAAAAAAAAAGGTCTACAGACTACTCTTACTCTATTCACAAATTTAATCTAGTAGCTGAATAAGAATTCGGTGGGAGCTCAAAATTGTGAAATCATCTGAACCGCCATCATGAGTTTCCTAGCTATAAACTCACCAATTTCCATTCCCCAATGGAAACAAAAAAAATATTTCTCCTAGAAACTGCTAGAACTTCCCTTTGTCTCTGCTTTCTCAGCTTCCTCCACCATGATGCACGAAGAATCATGAACCACCAAAACAAAAAACAAAACCAAATTTGGGGAGGTCATACTTGATCTGCGTGATTCTCTTTCCGCAAAATAATTTTGAGAACAGTTTTTCTTGAGGAGATAACAGCTCTATCAATCGAGTGGTTCCCCTACTTGTCCGCTGGCTTAGGTTCTGTTCGAACGTAGGTGAGACTTCGAGCACCAGATGAGAGTACAGAATTACCAGAGAGAGAAGCACCATTGTCAGCAGTTGTGGTCTGACTATCTCGCTTCCACTGCATGCTCCTGGCACCAAGTTTTAGTGGGGGACGAGCCCTAAGTCCACCAGGAACGCCCCTCAGGAATGGACCTCTGGTAAATCTAGGAGTAGGAAATGGCGAGCCACGCACAGCACGAGGCCTGGTAACAATTGAAGCACCTTCTAATTGTGAACTATTTTTCCTTACGACCTGCAATGAAAAATCAACCAAACATGCAGCTTTATTCGTTGATGACATCATGCAGCAGATACCCCAACAAACTGTGGGTTCCAATCAATTCATGGTTTTCACATCATGATGAAAAAAGTTATGTTAAAATACCATTGAAAGAACAAATCAACCTAACGCAACTACGATTCTTGAACATTTTTCTTTATGAGAAAGCAAACTTTCGTTAAGATTAATGAAAGAAAAAGAAAAGGTGGGCACAAATAACGCCCAGGACTGGAAGGATCCTGTACATTTTTAATGTTTGCCTCTAGATGTCTACTACCATTTCCATTTCAGTCGTTTCAGAAACTTTATTTAACTTTCGCTCTCTGTTTAGTTAGGCATGAAAACACCAGCAAAAATCACTGATTATGTAAAAAGCAACCATATACTTGAATAACAACCCAGTTAAGAAAGAAAATAAAAAAATACCACCGGCCCACAACAGTAGAGATTGTGAACTGACCAACACAACTACCGAAACTAAGCACATAGGGGGGAGTTCGCGAACGCTTTTTCTTTCTATGGGTGATGATTCATACTACAGAAAAAAAATGTTAGAAATACGACATGTACCTTCAGAATCCTAGACATAAACGAGGTCCCGTCAAGAGACAACGCGTTCTCTGCAGATTCTTTTCTCATGAACTCTACATAAGCGGACCTGCTCCACTCGCATCACTCAATTTGTTAAAAAGCAATGTAACAAAAAGAGGTAGCAGGGGAACAATAAAGAACTGTAATGCCTTACCCTTTGGGTTGCCCAGTGGTTGCATCGGTTACTATGATGACTTTTACAACTTCTCCAAACTTGTTAAAATGCCTAGACAGGGTATCCTTTGTAGCAGCAAAGTGAACCTGTACGCGAAAATTAATGTAAGGTGATGAAAAGTCCCCAGTTCTTCACAAAAGCAACATATGAGTGACGTATTACATTGCTAACAAAAATGGTTCGAGCATCAGCATCCTCTAGAGGACGAGAGGCAGCAAATTGGCCTGCATAAGGTAACATAAGCAAATTATTTAGAATGAAAAACCAACTAAAGAATAATGAAGTACGACGCCAGAATGATAATGGATAGTCGATAATCAAATACAGGAAAAGATAGAATGAGAAACTTCATAAATAAAAGAAAAAGAGATAAACAAAAGAATTGTACAAACTAATTATCATTTAAATTGTAGAGCAAGCAACCAGAAAAGAGAGCCCACCATTAGCAGATACAGGAGGTTTCTGGAACTCTTTTTGAAGGTTTGCTGCTGGCCTTTTCTGTTGGTTAACAATATTAACTGCCTCACCATTCTCCGTAACTTGCACAGCAGATCCGGTACCTTGTAACTCACCCTCCTGCAAAAACTTTTGACCACCAAGTTCAGGAATCTGCCCAGGGTCCTGATAGTGAGGTGGTTTCCAAGTATTAACATTCACAGAGATGTTTACAATGTCACGTGAGGAATTTGTAACTAAGGAAGGTTGATCCTTCTGTTTGTATTGTGTCATGCGTTCATCTTCAGAGTTCTCGACATCCCTGAATGGCACAGTTCGCAAATTGCCTCCCTTTCTCACTCCTGATTCTGCAGTCCAAGAATCATCAAGTACTCTGTGACCCTGAATATTAACATCTTCATTTTCAGATATAGAATCTGATGCTAATCGAGTTTCAGGTTCAAACATGCCCTCATTGGGAGCATATTTCCCACTATAATTGCTTCTCCCGAGATAGGTGGCTGAGTATGGTCGATCCTGTGTACGATTGAGTTCCCCATATTCATCATCCCCTACAGAAGTTACTCCATATTCTGCAATTTGGCCACTGGACTCAGTTAAATCCATATCACAAGATTGACGACCAAGTCGGTCAAAAACACTGGAGGATTTAACTCTTATCACATCTTCAGCTGCCTCAGTCACAGCCTTAATAACAGTTGCCATAGGATTTGGCACTTTTGCAACAGATTGAAGCCGCCTGGGACGATTAGTTGTGTCACTATTGGATACAGAAACAACCGAACGAAGACGCTTTGGAAGGGTCTCCTTATCTTCATTAGAGGGCTTCGTGGTGGCCACAGCATCTCGCATTGCAAACTGGAGCAGCCGCCGAGGGGCAGCAATGCTTACCTGAAAGGCTGCCTCCCTCTGTAAAACACAAAACATAATTCATTTCCAATTAGAATAATGCATCAATAAACAATCCAATATTCTGGACCGAGTTATTTCCAATTACTAAAAATATCAAAACTGGGGTAGTTTAGTAGAGCATTCAAACTATTGCAGAAAAAAGTCTCAAAAACAAATCAAGAATACTTTTTTAGAAAGGGAAACAAATTCATTGATAGTGAAATGGAGGGAGGAAGAAAACTCTCAGAGCACTAAAAGGTGCATTACAAAAAATTCAAAAAACTTTCCAATTGAAACTAACGTATGGAGTGCCCTTCCAGTGACAAGCATCCATGCCATCTTGCCCACTACTCGTTTGCCTCACACTGTTTGTTTTCTAATATTGAGCAAAATTATAGCATAATATTTCATGTTTCTGGTTTATCCATTCATATGAATTAGACTAAACTACAGTTCTGATCATTACTTTCCCAACAAATAATGTCAAAATTGAATATAGTTATGTATTACATAAAAAAGAACCAGAATTTAAACATAGCATATCAACAAGGCAAGAAGAAGAAATTAGAGTTCACACAGTCAGAAAAACAAAACACGTACATAAGGGTTAATAGGTCTTGGGCACCATAATTGAGGACTTCTTTAAAGTTGAGAAACTTTAAAAAATTTAATACATAAAAACATACAGTTTAAAACAAAAATTTGTGGGTTCCTAAAATTGCAAAGCTATTACATTGCAAACTGTGAAATAACAAGATATGGTTCAACGAACCATTTGCCCATTGCTTTTCACTAATTCAAATTTCACGTGTTCAAAAAATAAAAAATAAAAATAAAAATAAATCAAATTTCACATTTTAAAACCCAGTTACCTGCTTCTAGGTAAAAAATCAGAAGAGAAAAGTCAGACCACGAACCTCAGTGCCTTGATGATCATCAGCTCGGCTCCTTTTCCTGTGACTGGGAACTTGTTCAGGAGAAGAATGCTTGACACGACTAACTTCAGATCTTGGAGCAACACGGGTTTCATCATTAGCAATTCCTTTCCATTCCCTATTATGCTGTCTGCTAGATAATTGTTCCGACTTCCCTCTTTCTGAATCAGACTCCAGATTGTTAGAATTATTTCTTATATCTGGTTCTACTACCGGAGACTTTGCTCTGGGCACCTCATTGTCATTGGCAGAAGATTTAGTAGGCGGCTCCACGTATAAATCCAAACATGAAGCCAGATGATCCCACAGCCTGTTGAAATAAGCTTATAAAACTGTTAAATCAACTAGCTACAAGAATGACTCGACACAAGTTATAACCCAAATTACAAATATGAACAAGGGTGATGAGAATCAAATTACCAAGATACAAAAGAACGGCTCTCATCTGCCAAAAATACATTAAGTTCATTCTGTGCTTCTTCTTTGCGCCTGCCGTTCCTCAACAAGACAATCACGTATTCCTACCCAAAGAACATTCATTACATTTAATACAACTTGATTCTTCAAACAGACGTTCTAAATACCATACTTCGGAACCACATTATGATGGTTATAAAAAAAAAATGAAACATGGATGCAATTTAAGCAACAGATAAACATGCATATGAAAAATGCATAAGTATAACTTTTAATTAAATTTAAAATGCAGTAAAGAGAGTTACCACAATCTCATGCAGCAATACCTGGGAGAAAAAATGGATATTCAAAGGCTAAGCGATACCACATCACTTAAATAAATGCCAACATCTCAAAATAAATTTTCAAGCATTCAGCTTTAAAAACTAGTTAATATCTAATATATTATAGAGAGAGAGACTTTAAAAAAAACTCAAAGAAAGCCCAGCTACACTAAAAACAAAATGAGACCTACGGAATAATTACACAAGTCTTTACGAACATAAACTTAAAGTGTTAATATAATTAAATTTACAAGATCTTTGGATAATTGGTTATCAGACATGGTATTAGAGCAAGAGGTCTTGTGTTCAAACTCTTATAATGTCGCTTTCTTCCTAATTACTATTGATTTTCACTTGTTAGGCACTCACAAGTAGGGGGAGTGTTGGAGAGTTGATATCATTAAATTGACCAAAACCCATAAGCTTAAGCTTTTGGGTTGATTGGTAATCTAATAGAGACCCAAAGCGAGGTATGAAATCAAACAAGGGACCACACCTCACCCATATATTGCTCCACTCCACTAAAAATCTTGTTGTTCCTTTCTTTCCAAATTCCCAAAAGAATACCACTAAGACATGCTAACCACAACAAACGACCATTGTCATGAAAGGAGGAAGGGAAAGCAATTCCTTGAGCATGGAACTAGAAATTCTTGACTAAACCAACCAGAAGGAGGACTCAAAAAGGTTGCTCTACACCGATCTAGCAAACTGACATGACCACGTGAGATGATCTAGATCCTCGGCAACTCGCCTACAAAGAATGTAAGACAAGGGTCTGATCACCTTAGACACGAACCTAAGAACACAATCCAATGTATTAACCCTGCTAACGAGGATCTGCCACACATAAAATTTGCCATTCTTCAAGATTTTGCTCTTCCAAACCATGGAAATTGGAAGAATGAGTTCACATGGAAAGGTAATCTTCAAAAGAATGTAAAGAAAGAATAGCATTGAGATGATAGAAAGGTAAAAAAAATAGCAAGATTACTAAAACATGGTTAATGCTTTCTTAAAGAGGACATCTTCTTATCAAGATGAATGCCTCTAGTGTGGTTTGAAGAAACCCTTAAAGAACAACCGGGTCTCTCCAAGAGCTAATTAGCCCCAACCTTGTATAAGTAATAGAGCCATCCTCGGGTGCATAAGGATTGACCAAGCTAGACTTGTTTGCCTAAGAAAATTGGACTCAAGCATAACAACAGTTAATAAAGCAAACCCCAAACAGAAATAACCGAACAATAACAAAATACCCATTCCTTAGGCCCCAAAGAATCATGTCCTAGTCACTCCTATGATTAAACAATTATATTACCCGCCTTTACATCACTTGCGGTCCCCTCCATGCGAAGCTTAAGAGTTGAAACCTTCACTCTTTAATAGCTTCCTTGTACAAACCAAAAAATTATCAAATCTAACTAGACCTCATAGATGTTTGTTGGACTTCTTTTTCTTCTTCAAATTTTCAGTATCTACGGACCCTCTCAAGATGTCCATCTCAAGATTTTTTTTTTTTTTTTTTTTTTTTTTTTTGGAGGGAATTGGACAATCTTGGGCGCCTTTGTTATGGCTGCAACCTTTCTCTTAAAGGTTCAATTTCTCTTCTGCTAATTTTCTTCTTTTCAGGCTTTTCAATATTTATGGCCCCTCTCCAGACATATCCAGGTTTCAATTTTAGGAAATTGGAAAATCTTGGGTGCCTCTGTTATGGCTAATTGAGTAGTTGAGAAGGAAGATGCTTCAATACCTTTTAATGAAGCTGGGAGAAATTCACTGCGAAAAGCATGAAGCTCTTTGACGAGGTTGTTGACAACCTCTCCTTCATTGATGTCCCTCCCTCATAACAGAGCCAAGTTAACTTGATCCAAGATGGACTGATTGGTCCCTCATTGATAGATTTTTAGTCTCCCATGATTGGTTACGCTTAAATCTCCGAAGAATTAAAACACCTTGAAATGCCTACCTCCAACCGCTAAATGACCCTTCAAGAAATCTTCTGGTATCAAACGGGATCCTGCCCTTTTTAAATTCATAAATATGAGGCTCAAGCACAGCAATTTCCCAAAGACTTACAAAAGTTGGTGGAACACTGCTCTAATCTTGAAGGTTGGCTAAGGTATGGTCTGATTTGCAAATTTAAAAAAACGAAAAGCTTGCTGAAAAGATGGAACCTTCAGAAAAGCTGAAATTCTTGATGATCCCAAAGCTCTAGACCACTTGCAAAACTTTTCCCTGCTTGAAGCAAACGGTCTTCTCAAATTAATCTCGAATCCCAACTCAATGATCTATTTTGGAAAGAGATTTGTTTGGACATGAAGATACAATCCACATAGCTCGCAGGAGACATGTCAAGAAGAGAAGAATATTATAACACTAGCTCTTTCCACACATATTCAAAAGGCGTTTCTTGCTTTATCCAGGATCCATACTCAAATAACAGGTGGCAAAGTTTATATCAAACAGTTTCGGTCGGTTCTCAACCTTAGAGACACCCAAGGATTGCTTTAGATCGAGGCTAAATTTCGAGTAGACAAAATTATTTAAGCTATTTCACATTTGGGAAGTAAGAAAGCTCAAAAACCTGATGGATTCACCACTACTAAATCCTTTTAGAACTCTTGAAACACCCTCAAGGAAGATATTATGAGTATTCCAATATCTTTTTTCAGAATGATATTCTCAATAAATCCCTCAAAGAAATCTAATGCAAAGATTACAAAACATTTTCGTCCAATTAGCTCAATCTCAATTTCTTGCCTCTACAAATATATAACAACCCGCGAATCCTACATTTCCATTTCTTCAACCAAACAAATTCCCCAACAACCAGTCATGAAGAAGAAAATGACCTCCACATGAATAACCTAAAAAAATTTCTAAAACTCCCGGGCAGACTCGTCACAAAACCGACAATGACATTGCTTCGCAAAAACCAGGCACATGAATGTTAAAAGGCCAGGGTAGTCCGTACCACGAGAGTGTCGTCAGTATAATCGCCCATGAATTCCTTCATCTTCAGCTTTATCCTCTCTCTGAGCTTCGCCATTCCCTCGCCACTGAAATCAACCTTGAACGTCCGATCATCACTACCCATCTCGGATGCGTTCTATCACGAAGCTTCACAATCGAGAACCCCGAACGCTTAATTTTAATAACACTAACACCGGAGTTCAATCGATATTCAAACCCTCAAATATTAAACTCCCGAATTGCAGCTTCCATGAACCCTAGCCGGTTCCACCGATCCTGTGAAAACTGGACAGAGAAAACCAATTAACAAGGAAGCCGCTGGAAATTAAACGCAGAAACGCAACGGAGAGCGGATTTCATCAGAGAACATGGCTGAGTGAGAGAGATTTGAGATGAACAGAACAAAAATAGAAAAATAGAAAAATAGAAAAATAGAAAAATAGAAAAATGGAAAAACGGAAAAATGAAAGAGCTTAGCCAATGGAAACTCTTGGGCCCTGTTTTTTGCAAAATTACTCTAAATGGGCCGATCGATTTGGGCCATGATTTTGGAATTCCAAATTTTTAAATATTTAATTAATCCTAACCTATTTAAATTTTTAAATAATTAATTAATAAGTTAAATATAAATTTAAATTTCATATCTAATCAAATTTCAAATTTTAATTTTGTGTCAAACAATAAAAAATAAATTTATTACACGTAATAATAAAAGTTTAAAAATATTAGAACCACGATTTTCAAAATTTGAGAGATTACCATTAATTTAACGAAAAAAATTAAAACACATTTTATTAGTCTCCCTTCAAAAATTTGAAGTTACTTGTCTTTATTTTATATAGGTAGCCTATTGTTGCGTCGTTCAACATTTAAATTATAGATTTTTACTTATAATATGTTATTAAAAATTTAAATGTAATTACCAATTTTAAAAGTTTGTGACGATTTAAATAAATGTGTAATTAAACAAAGTTTGTCGTAGATATTTTTACTTTATCGTTAATTTTTTTATATAGTTTTTTATTTAAATTTATACTTTTTTTCCCCCAAATTATTTAAAATTATTTTCATTTTATTAAAAAAAACATTTGAATTACTGATGAATTTTTTAAAACAAAAATAATTTTTTAAAATTTTGTATTTTGTTAAAAAAAGTTGCTTAAATTTCAAGAGAAATTTGTATTTTAGCCTAATTTTAAAAAATCAATAATTACAAATAAGACTATAATAATTGCAACAAATAAAATAAAATTTGCTTCCTTTCACACTCTCCTTCATTTATTTTTATAATAAATAATCTATAATCAAATTATAAAATGAGTAAAATACTTTTTTGGTCTAGCTTCTATTTGGTACATAAATTTCAAAATTCACATTTTTATCCTTGAATTTGTAAAGGAATTATTTTGAAAATATATATTTTTTAAAATAATTTATAGAATAAATGAAATATTATGGAAAAAAAAAAACAAATGGATGGAAATTATAAAGATGACAATTAGATTTAAGCTAAGAATAATTTCAGTAAAATTATAAATAATTTGGTTCGTGGAATTTGTACTTGAAGTGGCAATACAAAAGAAGGGAAGAGAAATAAAAGGTCAACGTTTGACTTGGTCAAGGACAAAATTACCAACTAGGTTGACAGTAGTGGGCCCACTAGTAGCCAGCGTGGATATTAAATTAATTAGAAATAAATAATTGGGGTTCCGTATCAAATCTCGACGCCTTCCTTGATGCTTCACCCTAATGGACGACAGCTTATTCCCACTAATTAATGTCATAATTTTCTTAATATTATTTTCATTTATAAATATTCACATTTGTTGCAGAAATTAACGATTTAATTTATTTTTTCTCATAATTAAATAAAATATTTGTAAATAATAATTAAAAACAAAAAAAACAAAAGAACACAAGTCAAATTTGTTTAGTCCATATATTTTAAAATTTTAATTTTATGTTGGGTAAATTTCTTAATTTTTAATTTATGTCTAATAAATTTATTTTTTAAATTTTTAATATCAAATTATTTTTTTTTAAAATTTATTATATTTTTAGATATCTCATTTTAAGTTTAATAAAAACGTGACCGGTCAACTCATATTAATTAAATTAAAAAAATTAAATTATTATTTATTTATTTTCTAGAAAGATGGAGACATTTTAGGCGTGTAGACTTTTTTCGGAGCAAAGGGAGACGCGTACAATACGCACGTGTATTTCACGTGCGAATATGAAAAAAAAAAAAAAAAAAGGCGTTGCTAATGTTGTTGGGTTGCTGCTTGCTTGGTGAATGGTGACAGAGCTAAATGACGAAAATACCCTTTCCTAAAAAAGCGCTACCCAGAGAAATGTTCCTCTGCTCTGCAGTCAGATAGGGCGGCTTCAAAAGCCTCCGTTTTCCTTTTTTTTTTTTTTTAAATATTATATAAAATTCAATGAAATTAAAAATTAATGTAATTGTATCTTTAAAATAATATTTCTCTCTCTCTCCATCATCACCTCCACCTGGCTCCGCGTGTACGTCGTGCATTTACCAATTTACCCTTGGATTTTATTCAAATTATAAATGCCTTTTTTTTTTTAATAAATTAATATTCTTACTAATTAAAACTTAATTGAACGTTTAATACATTTCCATCTAAATAAAAAAAATTTTAAGATATTTCTACAAAATAGTATTTTAACCTTATTCATTTATTTTCGGTGTAATCTTTTTTACGTCACGATAAATTAATTAAGAACTAAGAAGATTTATATATTATGAATTTCGCGGGAAAAAAATATATTATATTTTTGTAGTAATTTTAAGCATTTGATATTTGTTAATTAATTATTTTATTTTTCAAACTTGGTATCGTCAAAGAAATGACATGAAAATAACATGCAAAGGTCTCGAATAAAGTCATTCTTTATTATATATGATTGAATAATTTATTTTGTAATTATAGCCACAACACCTGTGTAGTTAAATGTTATTGAGTTTTTAATTATTAAAATATTATAAAATTCAAATATAAAATATTTACAAATTATAATGCATCACCAATATCGGTTATAAACATTAAAAATTCATAATTTTTTAAAAAGTAAAGTAAGGTTGAATTGTAACCCTATTTTTTTATTGATTGGGTTAACTTGACTAAAATAATGCAACCTGCACATCGAACGGTATCTTTGGTCTTCTAAAAATGAAACTAACCTTTATAGTTTGAATCGGGTAGTCTAAGTTAATCGAGTTATCAAGTTATGTTATATCTTTACCATTGGCCAACATTCGTTCGGATTTACTATTTTTTTAAAATCCTTATATGTATAATTATACACTAAACTAAAAAAAAATAATATGACCAATAAATTATAAATAGATGTCAACTAGAATATAATTTATTAAATAATATGTAATTATCATATTAAAAAAGTTTGCGACGAATAAAGAAGGAAAATAAAAATGCAGCAGACGAACTACCTATTGACTTTGACGCAGCCAATGAGCATCAAAAGGCGGTTATAAAAATAATCATGTGGCTTAGGAAGCGGACTCAGGGAAATAAAAATAGAAAGGACCACAGGCAATAATTTTTCTTTTTTTTTTTTTTTAACGAAGGCCTGCAACGTCAGAGCTAATCCAGGACCACCAGAGGGATTGGAAGGTAAATAGATAAATACGAGGAGGGTATTTATGTCAATGAGGGAAAAAAGGAGAAATTGTTTGATGCGCGTGTGTATGAGGCCCATATTCTATCTCAAATCGCGGCCCCTTTTCCATCCCTTCATATTACCGCTCCTCGCTTCCTCCTCCTTCGACAAATCCTCAAAATCCATCCAACAATTTTTCTTCTTAATTCTTTGTTGTTGTTGTTCTTGTTGTTCTTGTGTAAATCTTACGGAGAGTCGGATCGGAGACATGGCTCAGAGGACCGAGAAGGAGGAGACGGAGTTGAAGGTACCGGAGACCATCACGTTGTGCGTCAACAACTGCGGATTCACCGGTAATCCGACCACCAATAACATGTGCCAGAAGTGCTTTAACGCCACCACGGCTACGGCGACTACGGCGTCGTCGTCGTCTTCGAATACTGGAATATCGGTGCCTCGGAAGTTGTCCGGTGAGAAAAGTTCGAGATCTAGATCTCGATCGCCTGTGCTAATGGATTCCGTTCGCGACAGTAGCAGGAATATGTCCGTGGATCGGTTCAAATCTGAGGAATCTGCCAAGCGTCAGGTGAATCGATGCTCCGGATGCAGAAAGAGAGTCGGATTGACCGGTTTTCGATGCCGATGTGGGGAGCTGTTTTGCGCTGAACACCGGTACTCCGATCGCCATGACTGCAGCTTCGATTACAAAGCCGCTGGTCGCGACGCGATTGCAAGGGAAAATCCAGTCGTTAAAGCGCCGAAGATCGTTAGAGTCTGATTTGTATAAAACGTCAAAAAAGACAAAAGATAGAACAATCATATTTGATCTGATATGTCAAATTTAAGATCGTGGACTCGAAAGAGAAAAATGAAATTTCTACGGAAACGAAGGTTATAAATCCTGCAGTTTCTCTCTCGGAGATCATAGATCTATTGAGAGGGAGTGAGGAATTAGTCGTCGAATATCACGATCATCGTGTTTGATTGATAAATATGAATTATCTCGTTTATTTTTAATTTTTCGATTTATATTTCTGCTTCCTTCACCTTTCTGGTTTCTGGAAAATGAAAATCCATAAATTACTTGTAGATCTCTTCAATATTCAATCGATTCTCGTGTTCTTCTCTTCCGTTCCCTCTATCTTCGAATCGTTCATATGGCAGATTTCGTAAATTCGATCGAAATTTCTGAGCCGGTGGACTTTTCAGTTGTTTGCTCGATAATTTTCCTGGTTGGGAATTGGGAAATGCAAAAACCATGTGCTCGGCTCGGCAATAACATCTCTCGAGAACTGAAAGAGATACGAGATGGTTAAAAACACGAGAACGGCACGCGAGATATCGTGATTATGATTGGCAATCAGAAGGACTAATGAAAAGGCGCCACGTATCTGTCTTAGACAGATGTACAGTGCAGTGTGGTACTGATGGGTGAAACAAATTGTTTTAAGAGCGGTGAGATGAATGACACGTGTACGAAGGAGGATGAAAAGGAGGATCGGACGGCTACGATGTGGTGGAGGGTACGTGGTGGCGCGTGGACAGTCTGGCAGCATTTTAAGTAGGTGGGGAGAGGGATGTGCGAAATGAATAAAAGCTGTCAATAAATACAAATTTGTCTACCTCCTTATTATTCCTCTCTCCCTCATTTTTTAATAATAAATATATTAATTATAAATTTATTTTCTCAACTGTTAAATGTACTAAAAAATAAATTATGAATATTAAAAGATGTACTCTTTTGAACTTTTTACTTTTTCTATATTTTTAATTATGAGTACATTTATTAATTTTAAAAAATATAATATGTTAGGAAAATGTAGTTGTAATTATAATTACCTTTTGAAATATTTTTATTATTAAGCGACTTAACAAAATTAAAAATTGAGAAATTAAATACCATAAGTACAAAAATTTCAATATTTAAATTACAATTTTACTGAAATTGTAAAAGTAAAATTTTTTATTTATCCAAACGGAGATTTTAATATCTAACCTTAAAAAAAAAAAAAGAAATATAAAAGAAAATTAAAGTGAAACGTGGGCCCAAATAGTGCCACCTGTACTCTCGGTAGGGACCATAATAAAATGAAGAGGCATGGGTTACCATATCTATATTTAATATTATTTAAAATATTTCAATACATATTTAACCGATTTAAATATCATTTAAGTTTTAAATATGTATTTTAATTAATGCGTATAATTTATTTAATTCTTCTAGTTTGAATGTATCAATACAATAAATATGTTTTTTAAAGTTAAATTTAACCCTTCAAATTAAATATTTTTTTAAATTTATCTAATATTTTAAATATTAATTTAAATACACAGTTAACTAATCCATTTTCATTTATTAACTATAAATCACCCTTGCAATGTTTTGACGGAAGAATGACTAAGTCATTGATCATCTAATAAACAATTTACTTATAATTCAATTATTAACTAAGTCTCTCGGGGCAATGAGAGAATGAGACTCCATTGTTCAAGTTCTAAAATCGACACGTAAGAGAACTAATCATTTACTTGTCCTTATACGAAAATGAGTGAATTTAATCTCTTGAACTATGTTCCCAAGTTTCTATTTGGTCACATTTTAAAAATAGTAAACTTATTAAATCGACTACAAATCTCGTTATCACCCATGCAAATCAAAGGACAAACTCTCATATAACTCACTTAGAAATAAGATCGAGTTGCATATGACCATCTTGTGAAATATTAATTATTTCAATTAACAAATTCATAGATAAATTAAATATTTTGTGATCGGATTGTATAGAATATTCATACTCACATGTCTCCACATTAACATTTCCAAATCATTTGTAATAATTTACAAAGTGGGCTCTATAAATAAGGTTAACAAGGTAAAACACTCAAATTTATATGTATATAATAATACTGTGATTTGTGAATATTTGATATTTTAATTATTAATACAACGGTATTGTAGATAAATAGAACAACTCAATAATCAAAACCCAATAAATAGACTATTGGGTTGAGAACTTCATTCAGTTGCTCTGATCATTAGTCCAACCAACCCAAAAATTTAGGTCCGTAAAAAAAAAGATTTATTCAAACTAAATCTAAAAAGAATTAATATTCCTAAATCAAAATCAGGTGGGCACCACATCTTTGTTATTATTTTCCTTTTTCCAAAAGGTACGAACAAAAAGTGACCTAATTTTGAGGACTTCGCCCCTTTTCAACTTTAAACATAATATATAATTGTATTTTTATAACTAAGTTTTGAAGTCTGTGTTCATACTTCCTTTTTTTAAAAAAAGAAAAACCTTTTAATTTATACAATATGTCTGCAGAATTGATTTTTTTTTTTTTTTTTTTTTTTTTTTTTTTTTTTTTTTTTTTT
>NW_019268520.1:1567193-1571287 GCF_002738365.1 Cucurbita moschata | reverse complement strand
TTTTTTTTTTTTTTTTTTTTTTTTTTTTTGTCATTCTCATAATATTCAAACTTTCTATTCAGTAAACTATGAGTATAATAATAATAATTGAATTATATAGTTTGTTGTTGAAAATGTTGAGGAAAAAAAGGATAATTTTATAAATATAATTGGTGCGTAATAAATATAAAGCAAATGACACTTATGAACTTATTTATTTGTTTATAATTATTGTTAATAATATTATCTGTTGAAAGTGGAGTGTGACACCAAAGCCAACAGAATCAATTTCTTTCTAATCTGCCGACTAACCTTTTACTTTTCTTCTCCATCTTTTGGCTGCAACATAATTGGATTTTGCTGATCTAAATTCCCTGAAATAAATAAATAAATAAAAATGGATAGAATTTTGGTCAAAACAATTAAATCCTTGATGCTATGGAGCCAAAAGAGTAATCTAGAATTATGCTATGCCCTAAATGTGCTACCAAAATTCAAAAAGGAATATACTTCTCTCTCTTTCTATATATATATATATATATATATATAAAAGGCAGATCGAGAGTATTATTCATTATCGAGGTCTATCTTGTTCGATACGCTTATCTTAATTTTCTTGGTTTAATAAAAATTCTCTTACATAAAAATGGTGTATACAAATTTGAAGGAGAATTATATTAAAAAATATATGATTTTATTTTGTTAATATCAATAATATAATATATTATAAATTATATGATATTAACCCTAATAAAATCATATTACCAGTTTAATTTATAAGTTTGTGTCTATTTAGTATCTAAAGTTTCAGAAGTATCTAATAAATTTCTAGACTCAATGGTATGTCTACATGTTTCTAAACTTTTAAATTGTTTATAAATTATTATTATACATTCTAATTTTGTGTAGACTAAATCTCTAAAATTTTTTTAGTATTTACTAAACATAAAAAATTCAAATTTAGTGACTTCATTACCCACAAAACAATTTCATGTATAATAAATCAATTTTTTTAAAAAAATAATTATATAAAGACATATAAGACATTAAAAAAAAATATCAAATTGAAACTTCAAAAATATATAATTTCTCAATAATATAAAAAAACATATATTATATATATATATAAAATAGTTCGAAGTTCTATTAGAACTTAATAGATATAGAATTGAAAGTTTGCGAATAAGCACATTTCTTATACCTTACATTCCATATTATATGATGGGTATAAATTAAAATGACAACCCTTTCACTTGGAACATTAATGTTGTATAAAAAAAAAATTATTATGAGAAACTGTCTACTATTTACTTTTTAGACTCAAGAAACTATTTTTAATTTTTTTTTTCTTTTTTTGTTTTTGTAGGGAAGAAAAAAGTAGAGAGTCAAATCAATCCCTATCTTGCTACAGATTCTTAATCCCAAAAAGTCTCCTGCTTTCCCTGTTTGTCACGGTCATAGAAAGGCACTCATGCAGAGCACCCTATATTACATATGATTCCATACAAATAAATTAAAATGAATATACAAAAACGTATATATCCTATTTTGGTTTGAAGGTTTGTTCCATTTTGGCCTCTTTTAATCCCTAAATTGAAAAAAATAAAAATAACCATGGTAGTCCATTGACCTTCACAATACCTCTAAACTTTCTTGGTCCTCATTCTATTACTTTCTAATAAAAAAAATGTGCTTACCTAATACTCTATCTTGAACTTACATAGTTTGAATACATGTTTATATGAACGGGCAATGTGTTGAAATCAAAATAAATGTAAGAACTAAAAATAGTTACTTTTAAAAGTTCATGTCCGACATGGTAAAAATTCAGGGACGAAAGTGAAATATTTTTTAAGATTTTAAGACCAAACTCAAATTTAAACCTAAAAGGGAACTTGGCTAGGGGAATAAGAGAGATCGACGCTGCTTTATCTAAGTTATATGTTCAGTCACAGTTATTTTTGCAACACTCATCCAGACTGACACCTCTTTTTTTTGGCTTCGTAGCCAGTGGGCTAAAAGGCCAAGGAATGCAGTGCAGGAGGAGGGAGGGAGGGGCTGGTGAAGGTTGCGTGCAAACTGCCTGAAGTTCCCCACTTTTGCAAGTCGTGGGGAATACATAAGAAGACTCCAATGGAAAAACAAAGTAAAATTAAGTTTAGAATAAGAACGAACCATTTGAAGCGTCTAGAAAAGCTTACCAGCACCAAGTTGCAGCTCAGTTCACATAGTTGGCTCGGCTGGCATAAACTCACCATGATGTACCGAAAGAGAAAGAGTTGGGCCATCAACAAAAGAAATCCTTTGTCGGCCAACGGGCAGGGTCCCATGTCACTTTCTACACCATCAGTTCTTTGTCAGTGTCAGGCACCAGCTGATTGGGCAATGCCATCAAAGCGTCATGTGCTCTTTTAGACTTTGGAAGGCATCCAAAGTGAAGGAACCCAAAACAGTAAACTCAAAAGAAAGCGGTAAGTTTACTGAAATTAACAAAATTTCACAATTTTACTTCACATGGATAAGTGCTCCACGTATCTAGATAGAAGGGTTCAAACTCAATTGTTTTTAATAGAGAGAGGGAGAGAGAGATAGAGGAATCACAAAGAAAATAGCGGAACTTGATATTCAGATAGAGAACTGGGAAAGTAAAGTAAACAAAAAATTACACCTATGCACCATCCGGTTGGATAAAGGGGTTAGCAATCTCGTCTGTACCATCAACTGGAGACACAAGCATTACGGCAGTCCCCCTGCAGACCTGGAGTGAATGGCATGCAAATTGATCAGACAGGCTTGTACCCAAAAATAAACACAATTTTGGAACTAAGAAGCACGCCTTATAGAACACTTATTTTCTCCTGCGTATGCACGCTTAAGAAGAGCCGATTTTTCACTTTTTACTCGTGATAAAATAATTTAAAATTTTCAACAAATTTTTCATAATAAATAGTTAACCATGCACTAACCCTTAAAATAAAAAAAATAATAAAAAAAAAGAGCAAGAGAAAGCGTGAGCAGTTTAACGTGGTGCAAGTGATAGCTGAGACGAATGGTTGCACAATGCACAAGAATATACAAATATTCAAATGATAGAAACATGCTCGGCTAGAACATATAGGCCTTTGTCCGGTGATTAAGACCATCTAATCTGTTTAGCGCACAGATAACTGCAATTGTCAAAATAAAGTCCAAAGCTGCGCTTAAATAATAATACTCTGCAGAAAAATGATAAATCTGTTCATGGCATCCAAGGCTCTAATAATCATAGGTGCCTTATTTTAAACGATAACTAAAATATGTAGATAGTAAGAATCATACAATTAGGCCAAGACGTCTGGTTTGATCTGTTGTCTTCAACGGATCATCAGAATCTGCCGAAAAAAGTCAATATATCAGATATTTCCTGGTGTAAGGATAATATTTTAACTTATTACTCATTCAAAAAAGTACCAAATAAACAGAAGTAAAAGGCCATTACTACCACACAAAAAAAAAAAAAAAAACATGACTGACTAGTTGGTCAACCGAAAAGAATTTAGATATTAAGAAAGTGGGGCATAGGACCAAAATCAAAACAATAGAAACATATCACCACCAAACTAAATCATCCGAATTTGGGAAAATAAAAAACCTTTCCCTTGGGAAAGAGCCTTTTAAAAGTTGTTATGATGTGTAATATGACCTAGATTAAAATATCATTTTGGTCCATGTACTTTGGGTCTCATTTTATTTTAGTTTATGCATGTCCAAATGTCCAAATTTAGTTCTTCTATTTTTAATAAATCTTAATATTAGTTCCTAACAGATAGTTTATTATTAACTTATTAGAAAGTAATGTAATTTCTATTAGCCTCCCCTCTATAATTTTTGGAAACATATCCACATTGTATATTTTTCTTGAATGAAAAATATTGTCATTATTTTAATAAGTTCGTTAAAAATTAGTTTCAAATCAACAATAGAGAGTAATTTAAAGTTTTATTGAAATTATAAGGCCTAGATTTTAAGATTTGAAAGTACAGGGACTAGAATGGGAAGAAATCCAAAGTTCATGAACCATAATAGTATTTTAAGATATGAACTATGATGCAAAAAAAAAAAAAAAAAAAAAAAAA
>NW_019268520.1:1513142-1567141 GCF_002738365.1 Cucurbita moschata | reverse complement strand
AAAAAAAAAAAAAAAAAAAAAAAAGGAGGTGCAAACCCAGATGAGTCCATGAACTCATTTACTAATTCATAAATGAACTTTATAGTACCATTATAATACTTCTTTACACGTCCTAGAATGTTGGAGAAATGGCTCTCCGAGGCTATTTGGAAAGCTTGGGCTGCAAAGAAGGTCTAGTTTGTTCTTGAACCTTGGTGCTACGGAATATGAAATATCAACACCACGGGACAGAATTCATCAGAAGTGCCCTTATAAAGTATAGGCTCCTAAGTGGTACCTTCTTAACAAAGCAAATTTTGAGGATTAATAAGCACGACCTGCCTAGTCTGTCCTTGTTGGCATAAGCTACTGGAAGTTTCCGGCTTTCAATGGTGCTTCCACACATATAATCAGGCCTTGTTACAAGAGTCTGTGATAGTACTAGTAAGGAACATATTGGGAATATTAGGAGTAAGGACATAGTGGTAATTAGTTAGGGGGTAACTTGGTTATAAATATGGGGAGTTAGGGACATTATAAGATCATTTTTGGTGAGGATTGTTCATTGTGGGACTTCGGAGAGAGATAACCCTCTTAAAAAGCGATTAGATATTGTAATTTCTTCATTGATATTGCAATATAGTTATTTTTCTGTTTTGTTGTGTTCTTGTGTTTGGTTGCCGAAGATAGTCTTTGTGAGCATACGTCCAAATAGGATGTTGTGGTTCAAACTCCTCAAAGCTTTTTTGTGGGAGCTTTGGAAGTAGAGACAAAAATATTACCTTTTTTTTTTCTCTAAAAAAAATTATGAACACAAGATGTGGAGCTTAGATAAGTTCTGAGAGCTTCTAGGTTTTGCCTCTAATTTGTATATTTTTCCAGGCTTTCATTAGTCAAGGTGCAGTGTGTAAGGGGAGAAGGAACAATGTCAGTTGATGGGTGTCATACTTGGGTCTGGGGGTGAGGTTGTTAGTCATATCTGTGGGTGTACATAAGCTAAATAGTTGCGGTGATTTTGGTAGGAAATGCCGGGTGGGAGGCTCTTGAAACTTCCTTTAACATGCCCCACTGATGATAAATAATATAGAGGTTTTTGTTTTTAATATAACCGGGAGTTGAAGCTTTGCTCTCCTATTCCCGAGGGCACCAGCACCCACCCCAAGGCCTGGACCGGGGAGACGAGATTGCTCATCTTCCTCTTTTTTCCATGCCTTTTGAATGAATGTGATTACTTAATATTATATGCATTGCACACACATACATATTAATTCAGAATTTCACTTATGCCTATGAATAGATTAATCATCTAGTTACAAGTAACAATAGAAAGAAAAAATGGTGGTTTTAAATATCATGGTAGAGATTGTCACAGATTTGCACGTATTTGCAACTTTTATTCAAACAAATCTTATAATAGTGTATGGGTACACGAATAAAATCCAAAATGATGTTATGCAAAGATTTACAAGATAATAATGCAGATTGAGGATACAAATTTATGCAACAGCCTAATATAAATTTAAATATATCCAATATTCAAAATAAAAATAAAAATAAAATAAAATAACTATTCATATAGTCCATAATGCCAATGACATCCATTTTTCTATTGAAAGATAGAAAAAAAAAACGTATCGATTGCAAATATGCTTAAAGAAAACATGTAAAACACAATAACGTTTCAATATGAAAGGCCTTTACTACACTGCCATATCTTAATCCGTTAAATCGGTAGAACAGAAATCTTTGTCTATTCTTATAGAAAAATTGTTTGTTTGCTTATGTTACTTCTAAATTAAATACTTAATTTGTGCCTCTTCATCCAATATCAAATGATTTTTTTTTTCTAAATTTCCCGTAAATTTAAAATAGCAGGAAGGTGAAAATAAATAAGAAAAGTTATATGAATGCTGCTAATCAATTTCCATCGAGCTTTCAGTCTATACGTTTATAAAATTCCACAAATCTCATCTATTCTGCCAGTATCCAGTTAATTGGTTACCTCTTAAAAACTCTATAGCTTCATCCAGCACAAGGTTCAGCAATTGATCATATCCTTTTAGCGTTCCAGTAACTGTCAATGGAAAATAAGGATCATAAGGCACTTTTCTAGAATTTAAAAACAACAAATTAAAAAGAAAAAAGACATCGAACATTCAATCATGTGCCTCGGTCCTCTTCAACGCAACACACGAACAGTTGAATAAAAATCTTGCTAATCGGAAAGCAATGAATTGAATCCAAGTGGCAGTAATACTATTAACCATAATTAATAGAAACAACCTTGTCTGCCGCCGGTAAGCTTCACTTGGACGCCCTTGTCTACAAACTTAGCCAAATCCAGAACAGTTTCTTTTCTTCCAGACTGATAAACCAAACGATACGAATACCACATTATACTTCGCAATCAACCAGCATCAATATCCTAATTGAACAAATCATTCAGAAATTTACCATCACGATAGCGTTTTCGCAACTCCTCAGTAAAATTAAAGGCACCAGAAACCTGAAATATCCGAGAAATGAAACAAATTACGACGAGCGAAAAATAAAATTCCATCTGCTGGTCGATTCAAATAATCTCGACGAAGTTGCGGCATCATGCATCTGGAAATCAATATTGAAGAACTGGAAGCTACACTGAGCAAAAGAACAACGAATAAAACCGAAATTTGTGTGAAGAAGAGGAATGAATTGGAGCTTACTTTCAATGGAAGTGGTGAGGAGCGGAAAGAATGTGCCCTAAATTTGCTCGTTGAGAGAAATGGTCGATGGCGGGAAAGGTACCCCTCCAAACAATAGACAGTTGGACTCCGGCCCAATTTTCTCTTCCGGCCCGATCATGTGATTCCAATAAATTTAATTATGAAAATAAAAAAGGAAAACTAAAAACTGTTTTTTAAAGATAAGGCCAATTTAAGAATAATATTTTTTTTTAATTAATAAACCCTCATTTATTAAATGTGAGAATATTTATATAATAAAAAATATATATAAGGAGTAGAAATTCATTACAATATTAAATAATATTTATACTCTACAACGATACTGGCCTAGATTAGTATAACCCAAATATCTATCGTACGTCACAATTGCATTGTTTCATATTCAATGTCATTTGTGTAAGCATTGGTCCATCAAAAATTGTTAACTGGTCTAATCAAATTATGTCACGTTACTCTAATTTAGGCTCAACTCATTGAAAATGAATTAAAAAAAGGATTACTCGTCTCAAACTCAAAAGTTAGGCCCAAAGTCGAACTTAACTCAAATTAGGAGGTGTACACAGGTTGCGTTAGAAAAATCTTCTTAAGCGACTCGAAATTTTGGATTGGTTGGGTTGGTGACGTGAACAACCCAAATAGAGTCCACAAATCCAACTGTAATAGCCAAAAATAAATAAACAAATAAAAATAATTATAATAAGGTAGTTAAAATAATAATAAATAAATAAAAACAACATTTCCCATCTCTCTCTACTAACCTCTCCCACTTTCCACAATTATCTCTCCTCAACCCATCCTGACGACAGAAAGTTACATTACTGCAAACAGAAAAAAAAAAAACAATAATTGAAAAAAAAAGAGATGAGAATGACCTTTACCCAGTTGAGATTGGTTGAAGATTTACGTGAAGATAGATCTGATCAATAAGGTATGTATTAAATCTTCATTTTCTTTTATCCTATTTTTTTAGAAATCACAACTATAGTTAGATCATTGTTGAATTATTACCATGATCCATCTTTTAGGTAGAAATTAAATGCCAAATCATTTATACTATTCTAGTCAATCCTGTCATATTAGTAATATTATATTAAATTTTTATCAGTAGCCAAATGAATAGATTAAAGATAGAATAGCCAAGAAAACTTCTGCCTAAGAAACTGAGATAAGGAAATAGGAAATATTGAGATAGAAAAATTTGGAAATAGAGATCCACCTTAAATTTGGAATACATGAGAATAGAATTAAAAGGCAACAGATAAAAAAAAAGATTAGGGAATTAAAAACAGAAACTAAATATGGAGGGAAAGGTAAATACATACGGTAAATACAGATAACAGTAAAGCTGAGAGTAACTTAGCTGTATCTACTTTTTATACCACAGTAACCATGAAAAATGAGATTTTTAATAAAAATATAATTATAGATATATAACATTTCAAGATTTCTAACAATGGACCAATGTAAATTAGAGAAATAATGTGGTATAATTCAAACCCGAAACTAATGTCATGGGCTCATATAGGTTGACCCCGATTTCAAAGGACGGAATCAAACTTTCATTAAAGATATATTCGTGACAACGACTTAAGCTGGGCAGGTAAGTGACCTTACTATCGGCATGATTATATTTGATGTTGACACGTGCCCTGTGGTTCTGCACGTGTCATATATATTGATATGTGTGAATTATCTGTGGATCGATATGCTTCCTATATGTTATGTTATGTTATAATATGTGGTTTGTATGATAATAATTATGGTACGATGTGCTTAAGGATATGTTTGAGATAGGGTATGAGAAGGATGCACGAAACGAAATGTAACGATAAGAGTAAGATACGTTTATGAAACGTTAGAGTTAGGTTACATACCGGAGTGCTATGGATAGGAGAGATTGATGAAAGAATACGGTTAGGTTATGGGTAGAAAGGGATAAGTTTGTGATAGATTGATAGAACGATAGCGTTAGGGTACATTCTTGTGACGATATGACTAAGGTACGTCACGTAATGATATGTCTGTGATAGGTATAAGAACGTTAAGGCTATGGTAAGTTAGAGAACGATATGACTATGAAGTGTTTACGTTATGACTTGGTTATGATACGATACATTGTATGCTAGATTATTGTGCTTAACTACGAAATCATGTGAACGTGAATGTATGTTATTTATGCTGCTTAGTTGATGTGATACGAATGCATGTGACGATGTGTGGCCCTTGTACGATTATGGCTTGTTGTATGAGTATTGAAATGTAACTGAATGAATTGTATGACATGAAATACGGTAAATTGCATGATACATAACCCCGCTAGGAATATGTATGATATGTAACGAAATGAGTATGAGAATGACATGTAAGCATAAAAACGTGACACGGGGTTATGTTCATTAAATGATGACTATAGGACTAGTGGGACCTCATGCATATTGTGTGATCATGCATTTGGGGGGATACCCCTATCCCATCACGAGGGTACGGACGCGTACATCCAAATGGCAGGACAACGATCGTTATGCCCTGCATAGTGCTGCCGTGACGGTTTTAGTTTTAACGGGTCCCGGTGGGCCCCTAGAGCATGCCCACCGGCTAGGGACAGTGGCCCAGCGGTGTGCGAACTAGCTGGTGAGACAATACTCGCACGTATGGGCTGCGTGTAGAGTATATGGTACACGTCCACGATTACCTGTCAGGATTACACCGTAGGGAAACGAAACGAAACGAAATGAAACGAAATGAAACGAAATGAAACGAAAGATAGATCCCATCATTTTATTGCATGTGATTGTTGCATTTAACCCCAATAGTGAGGTCACTTACTGAGTATTTCTTTAAATACTCAAGCCATGTGCTACTACATTTTTCAGATTAAGACAAGGCATTTCTGTACGGCTGACGACGGCATTGCAACTCGAGATCATGGCACATGCATAGGATAGTGGTATTTATTCTTAGACTTAGGATAGAATAGGATGTTTTAAACTTAAACGCTTATTCATTTTATTTCGAGTCTTTTGTTGTGTCATTTTAAAGATATTTTCGAAACACGTAAGTCCATGACTGTGTTTTAAGTTAAAGGGTATATTTTATGGAATTTAAATGAAGTCTTCCGCATTCAATGTTTATAGTATGTATACAGTAGCGACCTTGAATTAAGTAGAAAATTTCGGGTCGTCACACCAACCCTCTCATTTTTTGGTTGAGTTGACGACGGTTTTTTTAATTATTTTAAAAAAAATCTTACTTATCTAAAATACACGTTATATTAGTAATTAAAATTTCATAAATTTCAAATATCAAATATTTGCCAGTCACAACGCATCATTGCCACGGGTTACAAATGTTAGAATCACGACTCTCCACAATAGTATGATATTTTCCACTTTGAGCATAAACTCTCATGACTTTGCTTTGTGTTTCCCTAAAAGGCATCACACCAATGGAGATAGTATTCCTTGATTATAATGTGAGACTTTCATCCAATACCTCCCATCAAACAAAGTACATTTCCCCTTAATCGAGGCTCAACTCATTTTCTTTTGGAGTCTTAGTCATTTTTTTACTATGCCTTCGAGGCTCACAATACTTTTGTTCGAAATTTGAAGATTCTATTAACATGACTAAGTTTAGGGCATGGCTCTGATACCATGTTAAAATCACGACTCTCCACAATGGTATAATATTGTCCACTTTGAGCATAAGCTCTCAAGGCTTTGCTCAAAGTGGACAATATCGTACCATTGTGGAGAGTCGTGTTCAACTAACATGGTATCAGAGCAACGAGCAGAGCCCGCGTTGACCTTTTATCTAATAAATGCACCTCTTCCAAAAGTCGGGGTTTGTTGCACATATTAGCTCTAGTATTCCTTGATTATAATGTGGGACTTTCATCCAACAACAAATATTAAATATTCTTAAGCTTTTTAAAACAGAGTTGGATTGTTACCCGATTTTCAAGTTGGTCAGTTTATCCGATAAAAAAAAATGTCATGTAAATTTCAGTGACCCACTAAAGAGGGGATGAATCAGATAACCAAGTCAAAGACTGTTCCAAATCGATCAACAAACTATAAGTCAATCCAAAACAATCAACAAATCATACGCCAACAATAAAAAATAAACAAAGTTAAAACGATAATCATAAGAGGATCGACAATCCAAGAACCGATCACCCAAGAAGATCAACTAGTCCATAAACAAATGAAGACCAATGAACTCAAAGGTCGATCATTCAACAAGACTAAGAAGAAGATCCACAAGCTTAATGATTAAAATTTATATAATGAAGTTCATCTCACAAATTAAATTTATATTTCAAATTTTGTAAGAACAACTTTTTAAAAAATTTGGTGTCATTGAAATTGTGTGTATAAATATATATATTGTCTAATAAAATAGTTAATTTTTAAAAAAATTAATATATCTATTCCAAAATTAATTTTAATTTTGTTTTAATGAGAACCAAATTTATAATTAAAGAAAAAAGAAGACACTACATTTAATTATTAATAAGATTCAGATTGCATTAAACCAAAAAAAAATTAATTATAAAACATTCTTATTTATTACAATCCTATAAACATTATTTCGGGTCGGATCCGGGTCGACTATAGCTTGTTTTCTCTTACCCGGATTTGTATTCGTCAACAAGTACTTAATGGGTTCCCACAGAGGCAGTCATTGTTGGAAAACGACGACGCTTCGAGGTGATCGAAGGGCGACCCGATGGGTATGGACCCGCAAAGATGGTTATGACTCAAATTCAAATGCCCAACGTATTCGGCTGACGACAATGAATTTGGTATCGGACCTTTAGGGCATTGAACGACAAATCGAGCGCCATGAAGTATGAACCCGGGCAGAAAACGTCCGGAATCTGCCCCTCCAGAGCGTTTCTGCTCAAATTCAGAATCCCTAGCCCGCCATTGCTGATCAGAGTTGGAGGTATTTGCCCTGAGATTCTGTTGCTGTCCAGATTCAGAGTCGACAAAACCGGCATGTTCCCGATATTCTCCGGAATCATACCGGAGATACCGTTCATCGACAAATCCAAATCTGCGAGGCGGTTCATTTTCGTAACCGAAGCCGGAATCGATCCCCCGAGTTGGTTGCTGCTAAGAAGCGCTCGACTCAGCATCTCTAATTTTCCGAAATCGGATGGAACTTCGCCGGAAATTTGATTGTTCCTGAGGTCGAGATGCATCAGACCGCCGATATTCACGATCGATTTAGGTATAGTACCGGAAATTGCATTATCTGCGAGGTTAAGCACGGTGAGGCGATTTAGGTTTCCGAAATCCGAAGGAATTTCGCCGCTGATTTTGTTTCCGACGAGGTCGAGAACTCGGAGTTGGCTGAGTTTCGTCAAGCACTTCGGAATCTCCCCGGAGATTCCTTTCCAATCGGAAATGATGAGGATCGTGAGCCTATCGAGTTTACAAATCTCAGGCGAAATCGAGCCGGTCATGTACCCGGTTCGGCCGGCCTTCTGGAAGATTGGATCCTCAGACTCGCCGCGGAGGCTAATTTCAGTGACCTCGAGAGTTTCAGGATCACAGCTGACTCCATACCAGCCACCGCAGCAAGAATTTCCAGTCCACGAATTGAAGATTCCTAAATACGGCTCGTTCAGCGCCGCCTTGAATGCGAGCAGGGCCGCCTGGCCCGAAGGCGAGCAAGCTTCGACGGCGGCGAAGAGGAAGAAGACAACAAGTAACATTCTCATATATGTTTTCTCTCTGTATGAAGGCAATGTTGAGGTTTTTTCTTCTGTATGTATAAGAGAAGTGATTGTAGATCTGCCATGGCAGCCATTGTATTGTAGAAGGAGGAGCGAGAAGGGGAAAGTGGGACGGTGGCAGTTTGGTTTGAATTCAGGTGGTTCTCTGACCAAAATAGCCCTGGTGAAAGATGATAATTACAATGTACTAGTTAGAGTTAGTTGTAGCATTTCATTACTCAGATTTACAAAATCAATTAAAATATATATTTTAAAATTTCCTTTTTAAATATTTAAAAAAGAGAATAAATAATTAAAAAAATAACTTATTTAAAATTAATAATAAACATAGAAAAGCTCATGAGCTTAGGTAATAAAATTTTGAATGCACTTAACACAAACAAGTTCATAACTCAACCTAATTCATACGTGCGGCATTGGGTCGATCTAATTTGTCATATACAAATTAATAATTAAAAAGTAAGTGGTAACTATCTAATTATTTTATTTTTAATTTTTATAACAAATATAGTCACGAGTGATAATAAGTAACAATTAGATCGGCGTACTTTAAAATTTATAAAAATTTAGTTCTTATTATAAAAAAGATTATTAATATTTAATAAAAAAATGTTACCGATTTATATAAATCAATAAAAGACCAAAATGTACTTATAAACTGTTACGGCTATGCATCAACATGAGTATACTTGAGCTAAAAAGTTCGACGTTCGAACCTTTTACTTTATGTTGTATTGATCTCAAACTTAATTTGTTATAAACTTTCTCGAGATGTTTTTAGAATGAATTTTAAACCGTTACCTATTAAAATTTAGAGGGGTTTGTAGCAAACTTGAAAGTACGGAGACTAAATTGTTATTTTTTTAACCCTACTTACTATTATAAATAAATTATAATTAGAAATTTAATAAAATATTTTAAAAGAAAAAAAAAACTATAAATACGAAGTTAAGAGTTGGACATTTTGGTCATACGTGGAAGTTTGGGAGATGTTGACGTTGACCATTCCAAACGAACAATGAAACGAAGAAGAAGAACCGTTAATTTCTTTTTTTCTTTCTGTTTTCATCCATGTCCAAATACCTTCGATTCTCCCCATTTCCTTTCAAATCATCGCTAAACCCTTTTTCCCCCCCAATTTTCCTTCTCCCCAAACAGAATCATTCCCCCATTTCTCTTGTAATCGCATCAAGCGATCGAATCGATCGCTTGGTGTTCCATTTTCCCCCTTTTCCGATTTGTTCTTCTTTTTTTGTTCGATTGGATTAGATTGATTTCTTATTCCCGTAAGAGCGATGTCTAATCTGCAATCGAATTTCAATCAGAAGATCGATTATGTATTCAAGGTCGTGTTGATTGGGGATTCTGCGGTGGGGAAGTCGCAACTTCTTTCTCGTTTTTCTAGGAATATGTTCAGTTTGGATTCGAAGGCTACGATTGGGGTTGAGTTTCAGACAAAGACGCTCGTCATTGACAAGAAAGCTATCAAGGCGCAAATATGGGATACTGCTGGACAGGAGAGGTAAAAATCCGCCATGTTTCTTAGGAGTTTTATTTTTGCTTTTCTCAACAATGGTGGATTAGAATTTTGCTATGCATTGAACTAGGTTTTCCAGAATTTCAATGCTTAAGATTGATGTTAGCATGAAAAATTTATCTCAACGATGTGTTAGTTCATTGTAAATCTTGAACAGAATGCACCTAATTGTAGTTTTCCTTTATGTTTTATGAAGGTTTTTCTTATTGTTGGTTTTCAGTTTGTTCATGTTGATGGTTCATCTATGTATGTAATTTTACATCAACTTGTGAAGAATTTCCTGAATGTAGAAACTGCACTAATCTTTGATGGTTCATCTATGTATGTAATTTTACATCAACTTGTGAAGAATTTCCTGAATGTAGAAACTGCACTAATCTTTGATGGTTCATCTATGTATGTAATTTCAGTATGTTCATGTTGATGGTTCATCTATGTATGTAATTTTACATCAACTTGTGAAGAATTTCCTGAATGTATGTTCATGTTGATGGTTCATCTATGTATGTAATTTTACATCAACTTGTGAAGAATTTCCTGAATGTAGAAACTGCACTAATCTTTGATGGTGTATGTAATTTTACATCAACTTGTGAAGAATTTCCTGAATGTAGAAACTGCACTAATCTTTGATGGTTCATCTATGTATGTAATTTCAGTATGTTCATGTTGATGGTTCATCTATGTATGTAATTTTGCATAACCTTTTCTTATGTCCTGTGTAACAAGCAGAACTGATTATGTCTTTTTTTCTGAACTTTGTAAACAGTATGTTTGTAACTTTTTGTTTCATCTCTTGCTGTTTCAGTTTACTTTTCCATTTTCACCTCCCCTGCTACTTATTGGAACAATGGGGTTTTACATTGATTGGAACAATGGGGTTTTACATTGATTCGGTTGATATGGATATATATATATATATTGTCACTGAATCATAAACACTATGCACCCGACATGTAACACAATCTGCATCCAATTCAGATTCACCTTCATTCTCATAAAGAAATCCTCCTTTATAACCGTACTATCGCATAGCTTTGAGTCTACCATTGTGAGATCCCACATTGGTTGGGGAGGTGAATGGAGCATTCTTTATAAGAGTGTAGGAACCTCTTCGTAGTAGATGCGTTTTAAAAACCTTGAGAAGAAGCCCAAAGAGGATAATATCTGCTAGCGGCGGGTTTGAGCTGTTACAACCATCTTGTGGGCAGGGACAGAGACAGGGACTAAAACGGTCTTAAGGACCTTATAAATTTATTATCACTTGGTTAAGCACAAGTTGCTTTATCATCATGTTCAATCCCTTGGGTGGGGGTTCATAATGTCAATGTTTGACTCAGGGATGTTAGAACCAATCAGTGTATTGTGAATTGAATTAGAGAATTGTCACTGGGTCCTGTTATGCTGTCCTATGGTGATGTGATTATAGTTTGGCAGATTTCCTGTTTAACATGATGTTTGAAGCCTGTTAACATAACTTGAGTGCTGATGGTTGACATTAGCTCTCAACTTTGGAAAGTGTAAACGAAAACACATTTCGGAGTTCATAAGGAGTATTTTTTTAGTATGAATAGATGCTAAGAGCAATCAAGTCGTGATATTATTTTGGAATGTATATAGCAGATATTGTCCTCTTTGAACTTTTCCTTTCGGACTCCCTCTCAAGGTTTTTAAAACGCGTCTGCTAGGGAGAGGTTTCTACACCCTTATAAAGAAGACTTCGTTCTCCTTCCCAACCGATGTGAGATCTCACATATACCATGAGCATGCTTCGTTTTCCTTCTTTTTCTCTTATTAGTGATGGTTTTCAGGTATCGTGCAGTGACAAGTGCATACTACAGAGGTGCTGTGGGGGCAATGCTGGTCTACGACATGACAAAGCGTCAGTCGTTCGATCATATAACTAGATGGTTAGATGAACTGCGTGGGCATGCAGACAAGAACATCGTTATCATGCTTATAGGGAACAAGTCTGATCTAGATTCTCTTCGTCTTGTGCCCACAGAAGATGCTAAAGAGTTTGCTCAAATGGAGAGCCTGTTTTTCATGGAAACATCAGCTCTGGAGGCAACTAACGTAGAGGCAGCATTCAATACCATACTGACAGAAATTTACCGAGTGGTTAGCAGGAAGACACTGATTGCAAATGAGGATACTGATACCGACGGAAGCGCATCACTTCTCAAAGGAGTCAAAATTGTTGTCCCTGGACAAGAGCCTCAGCCTGCAACCGCTGCTGGCTGTTGCAGGAGTTGACATGAATTATGTTTCTCACAACATTTTCACATGAATTTCTGCTTTTTTTTTTTACAGCCCTCAACAGAGCAGAAGAAGAAAAAGGGGGAAGCAAGTGATTGATCTGATCTCTATTTAATCTGTAATTTTGGTCTTTCAGGAGACTAAAGGTAAATAGTTCCTCTGCTTCAAGCTTTTTGTTACCTACATAATATTCATTTTGGTTGAGCAAAAAGCTTCATATTGTCACCTTCAACATAAACATGGGAGATTAATGAATCTCAGTAAGGGTAATACTAAAGTAACTGAGTTTTTCTTTTTCATCTCTCTCTGTCTCTCTTCTCTCTCTACACAAGGGAAATGAGTTCTGAAAAATATGCTATTTGTGTAAAACAAAAAGTTGGAGCCTTGGATAGATTTTAATTCTATGTTACTTAACCCTATTAGTTAGGAGTGCAAGTGATACGAAATCACTATAAGGGAAGTAAGATTCGGGTTACTTTGTTGATCGAATACCAGAAGGCAATTTGAATCACTCTATAAGCAAGATCGATCATGTCTAGCTTAAATGATTCTAAACATGCCATCTAAGCCACGTAGAATTGCAAAGAAACTTAGCCCTAATGATAAAAAAATCACTCAACGGGAAAGTTTAAAAACGAATACCTTGTTGATCATAATTTTACAAGCAAGATTGATCATGTCAAGCTTCTAAACATGCAACCTAAACTACATAGAATTGCAACATCTTGTGATAATTTGAACAACATTTTCTTCACATCTTTTTTGAAGTTTATACGTGATTGATGTCTTTGTTCATATCAGCAAGGATAGATTAAATCACGAAGTTTTGTCCATATTATCGTAACACATTGTTAGTATTGTAAACTTGAAGTGAGACCTTATTGAAGAAACTGACGAACAGGCCATTGATCATGCATTGTTACATTGAAGCACCAAATGGATCAAAAAGTAACGTAGGAACAAGCAAGAGAGGCTTGGCCATTCCTAAAGTCAAGCCTTGTCCTGGTTGCATATCAACCTTAGCTTCCTCTTCCCCACCTCCTTCTCCAACCACCTTCCAATCAAAACACTGAACCAGGGCCGCTATCGTTGTGTTTATCATGCTTAACGCCAATGTCGCACCAGGGCACGCTCTCCTTCCACCCCCGAACGGGATGAAGTCAAAACTTTGCCCTGTATTGGTCTCAATTCGTTCTTGTTTTGACGATGGAGCTAAGAACCTCTCGGGACGAAACTTGTTAGGTTCACTCCACACTTGAGGGTCTCTCATAATAGCAAAGAGATTGACCGCGACACTTGTTTTTTGTGGCACGTCGTAGCCTCCGATTTTGCAACTTTGACGACATTCTCTTATTGTGACTGGTCCTGATGGGTAGAGCCTCAAAGTTTCCTTCACAACAGCTTGCAAATAAGGGAGTTTAGGAATGTCTTCTTCTTCCACAAGCCTTCTTGATTCTCCAACCACTGATTCTATCTCCTTTCTTACCCTTTTCAGCACTTCAGGATGGCTGATTAGTTCAGCCATTGCCCATTCCATGGCTACTGATGAAGTATCAGTGCCAGCAATGAACAGATCCTGAATGAACCCATTAAATACTTTTAAACGTCAGTAACCAAATAAACACAAAGTTAATAATTAAGAACGACTAGCTGTCTTGAATAACCGTAAATGAACTCCTTCCCGATCTATCAATCACGACCCTTCACAATGGTATGGTATGATATTGTTCACTTTGAGCATGAGCTCTCATAGCTTTGTTTTCGGCTTCTCCTGAGACCTATGGAGCCCTCGAACAGCCTCCCATTACTCGAGGCTCGACTCCTTTTTAGGAGTTCTCGAACAAAATACACCCTTTGTTCGACACTTGAGTCACTTTTGACTACACCTTCGAGACTCACAACTTCTTTGTTCAACATTTGAGGATTCTATTGACATGACTAAGTTAAGGGCATGACTTTGATACCATGTTTGGAATCACGGATCTCCACGAAAGTATGATATTATCCACCTTGAGCAAAAGCTCTCGTGACTTTGCTTAGGGCTTCCTCTGAGACCTATGGAGCCCTCGAACAGCCTCCCATTACTCGAGACTCGACTCCTTCTCTGGATTCTTCGAACAAAGTACACCCTTTGTTCGACACTTGAGTCACGTATGGAGTCCTTGAACAGCCTCCCCTTACTCGAGGCTCGACACCTTCTTTGGAGTCCTCGAACAAAGTACACCTTTTGTTCGACACCTAAGTCACTTTTGACTACATTTTCGAGACTCTCAACTTCTATGTTCGACACTTGAGGATTCTATTGACATGACTAAGTTAAGAGCATGATTCTAATACCAGGTTTGGAATCACACGGATGTCCACAATGGTACAATATTATCCACCTTGAGCATAAGCTTTCATGGTTTTGCTTCGAGCTTCCTCAAAATCTCTCATACCAATGGAGATGTATTCTTTACTTATAAACTCATGATCATTTCCTAAATTAACCAATGCAGAACTTCCTCCCAACTATCCTCAACAGTTAGAACATTACGTTCTCGACCAAACGTGAAAGAAGAGACATAATAATGGCTTACCCAAATGAATGCTTTGATATGGGTTCTTGTGAGGTTAATAGCAGCAGCATGATCTTGTTGAATATCCAAGAGAATATCCATAAAATCCTTAGGTTCATTACTCTCCATCTTGCCTTTAAGTTCATGTTCCTTCAAGATCTTCTCCATTAGTTCATCACAACTTCTGCCAACATCAAGAGCCCTCTTCCCATAGACCAAGAAACCCAAGTTCTTGAATGGCCCCAATACATCTCCAAAGCATATCTTTGTTATTACTTCCATTGCTTCCTTCACTAAATATCGTATTCTTTCGGCCTCGTTCTTTTCTCCCGAGCATGTTGTGTTCATTAACATCCTACAAATTTTGTAACATTTTAGTCCTTATATTTTACATATATGATTAGAGATCGAAAAAACATCAATTCCAGTCTATTAATTGAACTTGAGAGACCCAATAAAACTAGTAATATTATTATGAAAATATTTAATTCAAAAGACGGAAGCAATTAAAATGAACCTATCATACCAAAGATCGATTAATTAATTAATTTTAAATTTAATGACACCTTCCGTACTAAATATTTAGTAGCGAGGACAATTTTATTTATTTTATTTTTAAAATACACACAAAACTATTTTTCTAATGCAATTCCCAAATGTAATCAAATTCAACCAAAATTTCAATTTTTTAAAAAAAAGAAATGCTATTTCTATGAGAAAAAACAATAAAATATTATATATATATATATCGTGGACTTAATTTTGTATTTAATAATTTTTTAAAAAAGTTATAAGCTAAAATTTAATTCAAATTGAAATTCAAGATTTATTAGACATTTATAAGAGAAATTATTGTGATTTATGAGGCATAAATTTTTAATTTTATATTTAATATTTAGTATGTTAATCAAATTTTAAAAAATATATTTGAATACACAAAATTATTTTAATTTTTTTTAAGAGACATTTGAAAAACTTTTCGACCAAATAAATATATACGAATTTAATATATATATATATTTATTACCAAAACTGCCCCCCTAACAAACTTCCGTACATCAGTATTCCATCCCCTGTTACCTG
The DNA here is from genome assembly GCF_002738365.1 of Cucurbita moschata. Lineage (NCBI taxonomy): Eukaryota > Viridiplantae > Streptophyta > Magnoliopsida > Cucurbitales > Cucurbitaceae > Cucurbita > Cucurbita moschata. The sequence continues at coordinate 1,551,253 of NW_019268520.1, read as the reverse complement.
CAAGTCGTATTGTTGGTTAATCTCATAAGCTCTCCGCCGATATCCACAGTGTCCTTCAGCCGGGAATGGCCAGCGATTCTCGACAGAAACCGCCGGATTTCTTCCCGGCGGACGTTCTGCGACCGCTCCAGTTGCCGGGGGCTGAGAAGCTCCGTCACGCAGACCTTTTTCATGAACCTCCAGTAATCGCCGTACGGTGCCAAAACAAACCCTAATTTTCCGTAGTACAGTTTATCTGCGAAGGCCAGAGTCGGACGGGAGGCGAAAAGGACGTCGTGCGTCTTGAAGATTTCGGCGGCGATCGGCGCCGATGAGACGACGAGGCAGCGGGAGGCACCGAGGCGGAGATAGAGGATCGGGCCGTACCGATCGGAGAGACGGCGGAAGGAGCTGTAAAGCGCCGGAGAGAGGAGGTGGAGGTGGCCGATAAGCGGCAGCGACGGAGGACTAGGAGGAAGGCGGAGGGCGGTGGATATGGCGGCGGTTCTGGATAGAATTGATCGGAGTAAGTAAACGGAGAGGAAAAAGAGGGTGGAGAGGAGGATTAAGGACTCGATTTCAGCCATGGTTTGATTGATTAACAAAAATACACAAAATATATATATATTAATATTAAGAATATTCATATTAACTCGAGAACCTAGTTAACCCAACCCCAACCAAAACCTAGTTAACCCAACCCAACTATAAAGGTTGAGTTAGGTTAGTTTTTATTTTTTTGAGTAAATTTTTTAAAAATTGAAAAAATTCGAGTTCGATGTCTTTATTCAATCAACCTGGTCAACTCGAAAATAGGGTTAGGACTCAACTCAATTAAAAATATTTAACTTTTGAATGTTTGGTATGGAAGATTTATGAGATTTTATTTATTACTGTACATGTATTATAAATAAGTATAATTTTTTTAATAACAGTTTGATTTATAGACTGACAATATGATATGATATCGTTCTCGACAACGTAAAATTATCTGCATCGTAAAAGGAGCATTACTAAACTCAACGATCAAAATATTTATCCATATTTTTTAGATTAACGATTCAAATTTGTAGGCTCTTATAAATAATAATTATAAAATTAATAGACACATTATGATTTGGCCCTCTATTTTACTAATTAATCACAATCTAAGTGGGCCTTTTTCCATATTTTCTATATTTGTTGACACGTCATTTATTAATAAATTTTGGAAGTACGTATTAACAAGTATTAGGGTTGTCCTATTTTTTTTTTTTTTTTTTATATATAACTATTAAATGTATTATTTTAGTACCCTAGTTGTTTAATTTTGATAATTTAAAATTTTAAAATATTTAATTGACTAAATTAATAAAGAATAGGGTTGTTGAAAAATACGGAAAGCATTTAAAATGTTTAATAATATTCAAGTATTTCAAAAATAGTTTTAGACTTTATAAAATTTCATTAATACCTTTCAATTTTTTTTTTTTAAAGTTTGAAAAAAATACTGTTACGGTTAAAAATGATATGTTTGCCCCGAAATGACATAGCCTTTCGTTGGGCCTTTCGATGCAATCAAATAGAAAGCACCAAGAGAACCATATTCTAGGAGCCCAAACTATGTGATTGAGTAAATCATTCTCTATCACGCGGGTCGAGGACTCCTTCTCCTTTCCCTTCTTCAAACTTCGATTCGCATTGTTCATAGAGAAATCTCTGATTAACAATAGAACGGTTAGAGGGGATTATACTTTGTTCGAGGAGAGATGTTAGATGAAAGTCCCACGTCAGCTAATTTAGGGAATGATCATGAGTTTATAATTAAAGAATACTATTGTGGAGAGTTGTGTTCATCTAACATGGTATCAGAGTCATACTCTAAACTTAATCATGTCAATAGGATTCTCAAATGTCGAAGAAAGGACTCCAAAAGAAAAAGGAGTCGAGACTCCTCGAAGGCATAGTAAAAATTGGCGAAGACTCTGAAAGAAAAATGATGAAAGTCGAGACAGTGGCTTACTGTTTATGTGCTCAAAGTAGACAAGAGTCGTGTTCATTTAATAAGAACAAGATCCATTTTGTATTATATATATAAGTCATCGTAGTCGTAGTAATTTTCAATCCATGACCTATGACGAGGTTTGAACTGACTAATATCGATGTATAAATAATATGTTATAATATGTTTTCTCGATATTAGAAGTTCAAATCTCGAGCGTGGAAGCGAAGAAGAGGGACACAAAGAAGAGGATTGGCCATGGGCAAAGTGAAGGCGGCTCCAATCTCCATGTCCACTTTACTTCCACCAATGATCTTCCAATCAAAGCACTGAACCATGGCCGCAGTCACCGTGCTAATGAAACTGAACGCAAGGGTCGAGCCAGGGCACCCCCGTCGGCCCCCACCGAACGGGACGAACCCTGAACCCTGCTGCCCCTTAATCTCGTACCGCACTTCTCCGGTGAACCTTTCCGGCTCGAATTCGTTCGGATTTTCCCAGATTTTTGGGTCCCGCATTATGTGGAACAGATTGACTGCCACCATTGTGTTCTTGGGGACATGGAAGCCGTCGATTGTGCAGTCTTCCTGACTGGCTCGCATCGCTATTGGGACGGCGGGGTAGAGGCGGAGAGCCTCTTTCACGACGGCTTGTAAGTAGGGGAGATTTGGGACGTCGTCTTCTCCGACCAGTCTGGTGGTTCCGACCACGGCGTTTATTTCGTTCCTGAGTTTGTTGAATACTTCGGGATGGTTTAGAAGCTCCGCCATTGTCCACTGCGATACCTCGGTCGATGTTCCCGTGCCGCCCAAAAATAGATCCTGGACAAGAAAATTTTGAATAAATGACTTAAACAACGGAACCAGCCCAATTCAACCCAAAAATTGTATTGTTCGATTCATTATTTAATACGAACTGTTTGGATTCCGAATAATTGGGTTGGACCTAAAAAAAGATGTGTTCAAAGCCCTTAAACAAAATACACAATTTGTTTGACACTTGAGTCACTTAGACTGTACCTTGAGATTCTATTGGCTCGGACCATGTTAAGTGCATGACTCTTGTACTATTTGAGAAACCACGGACCTTCACAATAGTATGATATTGTCTACTCTGAGGATAAACTCTCTTAGTTTTTCTTTTCGAGATTGTATTCCTTACTTAAAATCTCATGATCGTTCCCGAGACTACTCCTCTAAGTAATTTTCAACGTCATAAGATAAATTTTTTTAAAAAAGGGTAAAAGTGTAATTAAGAAGACTTACCAGCAAGAAAGCCTTGATATTGGTTCTTGTGATCTTGAACTCGGCGTTATGATCTTGATAAACCTTCAACAAAATGTCCATTAGATCCCTATCTTCCCTGTCCAAACCCTCTTTCTTTGCTCTCTCTTCATGTTGCCTTAATATGTTCTCCAATATTTGGTCATACCTCATTGTCACATCTTTCGCATGTTTCCCAAACATCCAAAACGCTATTCGCTCTAACGGCCATCCAAACACATCTCCAAACGCTACTTTCGTAGCCATCTCGAACGTTTCTTTTACTAAAATTCTTATCTTTTCTGCTTCATCACTATCATCCCCCGAACACCTTGTACTCATCACCAACCTATTCATACAATTATCAATATAATTTTAAAATAAATATATTTCTTTCAATTAAAAATAGTTTTATTCAAATCTAAATAATTTATTTTTTATTTTAAATTTTAAGTAATTTTTGTATTTTTGTTGGTAATTCCTCTAATTTATGTTTTTATTTTATTTGTAAAATTTCAGATTAAAATATGAAAATTTCGTTGTCACAAATATATATTTTTTATTGTTTGACATGTTTCAAATCATATCATAAAGACTTGTCAATAAAAAACTTTAAAATTATTTACTAGTTGATTCCATCTTATTTATTTAATTTATTTATTTATTACTCTAATTTTATTTTATTAAAAATTGAAGAAAAATATTTAATTTGGTTGGTGTTGTGTACCAATCATTCATCATATTTTATAATATAATCCATTCAAATTTTCAACTCAATTCTTTATTTTTACTTGAATATATATATATATATATACGCTTAAATTTTTACAAATTAAATATATATATTTATGGATTAAATTTGAATATAATATATATATTTATTTCTATAGATAGTTTAAATTTTTAAAATTTTCACAAATCGAATATATATATATATATATATTTAATTTCTATATGTTTAAAATTTCTATATATCTTTTAATTTCTATATATTTTAATTTTTGTGAAAATTTAAAGTTTTAAACATCTGTAGTGTATATATATATATTGTAAATTTTACCTGCAAGTGCTATTGTTGGTGAGTTTGACGAGCTCCGCCCCCAAATCCACGGCCTCGTTGTTCTCGCCGCAGTCCGCCAATTTCTTCAAGAATTTCAACATTTCTTCTCTCCGTACGGCGCGTGATCTCTCAACTTGCCTTTGCGACAAAAGCTCTGTCATCGTCAGTTTCTTCATGAATCTCCAGTAATCGCCGTACTCCGCAGCGAAGAATCCGGCCTTCGCGTACGGCAGTTCGTCGCCGAACGCGAATTTCGGCCGCGACGAGAAAGTAACATCCTGTGTCTTGTAGATCTCGGTCGCGTACGACGCCGATGAAACGACGACGCATCGGACGCTGCCGAGTCGGAGGAAGAGAAGATCGCCGTACCTAGCGGCGAGATTGTGGAACGATTTGCAAACGGACGGTGAAAAGTGGTGGAGGTGGCCGATTAGCGGCAGCGCCGGCGGACTCGGCGGCGTGCGGCCATTGGAAGGTCTGTGAAGGAGATAGTGAAGGAGAATGATGAAGAGGAAGGAGAGAGCAATGTAGAAAATGTAAGAGGTTGAATCCGCCATTTTCGCCTCACGCAGGTCCTGCAAGTTCTTGCTTGCAACCACGTCTTATATTAAAATATAAAATTGAATATTAATTTTAGAATTAAAATATTAATTAGCCTATCACGTTCGAAGTTTTAAAATTAAGATTAAATTAATAAAAAAAATTACTCTTTAAAATTAATAGTGTTTCAGTTTTGCTTAAAAACACTATTAAATTTTTAAAAATTTTATTAATAACCTTAAATTTTTTTAAAAAAATTAAAAATTTATGAAATATAAAAAAACTTTACTGTTGCCATTCTCTATTATTTTCAAATCAAACGTTGGATGGATAATACATAAATTATTAATCTAAATATGAAAATTAAATTCTCTATTTTTAAAATGGTCGGGTTGACATAACAAAAAAAAAATGTCGCTCTGGACTCAACCCAATTTTTATAGTTTAGGCTAAGCTTGGATAGTCTAGATTGATTGAGTTCCCGAGTCATTTGAACACCTTTATCAAATGATTGACATATTACTTAGATGTTATTTATTCCATGGATCCCAATTGATCTGTCCCTATCAACAAATTTCTTTTTTCTTTTTTTCTTTATATATTAATAAATGACAAAAAATTTAGGAATAAATCTACCATTTTTAAAATTTTGACTAATAAAATCATCCAAAAAAATCATGGACCGTTTGATATAACAAATAGGAAGGGGGAAGTAGAGGATTAGATTTCATTTAACATTTAAAAAAAATTCAAAAGACATAATAAAAATATTGTAGACTATAGAAATTAAATGGCTTATCATAAAATGAGGAATATAGTGGAAATTTAGGTTCATATTCCAAATCATAACCATAGTCTCCAATAATGACTTGGTCAATTCAATAATAATAAAAACCTTATTAGAAGGGAACTCTATAAAATATTAATCCATATATTTTTATATTTTAAATGGTTGAATTTAGTATTAGAACGGGCTGATATTTTATTATATATATTCCCTTCATTTTTCAACTCTCAAAATTAGATTTAATTATTAATAAAGTAGGTTGTAACACTTATAATCGTTTCGTGTTGGTTCCTATAATTTTAAAACTTGGTTGTCATCTGACAATTGTGTTTTACTCACAAAAATCTTCTAATTTTATTTTATTTTTATTTCTTTAATTTGGCCATCATCGGCAAGAAGGTGTGAGAGATGAATCTCGAGAGAGAGTTAACCAGTAAAATTATTTTGTCACTTGAAAAGTTTCATTTCCTTTAGTACGAGACATTTATCATTTGATTTCAATATATTTCTTTTACGACACTCTTTAAAACTTTTTTTTAGTGCCTTTTAATTCCATCTTTTTCCTTCATTTCATTTGGGACCTAGAATATCCTTATTTCTGATCCTAATAGTACATAACTTCAAGTTACGAGTACGGATTGCTACCCTAAACTCTAATTTTATATCCTATAAAGAAGTCTAAAGTATATGCTTTGGATGCATAATGAAAATGAGTATATGGATGAAGAATCCAAATAATAATAATAATAATAAAATGGAAAATGTGTATGAATTATTCTCTCACCTGCACAATTAAAAACATCATCAATCTAAAAGGTTGTCCGAATATATGTTTGATAATGTTTTTTAAATCATTAAACTAGTTGTAATAAATGAATGAATAAATAATTTTGACTAAATATTATGTTCAATTTCAATTATTATTAACTCGTTTTTTTTAACATGTTTGATATCCTATATTGTGTTGTACACATTTATCAAAATGTTAATATTTATGGAAGCTTTTATTTTTTAAATGTAATTTTCCATTTAAAAACTCATTAGATTGAAAACATATAAACATTTTTAAAATTTTAATTATTTGGATGAATTTCACAATTGTAAATGAATATGCAGTGTGGATTGGATGAAATTGAAAGCATATAACAACGCTCAAATTGCTTACCAAATGAAGGGCCATTGACAAGCACACACAGGCAAGGCTGACCGAGAGTTTTGGCATCATTGCAACAGGCCACGGTCCGCGGCATGGGGCGGTATGGAGCAACCGATGACCTGCAAGGCATTATAGCCTAATAAGAGAAGAAAAGAAGGTGAAACTACAAGTTTCCCCTTTGCTTTGTTCAGCCAAACTTGTCGTCGTCAATAAAAGCATCCAAACTGACACTCATTTCATGCCTAGAAACCTCATTTTTCTCACACAATAATAGAATGACTCTCCAATCCTCCAACTTTGCATTACGAAAAATAATGGATATAAGGAATTAAATTTATACGAGATTGTGGTTCGTACCATTATGCACCTCCATCCTAACCCACGATTACGCACATCCATTGTTGTAGAGGATTGTTAGGAGAGGAGTCCACGTCGACTAATTGAGGGGTTGATCATGAGTTTATAAGTAAGGAATACATCTCCATTAGTACGAGGTCTTCTGGAAAAACTAAAAGCAAAGTTATAAAAGTTTATGCTCAAAGTGAAAAATATCATACCATTATGGACAGTCGTGATTTCTAACAATTGTCCGCTTAGGTCTTCTCTGCTAGTGGTTTGTCTCTATTCCAATCTGCACTTAAATTATTATAAAACATCAATCACTTGTGCCTCCTCTAAGGCTGCAAGGATTAGGAAGGATGCTGGTGATCTTCACATCCACTGTGATCCTGAATAATACTCAAACCTGCCAACTTTATGACAGTTACAAATGAATGGAAAAAATAAAATTCTTCTACAAGCCGAGTACAGTTAGAATATGCACCAAGTGAAACACTGTTAATAGTTTCAGATCTCAAGAATCAATTTGGCTGTAAATGTAAAGCTCATGAAACAATGGAGTATTCCAACTATACTGGCATTACGAGTTTTTTGTTATCGCACATTATCAATGAAGAATGTTCTTGATTTCAAACATGCTTAGCGAGGGAGGGGGTGTTTAAATATAAAATACGCTTGAATGAATGGAGGATCCATAAAAATTAGACCAATGTACAGAGCACTGTAAAAATGTTCAGCTGAAGTTTATTTCCCTTGGTTCCTTTCGGTCAATCTGTAGTGGTTGGCTATTGGCATCTGTGGTAGAACAATGATACGAAGTTTGATTATAAAGGCTCTCCTTTTTGTCCTTTCAGGTTAATCACTGAAAGCTCTTTCTCGACATATTCTCCTGCCAACATAGGTGGATACTTGTGGGCATGTGGGGATTCAGCAAAGTGGCCAAGAGGATTCAAGACAGCATCAGATGCTATATGAGCAAATAACTACATCCATTGAAACAAATACTTAGATCCTCCAGAATAAGTATGAATTTAAGTTCAGTTTGCTCACTATATAAAAGAAACAATGATAATGAAACCCGATTCACTTACAGTTGAAGAGACTCTCCAGAGACTGCGATTTTGCTCTGATGCAATCTTAATTGCATCCCTTGTCCTTTCTGTGACAACTACTTCATGCATGCCCGCTATGCAGTCGCCAGCAGTCAGCCATTCAATCTGCTCAAGCGTAATGGAGTTAAAGAGTACATATCTTTGCTGGAAATTGCACATCTCTAAAACATTTAGTAATAAGAAAAACAGCGCATGCTCCTCCAATGAAACCATTCTCAAAAGTGCAACTTACTTCTCTCACAAGATTAATCATAATTCAGATTTAATCAGAATTCAGTCAAGTAAATACATGATACTCTCTTTTTATCATGTTATGTCCTATTATTCTCCGTAATAAATGAAGCCGTCCAACTCTGTGATAAAAGCTAGATTATTCAGGCTGCATAATGTCAATTTTAACACACTAGCTGATTGAGTATTAACCATTGAGAAAGAACCATCAAGCTTTTGACTAAAAACTTTCTTCTTTGAAAGTCAACTGCGCATTTGCTATAACAATTAGTTTTAGTAATGATAGATAGTATATCAACAGAGTCACAAACCTGTAAACTACAACATCGGTTATAGGTCCTAATATTTCACCATGACTATATTACCTGCTTTCCAGTCTGAATGAGAAGACATCCAATCGGTACTTTGACTTCAACTTTTTGCCCATTTCTAAGCCAAATATATAGACCAGGGAATCTGCTTCTGCCATGGATTGTTAGAAAATTAAGATCATAGTGATATCCAGCAAAGACAGTGCCCTCCTGACCATAACGATGAAGGTCACTTCCTGTTGGAGCAAGAAGATGAGGTCCCTGAGATTTCAAGGAAGAAAAGAACTTTTTAGATGAAATGGAGTCAGTAGTGGGTATGATTATTAAGGAAGACAAGCCTTGTTCCCAGAGTAATATTACTCTCCTTATATTATTCATCAGAGAAATACGTAAGCCTATTTATAATACCAGGAAAAAAACTAAAAGATTCTCTAAGGAATGGAAAACAACAAAGAAAAGTAAAACTAACTAATACAGAAAAATGAAACAGAAAATGGGCTTATTTTTTTTATGAAATGGGATTAAACCAATATTCCACAAATTAAGGTTATTCCTCCGACACGTTTCTCTGGCACACCCAAACCAAACTAAAAAGAAGATGCATGATAGCATTTATAACCAACATCCAGAAAAATAATAAAATATCTTGGAAAATATTCCTACTGTCTATAGCCAAGGATGCTCATGAAACAAAGAAGATTTTTTCATTAAGGAAATAAAAAAGGTGTCTAACTCCTGCCTAGTAAGATAATATGAAAAAAAGAAAACCTAAGAAAGACCAGATATTGGAGGAGGTTAGGCAGGTGTTTCAACAGTAAAGACGTTCTTAAGTACAAAGTTAGATGGTGGAAGTTGTAACACCTGGAATTTTAAGATCCAAAAGAAAAAGAGAAAATAAGGATGGAAAGCTTATGGAAAGCAGAATGACAGTTGAAGAAGATGAACATATAGTCAACAATTAGTTTCTCGACCTACATTCCTTTCTTTTTTTTAATGAATTTGAAGCCAGCTATTTTCATCCGTTTTATTCTTTTGACTTAATTTAGGCCCTATTGAGGAATTGGAGAAATTTTGAGTATTCTTGAACACCCGAAACAAGCTTAGGAAGTCTACAATCAAGTAAGTAACCATGTAGAGCAAGTTTCTAAAAAATACTTATAGGAGTCGTTTAGGATTGAGGATAATGATTGAGTATTATGATTAGGAGCCTAATTTGACCTAGTTTATGACAATTGTGCTTAGATAATGTGAACCGTTTACAACTTAGTTCTATTTATAGTTATATAGCTTAGCATGCACGATATGTGAAATCTGATAGATCAATAGACTTTTATGCTTTCCAGTATGCTGAGGTTGGATTATTATCACTTAATGGACATGATAAGCATGTTGTATGCCTTTATACGTTTATTATGCATGATTTAGGGCATGGATAGCCTGTTACTTCCCAGTTATGAGTTGGCCAATCACTATGTGCCATAGAGTACTAGTTGTGATTTTCATAGACTATGAGTTATTGTTTCGCGTATTTCGGTCCTAGTACCTAGTCATGAGTTCTATAGCCTCCTGGGTTGACCTGGTACCTTGTAGGAACAAATGGGGTGCAACCCCTATTCGTGAACTAACCAACAAGGGTTAGGGTCTACTTGTTACACATGACTTAGTTGTTACCCATAGAGGGTTTCGGGAGTCATAGAGAACATACTACTGAAGTACTATCAGTGGTGTCTAGTGGGGAGAGCAATGACAGATAGTTTACTGGGCTAGCTCAAAAGGTGAAGTAACATTTAGTTTTACTGTTCTTAAGATAGGTACTTTTTCTATTCTAACTCGAGGAGGGTACATGAGCAGGCAGTTTACTGTTCCAGCTTGGAAAGACGAAGTAACATGTAGTTTTACTGTTCCTAAGACAAATACTTTTTCTTTCTAACTCGAGGAGGGTACATGAGCAGGTAGTTTACTGTTCCAGCCTGGAAAGACATAGTGACAAGTAGTTTACTGATCTTAGAAACATGTAGATGTTGCTCGACACCACTAGGGAGAACTCACCAATTAGAGCTTAGTAGGTAGACATGCATGGAGTCGGTCATCATTATAGAGCAAAAGAGCTCCTCCAGGCTTATGAGTACTACCCTGGGCCTTTTCATGGGCAGACTCGAGGTGCACTTTGCGCAAGACTAACAAAGGACCTAGGCATGCGTGAAACCTAGAGCCAAGAGAAAACAGAAAACACAACTTAAGAGGGATTGAGTACTCCTTAAAGGAGATATGCTGAAGGTTAGTTACATGGTGACCTACAAAGTTTGGTACATATGTTAAGCCACAGTTTGACTATCACTAAGGATAAATACGAGCACATAGCCTAAGTTTTCGTGTATAGGAATAAGTCCAACAAGAGCCTACAAGTGGGTTACTTATTGAGTATTTTGATACTCATTCTACATTATTCTATTTTTTTTAGATGGAGTGTAGACCATTGTTGATGGCAGGAGTGTGTGGAGCCGTGCGATGGCAAGAGGGGCCTTTAGATTGAGTTGTTTTCCTTCTTGTCATTTTATTATTATTTTAAATGTTTATGTATTTTTTGTAAACCGTTTTGATTTGATATTACCTTTAAACTACTTTTATGTCAATCTTGAATACATATTTAAATTTTAAATTTTTTTGTCTCCCCCGTTTTACAAAAAAAAAAAAAACATTACCACTCTTTTAACTCTTGAGTGTACGTGGCGACCAGTGATTCGAGGGTCATTACAGAAGTACTCTAAATTCTTTATTGAACCAGATCTCGTAATACTTGGCACCAGTGTCAACGTGCCTTCAGTAACAAAGAACTGGATGAGCTAACCGTCTAACACCCTGTGTAAAGAAATTCCTTGAGAAGAAATTGCCGCAACCTACAGAAATACCCTTGCTTCTTCATTGCAATTGGAGAAACTCACGATAACTAGTAGCCACATATAAATTACAATGCTCCTATCATATTTTATCAGATAAAAAAAGTATTTGTAGGATCATTCTTTCTAATCAGAACAACACTCCTCTTTCTTAAATAAAAACATGATTAACGAGTGAACAGATTCCATTTATCTAATATAAAATATAAAATGTCTAATAATAAGAGAATAGCGGCGGGAAGGAGATCTAAAAGATAACAACAGATTACTGATAGAACGTGTCATACTCAAAAAAGACCATACCTGCTTCATCAAAGAAGTGAATGCATCCTTGGGCAAGCCAAACCCAATTGCTGCCATCTCAGCAACAGCCTGAGATAAGAAGATTTTAAATAATATGCACAAAAGCATTCTAGTAAATTGGAGAAACCTCATCCAATTACTTACCTCTATGGCTGATATCATTTTGAAACCCCAAGAATCCATGGTATCCTTCCATTCAGGAAAACCCTCAGGGATAACCGGCTCAGCATTGAGTTCCTGCACAACAGGACTAAATCCAAGGGGAAATGCACAACTAACGAGAAAAGAAAGGGTAAAAGAGATGACAATACCTTAAATCGGGTGTTTGAAGGGCGAGGACCCACTCTCCACATGTATCGCCACTTGGGATCCGGCCCCCTGGGAATCAATGGTTGGAATTCCTTGGGCATTGCTCTTATCTTTTCCTGCATTTCTTCATCGATCAGGCTTTTTGGGACTTCCACACCTTCTGGCGTCACCCCAACCTGGCGTCTCCATTTGAAAGTTTAGAATCAGAACCAAAATTGATACTTCAGCTCAGTCACGAAAGAACCTAAAGATCGATTTCTTCATTTAAGAAGCTTGTTTTCCTTCTGACAGCATTAATTTTCATCACATAGTTAACTTTCAACATTTGGAATTGTTCAAAACTGATGACATCAAGCAAGGACATATTCGAGAAGTTGTTCTCTATTCTTTCCTGTTCACATTTACTTTATTTCCCACTTTCCTCCTTTTTTCTCTTATCTTTTTTTCGAGTATTAAGTTCTTTTATTCAATTCTTCACAGTGTGAATTCAATTATTGTGGGTGGTGAAGCATCAATCGATCTTTTTTCACTTTGAAAAATAACAAAGTTGCGGGAGATTGACACTGAAAAGAAGTACTGTACACCAATTAATGAATTCATATTTTCTAATCCGCAGAAAATTTATAAAACTCGTCTCAAATCCTTTTAAAGAATCCAAAACACAAACAAAAATCACCCACACTTTCCAAGAAGAACGGAAAATCTAGCTTCCGATCGACCTACATTTTCCCAGTGATCAAACTACATCTCATACGCAAATACAATTGCAAATTTACCTGGTAATGTAAATTAGGCCTCGCGTGCAGACGCTTGAACTCAGTTGGCTTCTCAAAGAAGCTTTCCATCATATCAATAAATCGATCGTTATCTTCGGCAGAGCATCTCGGGTCCTTAACCAGGAGTGCGCCGGTCTCTTTCAGAGTCCGACTGACTTCCTTGCACAGAGCAGTGAGTTGGGGCCCAAAGTCGATCGGAGAGCCGCTGGCGAGTTCCGACGAGGCCGTAAGATACGGGGCCAGATCGATCACAGACAGGTCCATAAATGGAACAGTGATTGAGAGAACAGGAGAAAGTAGAATAGTAGCAGACGATTGAGAGACTGAGGTATTCGGGCAATGGCGGGAGATGTGCAATACGGGGGAAGTTGTCGAGTACTTGCATATAGAGAAAGAATCGAGCTAATTAATAAAAATAATAAGTCAAAAGTTTTAATAATATTCGAACTTTAAAAAAAATATTCTTAAACTTAAATTTTTTTATTAATATTCTTCCATTTAAAATTATTAAAAAAAAGAAAAAATATATCTTTTAATAATATTAATACATTTTATTTTATAGAAAAAAAATTAAAAAAATTACTTACCGTATACCCAAAAATAGTCCATGGACAACTCATAAATTATTTTTTTTTTAACTTTTTTTTAATATATCTTTTTAACTCGGTAGGCTCCCATGCGTACTCCAATTGTCTATGGGCTAGCACATGGTCACTATAACCGTCCTAATTTTTCTATGTAATCTAAGGTTGCTACTGTATACAACATTTAATATAAAAATACTTCATTTAAAACATTACGTGACCTTGGTCTAATGCTCTCTACTAACTTATATGCTACTAAATGGAAATGCAATGAACCTAATTCAAAATATGAAACTATCTAAAGCATGTGTCACGATCTCCTAGTTGCTATACCACTATCAGTCATACATAAGAGTCCTGCTTTTACCTGAAAAAATAAAATAGCAGATGGCTTAAGTATTTTAAGAAAGACTTAGTAAACGACTCCTATATCGGGGTTAAATGTAAACACATACAATCTCATGAATGAGACCTATCATAATAGTCTATTTTCCTACTGCGGCTAGTCTTGCCGGCTGTTTTTTTATAGAGAGAGAGTAAGGGGGCGGAGCTTACTTAGCCTTCTCCTAAATGAGCAATTTGAATGTGTACTTAATTCTCCTGCACATGGTTCACACGTGCGAGTATGGACCCACTAGTGGGTTCGCACACCTCCTAGGTCCCTTTTTGATCGGGCGAGCATTCTTTGATAGCTGTTGATGCAGGACACCCGTTAGGAATGACGACCGTCATGACAACATTATGATAAACATAATGATCGTTCTCCTACTTTGTAGCGCGCGTCCGTAGTGTCGTGAAGGAGAAGGGGTATCCGATGATACATGAGCACCCAACAATCCATGAGATCCCAACATTTTTTCATTTTCATTATCATTTAATACAACTCCGCTAGCGTCTTCCTTCATATAATATCATTTCTCATATCTTTCATGCGTACGTAGGGTTGTGTTTCATGCTAGTTCGTTGTTTTGCATATCAATCATATCATATCATTCATGTCACACATATATCATATCATAACGTTTTCATGCTTTTAGACATAACAATCCACATCATGCACATAACATATCATATATCATAATAGTCACATAACATATCCCAAGCATGTCTTCAACATATCATATCATAAACATATAAATTCATCACATACAACATAACATTCACGTATCATAATATATACATATCATTTCATAACACTTTACATATACGGGCATATAACACGTGTGGAGCTACGAGCACGTCCCATCACATAGCACATGGGGTCGCGACGCTGATGTGTGTGCAGGTTAATTTGGGTCGAGGCGCGAGTCGCGGGGTCACGACGCGGGTATTGGGATGCTGTAGGCGTGGGCTTGAGCCGTATCAGGTTGGCTATTGCAAGTGGGTTGACTGTGTAGGTTAGGTCGAGGCGCTCGGTGTTAGCTACAAGTGCGTGCGTCCTATGTTGAGGAAATTGGATCTGGTTGTTGGCGTGATACGAACCAAGGGCTGGACGCTTGGATTTACGGGTTAGGTTGGCTTTAGGTTGCAGGTTGTGACTAACCTGAGTCCGGATCCGTTAGATCTTATCTCCTTCACCCGAGTTTCCATGCAATTTTTCCTTTCGTTTATCTCTCCTTTGTGTACAGAATTCAAACGATGTTTTCGATGGGATCTCGATTGTTGTGACTTTGTTTCAGCGTACCTCCCACCCTCACGATGTCACAGGTCTGTGTGGGTACCTATGATAAGTAGAAATTAGTCCAAGGGCTCTGATACCAAATGATATGTAGAATAAACCAAGGGAAAATTCTAATACAATGATAAGAAAATCACTACAAGGGAAGTAAGACTCAGATTACCTTGTTGATCGAATATCTCAAGGCAAGAATACTTATCTGAGATTTAAATCACTCCACAAGCAAGATCGATCATGTCTAGCTTGAATGATTCTTGTTGATCAAATATCTCAAGACATGAACACTTGTTTGAGATTCGAATCACTCCACAAGCAAGATCGGCAATGTCTAGCTTGAATGATTCTTGTTGATCAAATATCTCAAGACAAGAACACTTGTTTGAGATTCGAATCACTCTACAAGCAAGATCGATCATGTCTAGCTTTAATGATTCTTTGATCAAATATCTCACGACAAGAACACTTGTTTGAGATTCAAATCACTCCACAAGCAAGATTAATTATGTCAAGCTTAAATGATTTTACATGTAACCTAAACTACATAAAGTTGCAAAGAAACTTAGTCATTGGCTAACAAGCAAGATTGATTATGTCAAGCTTGAATGATTTTACATGCAACCTAAACTACATAAAATTGCAAATAAACTTAGTCATTGGCTAGAGAGAAGCACAAATGCTCCTTTTACTATATTTTCCAAGTTTATTTATAAATACAACCTACATAGCTGTATATAGCCTCAAAATAAAAACTTTTAACCAGGTTTTCCAAGAGTACTTTTTGAAATAATTAACCACTATTAATGAAATAAATAATTCTAAATTACAACCCACTCAAAATTTATAACAATGAAGTTTCATTCTTCTTTGAGTAATATATCTTTTGATAATTTCAACAACAATTTTTTCATATTTTCATTGAAGTATATTGTATGATTGATGTCTCTTGGTTCATATCATTCTCCACTTCTTAAAGAAAATTCGTACTCGAATCTATTTGTGAAACTATGCTGCAAAAAAATAAGTTATGGAAATACAAAGGACCACACAACACTTTTTCGCGTGTATACACTCGAGGAACTTTAGGCCACTATGTTTGCACTCATTTACACAAATGAAGCTCTCATTTTCACCTCTCGAACTTTTCAATAGAGGCAAGATTGAATTTTAAACTCTGGGTCGATTAAAAACTAAAAAGATAAAAATAAATAAATAAATCAAATTGAGAAAAAACGCAAAGGAGACATATATCTGATCTTGAGCGTGAAGCTCTAATACCAAATGATAAGTGGTGGCAAACTACTAGGCATCTCCTCGGAAAATAAATCTTCAAACTCTTCCAAAAGCATAACAAAATCACTAGGCAAAGAAGGGTTAAGCGTGTTAGTAAAGTAACAAGACTCCTTGCACATAAGTAAAAGAATAGTCTGGTTAGAGAGCAAAACTTCCTAGCCTCACTTGATCTAACATACAAGCTTACAGTGACTTTTCACTTTTTTTTTTTTCTTTCTCTCTCTCTCTCTAGGCCGAGTGCTACTCTCTTGCTTTTCACTCAAACTCTTTTTTTTCACTTTATTCTTTTTCAATCTCTGTTTTTGCATCAGCATCTTGCCTTTTCTTTTCAAGTTTGCAATGATCAATAAATACATCGTTTGGAGACAATGGAACAAGAGTAGTTTTTCTACCATTGTGAGTAAAAGAGTATTGATTTACATACCCATCATACGACGATCAAATTGCCAAGGTCTCCCCAGTAGTAAATCTCCAACATGCATAAATACAACATCACATAAAATATCGTCAACATATTTTCCAATAGTAAAAGAAAGAAGAGCTTATTGAGTTACCCGTACTTCCCCACGATCACTCAACCATAGAAGCTTGTAGGGTCTTGGATGTAGTTGTGTCTTTAAATTAAGTCTTTTGACCAGAATGGAACTCACAACATTAGTGCAACTACCGCTATCAATGACAACACTACAAGGTACAGATTGAACAAGACATCGAGTTTGAAATAAGTTCTCTCGTTGGTCTAGGCCGTCCTCCTTAATGTGGGTGTTTAGAGCTCATCGAGTAACCAAAGATATATGTGTAGGGTCCTCTTCACTAAACTCATCACTCTCATCATTTTCCTCATTATGTCATCATGTGCCTCAGCATCTGTAACAATTTCTCCCTCCTTATGATGGTCATAATTCTTGCATTTGGGCAATCTCTACTACAGTGTCCTACCCCTTTACATCTCCAACACTTTAAATCCCTATTTCGAACATTAGACTTTTCTACTTTTTTTTTTTTCCTGTTCTAGAACTCTCATCTTTCTCAAATTTAGCTTGAGGCTTCTCATTAATCTCTTGATTTCTATTCTTATAATCAATGTTCTTACTCTCCTTTTTCCATGTAGAAGTAGAATTGAAAAAGGTTTTAGAAGAATATTGTTGAGACCTTTATTGGATTTGCCTCTCGTTCTTAATTAAAATGTGCAACAACTCCTCGATATCAAAATAAGGCTGTAAATCAGTCTTGTCTGCAATCTCTGTGTTTAGCCCATTAAGAAACCGCACCATGAGAGCCTCCATGTCCTCATCGAGATCAAGGCGATCCATCAATGTATCCATGTCCCGTTGAAAATATTGTGGAACAAAATGCTTATTTATGGACTCTTTGAACTCGTACCATGAATCAATTGGTGCGTCAAGATTTCTTCTCCTACTTGACATTAATTTATCCCACCAAATTTGAGAATATTGTTTGAATTGAGCCATGAATAACAGTACCTTCTTTTCATCACTAAAATTATGACAGTTGAACACCGACTCCACCGTTTTTTGCCATTCAAGGTACTCCTCTGGATCGGTTTTGCCATAAAACTTGGAAAGTTTTAATTTGATGCTCCCCACGTTTCGATCAATTCTATCATCATAAGGAACTCGTTGTTGTAAATTATAATACCTTCTTCCATGGTCTCTCCCTTGCATCAAACCACGACCAACCGCATGTGGATTATCCTCGTGTTGATCAGAATTGTCTCCCTCATATTGATCGGTAGATTGCACAGGTAGTGGAATCCTCTCTCGACCTTGATTTTGAATTCCAATCTTTCTATTTGATCTGTCAACTCTTCTGTTCCTCGAATTAGTCTTTCCATGGTTCGTTGTTGTGCTTCTCTCAATCGTGCATCAGTAATGTTATGATTGTCGTTTGGATTTTCCATGCTACAAAAGAAAGTAAAAAGAAAGAAAAAAAAAAAGGACCTCACAAGTGCTCCCTCACATGTGTTCACTTGTAAATGTAGTTCACTCGTGTTTAGCACTCAACACTCGAATCAATGTATCACTCCCTTGCAAACTCACCCTCACACTTGAGCACACACAAGTCACACTCCAAAAAAATTGGGATGTGAGACATGTTATGTTATAGAGCAAAGTGCAATTCAAAGTGAATATAGACACACACTCAACACATAAACAAGGGTATTAAATGAGCAATTACAGAAAGAAAATGAATAAGGATTAATTTAGACGTAGTAACATATGAGAGTTACATATAATAATCAAGAGAAAAAAGAAAAGAGAAACATTTAACATCAATAAGTTTTTTTTTTTCTTCGGTAACTAATCGGCAAAATAGAATCAATTTACCAACCAGAACATTCATTTAGAAGATCTTAAAGAACATGTTGATGCCTTGTGACATTAATTAAAGTACATAAATAATTTTTTTTTTTTTTTTTTTTTGCTATATATGTTTTAGACAGTCATAAGAACATGATACATTCTTTCACTCCGTAAACTCAATCACTACACAAACTGAATATATATATAGATAAGAATACAAGAAAACATATAACCCATCTTTGTTAGGTTTTCACGTAACTAGGCATTAGGGGATATTATTTTTATTTTCAATAAATAAATATCTCATTATATAAATAAATATTCCACAAATAACGAAATAATGAAATTAGTTTCTTCTATTTTATAAAATTAAATTACGTTATATTTTATAATTAATTTTATGTTGAACTATGTTAATATGTTACAATTTTTATTCATTGTTTTTTATTGATTTTTTTTTGGTGAATAATTATGGATTGATTTGTGAACTTTATTTTATCTAAGATTGTATCCGAATAATTATAAATGGTGGATAAATAAAACTTAAAAAAAAATTGACAACCCAACCCGGACCCAACCCGAACTCAATCCGAAAATAGAGGGTTGGGTTGGTTTACCAATCCAACCAACCCGAATTTTTGGGTTGGATCAAAAAAATCTCTCAATCTAACCCGGCCCAGACCAGGTACACCCCTAGTTTATGGTGATATTATTTATTTTCAATAAATAAATATTACTAAGTAACAAAATAATGAAATTAGTTTCTTCTATTTTATAAAACTAAATTATGTTGTATTTTATAACTAATTTTATTTATACATATTATAGATTTTAGGTTCTATATGTTATATTATAAAATAAATATATAATTTTATTTTTAATCGCTTTCTTAAAAATAATAATTTTAGATAAAATAATCTTTTAGTCAGTTATTTTTTAAATTAATCTGGATTTAAATTCTTAAAAATATAATTTTAAAAAAATTTAAATAGGAGAGATATTGACCAATAAAAAAAATAAAACTTAAGATATTTAACTACAAGATTTTATGTATATTTTGTTATTTAAATATCGATCTATTTTATCGATTTTGTTAATTCATTACATCTTAATTATTTTCATCTTTCTCTCCCTACATTCAATGGATCTTAAATTCTTGATTTACAACGGCGTCGTGCTTCGAAGATCTGATGTACGTAGTTTAGAAGATTGTAACTATTTGAACGATGTCATCATCGATTTCTATTTTGCCTACCTGTTCGAGTCACATCAATCTGACGACATACTGTTACTACCGACGAGTATCTCTTTTTTGCTGGGCAACGCTCTTGACTGGGATACTTTCATGGACACAATGGAATCTCTGAACTTCCATGAGAAGAAACTCATATTCTTCACCGTCAACGAGAATTCCAATTTCTCCTCTTCTGGCGGATCTCATTGGAGCTTGCTTGTCTACTGTAGAAAGCGAAATTTGTTCATGCATTACGATAGCCTTCACATGATGAATAATGAATCTGCATTCGCTATCTACAAATTTGTTAATAGTTATATCAGTTATGATTCAGTTAAGTTCATGGAATGCCGAGCACCTCGACAAAGGAACGGATATGATTGTGGATTGTACGTGATGGAAATTGCTAGAGTGATTTACGAGCGCTATTTTAACTTTGATCAGTTTCAAAACGAAAATGAAATTTGTGGGTCGTTTAACGTGGTCCAAAGTGTGAATTGTAAACATGTTGAGTCCAATATGCGGTCTGAAATGTTGCAGCTTATCTTAGGATTGAATCAATAAACCGATCTTTTTTTCCAATTGCAGTAATTTTGTTTATTATCGATCTGCATTACGATAGCCTTCACATAATGAATAATGAATCTGCATTCACCATCCACGAATCTGTCAATAGTTATATCAGTTACGATTCAACTGAGTTCATAGAATGCCAAGCACCTTGACAAAGGAATGGATATGATTGTGGATTGTACATGATGGAAATTGCTAGAGTGATTTACGAGCGCTATTTTAACTTTGATCAATTTCAAAACAAAGATAAAATTTGTGAGTGGTGTTCAAAGTGTGAATTATAAACATGTCGAGTCCAATATGCTGTCTCGTTGCTGGATTAATCAATAGACAGATATTTTTTTTCCAATTATTGCACAATTTTGTTTTCAAAATTATTCTAATATACCAATTTTTTTTAACAAATTTCCATGCACGCGAGTTTTTAGGTTTTTAGGCGGGACAAAGTACTACTCTGCCAAATCCATTATAAATAAAAATTCTTAATATATTTTATATATTTAAATTTGACTTGAGTCAACCTAGGGTTTTATCTATGAATTCAAAATCGAAGTTCGGGTATAAAAAAATGAACCCAACTCTATCGAAATGCTAATCCAACCCAACCCAACCCTTACTTCTAGTTCGAGTTGGGTTGGTCCGGGTTGTCGGGTTGAATGTACACCCGTACCTTCGACCTTTTTGAGTAAAACTCTTTTGGTTAATCGATTCGTTCATTCTTTCTCCTCTCCGTCTGTCAACACCCAGATTTTTACTTCCGTTTTCTGTGTAAGTCAAGTTGTTTGTTTATTTTGAATTTTTTTTTGTATTTGGGGTTTTGAATTTGCACTTATTATTATTATTATTGTTCTCGTACAAGAAATTGTTTCAGTTTAAGTAACTCAACCAATGTAGCATATAATCCGACTCGGCGATTTTCTTCTTTCATGCTCCTCTGTATCCTTCACCACTGATGATCCTGTTGTTTCCCCTGATTGGCTCCATTCTAATCTCAAACTTGAAGGTCCGCTCGTGTTGGTTTTAACTTTAATTATGCTAATTGTGGTGCACTAGCCTTGATTTAATTCTTTATCTTTCCTTGATTTTTTTCCACTTTTGCACATTCCGTTTGTATAATTTAATCTGTATGTTAATCGAGTGTTTAAAGTATTTTACATTATTAGAAATATGGGTATGGGAATTCGAACTTCGAGCCTTGAGGGAAGAAGTACATGTTAATTATTGTTGAGCTATGCTTACTTTATAGTTTATCTTGACTATTCGCCGTTTTCGTTATTTATATGCGCTTAAAACCTGCAATATCTATGCTTCTGTCTGTTCCCAATATGTTCATTGCTTATTAATATGATCTTGATCTTGATCAGACAAATTGGGAGTTGTAAGTCTGGTGCCATCCGAGGAAGCTTTTGCTGCTCTGTGGTCTCTGCTCTTGGCATTGCCAACAAAGATGGTGTGGTTGTTTATGGTGGCAAAGGACTTTTTAGTGAGGCTCGTGTCTGGTGGTAAGATGCAGAAATAAACGATTAACTTTGAAGAGATTATGTGTAACGGCCCAGGCCCACTCGGCGGTGGGCCAGTGAGAACGCTGGGCCTTGGTTGGAGAGGGGAACGAAGTATTCTTCATAAGGACGTGAAAATCTCTCTCTAGTAGACGCATTTTAAAACCTTGAGGGGAAGCCCGAAAAGGACAAATTAGTGAAGAAATAAATTTTGGTAATTGAAAATAGGATGTTCAGAGTGTTAGACGAACACGACTCCCCACAATGGTATGATATTGTCCACTTTGAGCATAAGTTCTGATGACTTTGATTTGGGCTTCCACAAAAGGGTGACTTTGCTTTGGGCTTCCCCAAAAGGCCTCACAATGGAGTTAGTATTCCTCATTTATAAACCCATGATCATTCTCTAAATTAGCCGATGGGACTTCCATCATCCAACACCTCCCCTCGAACAAAGTGCACCTCCCCTTAATCGAGGCTCGACTCCTTTAGAGTCTTAGTCATTTTTTACTGCCTTCAAGGAGGCTTGGCTCATTTTCTTTTAGAGTTCTTTGTTCGATATTTGAGGATTTACCAATCTATTGGCCAATCTAAATGACTAAGTTTAGGGATGACTCTGATACCATGTTAGACGAACACGACTCCCCAAAATGGTATGATATTGTCCACTTTGAGTATAAGCTCTCATGGCTTTGCTTTGGGCTTTCCCAAAAGGCCTCAGTCCAATGGAGTTAGTATTCCTCACTTATAAACTCATGATCATTCCCTAAATTAGCCGATCTGGGACTTCCATCATCCAACACAGAGTATTTGGGCACGACAGAATTTGGGTGCTAGATGGAGGATTACCGAAATGGCGTGCGTTAGGATATGATGTTGTATCCAGTGCAAGATGCTATTTTGAAAGCTAC
Source organism: Cucurbita moschata (assembly GCF_002738365.1). Lineage (NCBI taxonomy): Eukaryota > Viridiplantae > Streptophyta > Magnoliopsida > Cucurbitales > Cucurbitaceae > Cucurbita > Cucurbita moschata. The sequence continues at coordinate 1,528,117 of NW_019268520.1, read as the reverse complement.
TGCTGCAAGTGAGACAATAGAGAGAATTTGTCAGGGGCTAGCTGTAAGTTCATAATTTCGTTTGTATTGTTATTTTTCCACTTGCAACATCATTGTGCATAGGTTTCACGGTACTTGGTTTGTTTTCTCAGGTCGAGCCAATTACATTTCAGACCAAGTTTCAGCCACATCTGGTCTGGGACCTCGAGAAGGTCAGGGTATTCATTACAAAGTTGTTAGTGTATTAGTGTTTAAGGATTCTTAATCATTGAACTTCGAGTAGATATATAGCCTGAAGCAACAAACTCAGCTTCTGTGATCAATAAGGTGACTATAGGCTGCTTACGAGAAGACCAAGCTATTACTCCTCCACTCATCGTAAACACATAACCTGAAGTACTCTTGCTATCTTCCATGTCTCCGGCATAGTCACTATCAGTAAATCCATTTAAATCACTAACTCAACTTACAACAAACATGAGATCAAGACGAGTAGCTGTGAGATACATCAAACTTCCCACTATTTGTTTATACAAAGTTACATCTACTTTTGCACAATTTTCATCTTTGCCCGTTAGATAAATCCCTACCGACTGACTGTGATCCCTGATTTTTAGTTAACAATTTTTTTGTTAGGTAACTATTTTTTTTACGTTCAACCCACACAATTGAAGTAAATGGGAAGTAGTGGAAGAGCTTTAGGCATTTACTTTTTCTATTTTAGGATAATTTGATATTTAAATATCCCAAATAAGAAATGTCTTCAGCAAATATTTCTCACTCTTTTTCTTCAGTTTTTTTTTTCTTCTAAGAAATTTTCCTTTGGCCCGGTTTTACTCGTCGATGTTTTCCTCTCGTGCCAGAAGTCAACATTGCCAATTTTCTATCCTCTCTTCCTCTTGATAAAGAATGTTTGCTCATAACTGCTTTTAAATCCTTCCTTGATGAAGTAGGATTCTATTCGACTAAACCAGGTTCTAGGTGCTTGTTTTAATCTGTAAAGAGTCTTTTAGAGTTCGTACACCATCTCCTCACTTCCCTTTTTCTCATAGCCTTCATCGGAATCTGCTAACCAAACAGGTGGATGTCGATTTCTCCCCTCCCTTATTGTCAAATCTGGTGCAATAGTTACTAGAAACTTGTTTTCAGCAACTGGTTCAATTGTTTCAGCAACCGATTCAGTCGATTCTTCCGTGATTTTCCCTTCTTCGTTTTCAGCAACTAGTTCAATTGTTTCAGCAATCGGTTCAGTCGTTTCCTCTGTGATTCCTCCTCCTTTGGCTGTGTTTTTATCAATTTCAATGTTTTCCTAGTCCAATTTTTTTGTTGCTCTCCATTTACCCATTTTTCGGAAATGGAGTCTGAGAATATTTGGTTAATCCACCACACCTAAATGGTGTGTGAAAGTTCTCTATTTATAATTAAATAAATTACAGGGATATGGAAATAGTAATAAATGGAATGAACAATATATGTAAAGATACAAGGAAGATATTTGCCTTATAATGATATATCAAATATGATGTATGATGGTGTTAATATAATCACATGCGGAAGCAATTTGGATCTTAGGCACTTTTAGAACATCAATTATTGTAAATAACTAGCATGTTCATAAGTATTAAAACTTAATGAGTTTAAATACTAACCTTTTGTAGTTCAAACTCCTTTTGCCTCACGAACCGGTTTCGAACCACCACTAGTGTCTTCTCCACTATCCTCCGGCCTTAGAACGGGATTGTGGGATCCGGTGAGTGACTAAACTTGGGAGGAATTTTGTATATGTGAAAGAGTGTGTTTGTGAGAGGTTTTTCTCAAGGTTTTTCATCAAGATGAAGAATCCCTTCCAAGTATCATGATCACTCTATTTAAAGAGTCAAGTTTGCATATCACCAAATTTTGACACTTAAAATTCCACTCAAATGTTTGGGATTATGTGGCAAGCATGCATGTTTGAGTTAATCAAATTTTGACACTCAAAATTCCACTCGAACTTGTGGGGTTTATTTGGCAAACATGCAAGTTTGGTTAAACCAAATTTTGACACCTCAAAATTCCACTAACATGGATTTTTCCATTAGATGAAAGTCAACATTTTGACTTTCTTCATTTTAATTCAATAATTAATTTGAATAATGAATTTCAAATTAAAGTAACATTAAATGATTAATTAAACTATTTAATTAATATTTAATATTAATTCAAATGCCAATCGCAATCAATTCCGACACATAATTGATTAAGATATTTAAATCTTATTTAAATATCTCAAATTCTCTCTTTTCGTTTAATTCGTAAATAAAACAAAATTGCGGTTAAATATATCGTATATATGTAACGCATATTCCCTAATTTGAATTCGAACACTTCGAACTCACTCGTCACACTGTTCTATGGTTTAGTTCGATATGAGCTAGCAGAGGGACCTAATGGACCTATAGATCATGGGCTCCAATGATCCAAGATTAACCGATTAAACTCATTAACCTGGTTAACCAACATTCGTTAACTACTAGGACACTCCACTATAGCCTAGTAGTTGCACTCCCCTCACTATAGATATATTTCTGTCCATCTGATATAACCATGATTAGTAAGTCGATCCTTCACAGGTTGTTCGTAACTAGAGCTGGGTCAATTTACTGTTTTACCCCTGAAGTTACTTCTTGTTCCTTATGTCTCACTGATCCTCTAATGAACAATTGGTTTGTGGTCCAACCAGTAAACCGAATCCCTCTCAGGCCAATGAGAGGGTGGGGCCCCTTGTTCAAGACCTGGAGTCAGTGCTTAAGGGAACTACCTTTCTTCTATCCCTAAAAGTGGGTAGGAGTGAATTCCGTCTTGCACCCCACGTTCCCAGCCATTCACCCAGTCTTACCCCTGAAATGGGAGGCCTATTGAGTCGGCGAACTAGAGCCACTCTCACCCATGCAAATCTAAGGATAATTCCGAATAAACAGGAGTTCATGGTTAGCTCAGGATTAAAACTGAGTTACCTAGGTTATCGAATGAAAAGAAAATCAGTCTCAACAGTAAACGACTTTATAAAGTGAGAGTGGTTTTCTTCATGGTCCGATCTTATGCAATACTCATTGCATAGGACGCCCCCACTCACATGTCTCCACATGCACAATTTAGTGATCACATTGTTTATATCATATACAAAAGTGGGCCGCATCCATAGTGTCCCCAGAATAAGGTACTCAGCCTTATCCTTATACTATAGATCATTTTGACTATATACTTGAACTTGATCCACTCTTATGTCTCTACATATAGTTCAAGTAATCATACTATAGCTAGAGTGTTCTTAGTTTATTGGATTTAGATTAATGATCGTAAAGTTCACTTTATTCAATAACAATTTTTACTGAATAAACATCAATAATAACTTTATTGAAAATAGAATATATCTTTGTTTACAAACTATGAGTTTTAGGACATAAAACCCAAACAATATATACGGTAAACTATAATGTAGTACTAAATATCCTTAACACCCTCCCGCAAGCTAAGTATCGGATTTGAACGAACATGAAGCTTAGATCTAAAAAATTCAAAGAGAGGTTGAGAAACACTTTTCGTGAAAATGTCGACAACCTGGTTTGGAGGAGGCGTAGAGAAACACTTTCTTGGCCAACGAAAACTGCAGAGGGATCGCCACTCAACAGTGATGTTGCCTTGACTTCGGCGAGAATATGTCTAACCCATGAAGAGGGATCGTCACTCAGCGACGATGCTGCCTTAGCTCCGGTGAGAATATGTCTGACCCAAGAAGTAGAAGGAAAAACCTAGAGCAAGGGACAAAGACAATGTTGAAGCCAGAAGAGTCGTCACAGTGGGTGAAGGAGCCAATTTTGGTGAGAAGGACGACGGTGACTTGGTTGGCAAAGAGGCCAGTGCGGTGCCCAAATTCCAAAGGTAAATATCTGCAGAAGGTCGATGAGCTTATCGAGATTCCGTATATTTCCGAAAAGAACACTGATGAGGATCCTGAGATTCGGGTTTCTGTGAAGGATGAAGGGTTGATTGGGAAGAAAATGAGAAAGGCTATGTTGGTTAAGGGAAAATCGATTGGGTTGGAAAAGGTGAGATTGTATGTACAGAGTATGGCGAAGTATGATTTGGAGGTCAATAGGGTGGAGCTGAAGAATAATCAATTGGCTCCGCTTGCGGCGGGAAAGCCAACCGTGGTGGTGAAGAAGAATAGTAGAGCATTCAGAAGCCATTGAAAAGAAAGTATCAGGGTTGTTAAACCGAAATGGCTCTGATACCATGAGAATGTTTGGTTAATCCAACACACTTAAATGGTGTGTGAAAGTTCTTTATTTATAATCAAATAAATTACGAGGATATGGAAATAGTTGTTAGGTTATGGAATCTGCTCACTGTATTTATAGCTTGGTCAACGGCTATATCCGGTAAAGTTATATTTGGTAAAGCCATATTTGGTAAAGCCATATATGGTAAAGTTAGATATATCTGGTAAATAGCTATATATAGTAGATGGTTAAATCTGGTAAAGCTATATATAGTAGACTGAACAATATATATATCCCGTCCGCAGAGCTTAAAAAATGTACTTTCTATTATCTGTACTCTCTCTTGTTGTACATACCTGAAGTCATCAATAAAAAAAAAAAAAAAAAAATCCTTTTAGCTAGAGTTCTCCTTGCAATTTTCTGTATACTGTTCTTTGTGTTCATCTAGATCAAGCGTGTGCGTTGTTGTGCGATCCTAACAACTGGTATCAGAGCCAGGCAAAATTCACCACGATCTGTGAAGATGGAAAGTTCAAAGATTGGAATTGAGAAGTTCGATGGATCCGATTTCGGTTTCTGGAAGATGCAGATTGAAGATTATCTGTATTATAAAGATCTTCACGAACCTCTGTTGGGGGTGAAGCCGGATACCATGACCACGGAGCAGTGGAAGCTCAAGAATCGACAAGCCTTGGGGCTGATCCGGTTGACGCTATCCAGAAACGTGGCGTTCAACATTATCAAGGAGAAGACAACGTCAGATCTATTGAAAGCGCTATCAAATATGTATGAAAAACCATCAACTATGAACAAGGTGTATTTGATGCGGAGATTGTTCAATCTACAAATGTCTGAAGGTGAACTTGTTGCTGATCATATAAATGAATTCAATATGATCATAAGTCAACTGAGTTCGGTGGAAATTAATTTCGAAGATGAAATTAAAGCGTTGATTTTGATGTCATCCTTACCCGAGTCATGGGATACTGTTGTTGCCGCAATCAGCAGTTCCCGAGGATCTAATAAACTGAAGTTTGGTGAAATTCGAGATGTAGTTCTCAGCGAAAATATTCGCAAACGAGAAACTGGAGATTCATCAGGCAATGCTCTCAGTGTTGATCGAAGGGGAAGAAGTAAATCAAAAAGCTCAAACAAACATGGGCGATCAAAATCAAAGAACCGGAGAAAATCTCTAAACAAACCCAATGTAACGTGTTGGAGCTGTGGGGAAAGAGGACACTTTCGAACAGATTGTACAAAACTGAAGAAGAAGCATAATCATAAATCTGAAGATGATGATGATTCTATAAATACAACAGAAGATACTGAGGACGTTTTAATCCTTAGTGTAGACAGCGCAGCTGATTCCTGGATTTTGGATTCAGGTGCATCGTTCCATTCGTCTCCAAGTAAGGAATTGTTTCGAAATTTCAAATCAGGAAATTTCGGGAAGGTGTATCTTGCCGACAACAAAACTCTAGAGATTGAAGGGAAGGGAGATGTCTCCATACAAACTCGAGCAGGAAATCAGTGGACATTACAAGATGTCAGATACATTCCTGGTCTCAAGAAGAACCTGATCTCTATTGGTCAGTTGGATAGCATAGGCTATACAGCAGAGTTTGGAAAGAGTTCATGGAAGATTGTGAAGGGCGCCATGGTTGTTGCACGTGGCACAAAATCCGGAACCTTATACACTACTGCAGAGTGTATAAACATGACTGTTGCTGCTGAGAGTGTTTCCAATTCAAGTCTATGGCACAATAGACTTGGACATATGAGTGTCAAAGGAATGAAGATGCTGACTGCGAAAGGAGCTTTAGAAGGCTTAAAATCTGTTGATATGAGCCTTTGTGAGAGCTGTGTTATGAGAAAACAGAAACGAGTTAGTTTCACAAAGGCTGCCAGAGAACCGAAGAAAGTGCGGTTGGAAATGATCCATACAGACATCTGGGGACCATCTCCAGTTTCATCACTTGGTGGATCAAGGTACTACGTCACTTTCATCGATGACTTCAGCAGGAAGGTATGGGTTTACTTTCTGAAACACAAGTCAGATGTGTTCACCACCTTCAAGAAGTGGAAAGCTGAAGTTGAAAATCAGATCGGCTTGAAGATCAAATGTCTGAGGTCTGACAATGGAGGAGAGTACAACAAATCAGAGTTTATAACATTTTGTGCAGCTGAGGGAATTAGATTAATAAGAACAATTCCCGGTAAGGCAAGACATAATGGCATTGCAGAAAGGATGAACAGAACATTGAATGTGCGAGCAAAAAGCATGAGGGATTCATTCTGGACTACCAAAGACATTCTGGGCTGATGCTGTGAACACAACAGCATATTTGATTAATAGAGGGCCGTCAGTACCCTTGAAGTTCAAATTGACCAAAGAAGTATGGACAGGAAAAGAACTCAAGTACTCTCACTTGAGAACTTTTGGTTGTACAGCATATGTTCATGTTGATCCAGAGAAGAGAGATAAGCTTGATGCTAAAGCTGTGAAATGCTACTTCATAGGCTATGGCTCTGACATGTTCGGGTATAGGTTTTGGGATGAGAAAAATATGAAAATCCTAAGACACTGCGATGTGACCTTTGATGAAAATGTCATGTACAAGGACAGAGAGAAGATAAACCCTGAGACTACAAAGCAAGTGGGAGTTGAACTTGAGTGGCAGGAAAATTCACGCAGTGATGTTACAACAGAAGCTCAAGAAACTCCTGATCCTATTGCTGAAGAACCAGACGTGAAGCAAGTTGCACCTGAGCAGGTGTTGAGAAGATCATCCAGAACTACCAGAGCACCAGATAGATATTCATCCGCATTACATTATTTGTTGCTGACTGACGAAGGAGAACCAGAATCCTTTGATGAGGCTCTACAAGTGGAAGATTCAACCAAGTGGGAGCAAGCCATGGATGATGAAATGAGCTCACTTGAAAAGAATAATACGTGGGTGCTGACTAAGTTGCCTACAGGAAAGAGAGCTCTGTTGAACAAATGAGTGTTCAGAACCAAAGTTGAACCAGATGGCAGAAGGAGGTTTAAGGCTCGGTTAGTAGTTAAAGGATATTCACAAAGAAAAGGCATTGATTATGCCGAGATCTTTTCTCCAATGGTGAAATTAACTACTATCCGAATTCTGCTGAGTATTGTTGCATCGGAGAATTTTCACCTTGAGCAAATGGATGTAAAAACGGCGTTTTTACATGGAGATCTAGATGAGGAGATCTATATGCAACAACCAGAAGGATTTGCAGCTCTAGGCAAGGAGCACATGGTGTGTTAGCTCAATAAGAGCTTGTATGGACTGAAACAAGCACCGAGACAATGGTACAAGAAGTTTGATTCCTTCATGAGCAAGAGTGGTTTCCACAGGAGTGAAAAGGATCAGTGTTGCTACCTCAAGAAATACACTGATTCTTATGTGTTTCTACTCCTGTATGTGGATGATATACTAATTGCTCGATCAAGTATGAGGGAGATAAACCACCTGAAGGCAAACTTGTCTTCAGTATTTGAGATGAAAAATTTAGGTGCAGCGAAGCAGATCCTTGGGATGAGGATTTCTCGAGATAGATCTGCTGGCACATTAAATCTATCCCAAGAGCAGTACATTGAGAAGGTGTTGTCCAAATTCAAGATGAATAACACTAAACCCAGGACTACCCCCTTGGCAAATCATATTAAATTGTCAAAGGGGCAATCTCCCAAGACAGTTGAGGAACGTGAGCACATGGCATCAGTTCCGTACGCTTCTGCAATTGGGAGTTTGATGTATGCTATGGTCTGCACTAGACCTGACATAACACATGCAGTGGGAGTTGTTAGCAAGTACATGACAAATCCAGGGAAGGAACATTGGGAAGCTGTGAAGTGGCTTCTGAGATATCTGAGAGGTACATCCAATACTTCACTTTGTTATGGCAATGGCAAAGTAGTTCTGCAAGGTTTTGTGGATGCTGATCTGAGTGGAGATGTAGACTCCAGCAAGAGCACATCTAGATATATCTACACTATAGATGGAACAGCAGTGAGTTGGATGTTCAAGCTTCAGAAATACGTTGCTCTTTCATCTACTGAAGCTGAGTATGTGGCCATAGCTGAAGTTGGAAAGGAGATGATATGGATGACAGACTATCTAGAAGAATTAGGCCGGAAGCAGTGTAAGAATATCATTTATACAGATAGTCAGAGTGTCATACAGTTGATGAAAAACCCAGTCTATCATTCAAGGACAAAACACATTAGAAGGCGATATGTGTTTGGAGAAGATAGAGGGTGCAAAGAATCCAGCAGACATGTTGACAAAATGTGTTGATGTTGGAAAATTAAGGTTATGCAAAGCCCTAATTGGTATGGTGTAGGATCAGTCTCCAAGTCAGAGAATTGTTAGGTTATGGAGTCTGCTCCCTGTATTTATAGCTTGGTCAACGGCTATATCCGGTAAAGCTATATTTGGTAAAGTCATATATGGTAAAGCTATATATGGTAAATAGCTATATATAGTAGATGGTTAAATCTGGTAAAGCTATATATAGTAGACTGAACAATATATATATCCCGTCCAGTAGAGCTTTGAAAATGTACTTTCTATTCTCTGTACTCTCTCTTGTTGTACATACCTAAAGTCATCAATAAAAAAAAAAAAAAAAAAAATTCTTTTAGCTAGAGTTCTCCTTGCAATTTTCTCTATCCTGTTCTTTGTGTTCATCTAGATCGAGTGTGTGCGTTGTTGTGCGATCCTAACAATAGTAATAAATGGAAAGAACAATATATGGAAAGATACCTATATTAAGGAAGATATTTGACTTATAATGATATATCAAATATGATATATATGGTAAACTATAATTTAGTACTAAATATCCTTAACAGAGTGGTGTTTAGAGCTCCGATGTTACTTGCCTTTCATACATGCCTCACAGGTGGTGTTTAGAGCTCCAATTTATAGCAGGCCTTTCACCATGTTTTTGTGTTTCAAGGTGCACAAGCCTTTGTAGCCGAGATGACCATATAGATGGTGCCAAAATGTTGACTAATCCGTATTTGAAACTTGAAAGCATCTTTCTTCATTTGTTGTGGTAGATGGTTCAATACCCAAAATAGACTATCGATTTGCGCTCATAATTGACTCTGCTATTTTTCCTCTTTGTAGATGATAAATGCTACATACACCATCTTTAAACAACACTGCTACTCCTTTTTCTTGTAGTTGTCCAACACTCGAGAGATTATTTTTAAGTTCAGGTACCCAATACACATTACGAATAGTGCAACGAACCCCATGCAAAATTAATTTCACTGTACCCTTTCCCATAACTTTCATACTCGTATTATTTCCAAGTTTGACAATGTGGGAAAATGTCTTGTTTAAGCTTGAAAACATACCTTCACTTGCACACATATGGTTTGAGCAACCGAAATCTAAGAACCAAGCATCACTCCTTTTTGCTTCATGTCTTTCCATATGAGCCATTAACAGCATTTCATCCTATTCTTCCGGCTTTGCATAATTTATTTCCTTATTCATTTTTGGACATTCATATTGAAAATTACCTAAGTCATGACACCTATAACATTCAATAGTTGCTTTGTTGAAAGTTGATCTTCCTCTTCCTCTTCCGCGTCCTCTTCCCCTATAAGTTCTTCTTCCTCTATTACTTATTTCGGTTCGTCCTTCGACTTTTAGAAATTGTTCCTCTCCATTAATGTTGGGTCTTCGAAATTTTTGTTCATGCACCACTAATGAACTTTGTAATTCATCAATGGACATGTTATCATCTTGTTGGAGATTATCATCACTCTTACAAAATAATATTATCATCACTCTTACCTAATCAAATTCTTCTAAGAATCTTGAGCCTAAAGCTCTGATACCAAATGATATGTGGAATAAATTCAAGGGAAAAGTCTGATACTATGATAAGAAAATCACTGCAAGGAGAGTAAGATTCAGATTACCTTGTTGATCGAATATCTCAAGGCAAGAATATTTGTCTGAGATTTGAATCACTCCACAAGCAAGATCGATCATCTCTAGCTTGAATGATTCTTGTTGATCAAATAGCTCAAGACAAAGAACACTTGTTTGAGATTTGAATCACTCCACAAGCAAGATTGATCATATCAAGCTTGAATGATTTTACATGCAACCTAAACTACGTACAACATACATGAATTTATATAACCTCAAAATGAAAACTCTTAACCTTCCAGGTTTTGGAAGAGTTGTAACGTTCATAATTTATAACCATAATTAACCACTATTAATAAAATACAATAACTATAAGTTATTCTAAATTGTAACTGAATATTTTTCTTCAATGTTGCATTAAGTTTCTAAAACTTCCCAAACCTTCGGACCTCACTAGGGAATTTGAGATGAGTTTTCTCTCTCCTTCTCGTTTTTTCTTTCTCGTTCCTTTCCCTTTGTTTTTCCTTGCATGTAAGCTCTGAAGCGTGTGGTAGGAGGTTTGTGGGTTGTTTGGAGTAGTGTGGGCGTCGGGTAGGGTGTGGTTGAGAGGGGTGCGAGAATTTCGGTGCCTTGCTAGAATTCTCCCTCATTTTTTGGCGACCGAGTATTTACTTATTTGTTATTTTTTTATTAATTGGTGACCGTTACACTCACGCTACCAAAAACCAACAAAAAAAAGAGTATTTAATATTATGGTGTATACGTCTATACATAACATATTAAATAAGTAATTCATACTCGTGCAACATACCATGCATAAGGTTTCACATTAAGAATCATGGTCCAATGAGACGAAACACATAATGCTTCCTTACTTGTCGTAATATAAATTTCCTATGAGACGTGTATAAATTTCATGCTTATCATATACGGTACATCATGACGTGATTGTACTCAAATACGAACATGAATCAATAAACAACAAATACACGTATCAACACAAGCTACGTGTTATTCATGCATAAGTCAATTCATTCAACCTAGCTCGGAGTCATTCCAATAATAAGCTCACTTAGCGTTTCGAGTTCAATTTTGTGTTCTTAAGCTTGCTTAGCCGAATGTTCCTAAATTTAGTTCATACAAATTCACTTACCATCGAACTTATAGTTTATCCATGAGTCAACCTCACTTAATTAACCTAATGTTTACCAATCGTGTTAGAATATTATAAATTATTCAAAATAATAGTTATACTAACATTTTTTTAAATATTATAAATCGAATTTTATAGACAGAATATTATAAATAATAAGTTGGCAATTAAAAGTTTAATATAATTTCAATATATTTTAATTTAAAATATATAATAAATTAATTAATTACCCTATAATATAAATATAGAGTATAGAGTAAATTAGCTTTAAACACGTGCAGCCGGACTAGGGGCGAGTATATTCTCCGTCTTCACGTTCATTTGTCTCATCAAAAAATCTATTCTTCACTCTCTCCAATGAAACGGAAATTTCTTACCTCTTGATTGGAGGTGGATCGTCGCATATTAAATGAACATCCACAAGCGAACAAATAAATATACGTTACATATATCTATAAATAATTAGACGTATCAAATTTATATATTTTTGTTATCGGAAAAAAATTAAAAAATTATTTTTAGAATTTGGGTATGAATTTAAATGTAATGGAAAGCAAAAGAATTAAAAATATATTTTAATTATTTTTATTTTATATATATTTTTTTGTAACGATCAAACCTAAAGGCATGAAATTATAGGAATTAGTTGCAGAATGATTACAGGTTACCATTTTATGAAGGGCCAAACTTTAGCCGTCTGACACTTCCTCTATTACTCTCAGCCCCTCCTTAAACCTCAAAGACGGCATTGGCGTTTGTCTCTGTAAACCTCTCAATCTCTCTTCATTCTCGGTTTCATCCAGCATCTTCTTTTGCTTAGTTTCAACAACTTAACATCGAGGTATACCTTTGAAACTATGGTGAATTTGCAGATGTTTCAATCAATTTTGACGAGTGGAAATGAGAAGTGAAGAGCTCGGTTCCATCTGTTTTGCTGGATTTTCTTTGTTGTTGTTCTGTTCTGTTTGTGTCGATATGATTTCGATTTTGACGAGTGGAAATGAGAACTGAAGAGCTCGTTTCCATCTGTTTTGCTGGATTTTCTTTGTTGTTGTTCTGTTCTGTTTGTGTCGATATGATTTCGATTTTGACGAGTGGAAATGAGAAGTAAGAGCTCGTTTCCATCTGTTTTGCTGGATTTTCTTTGTTGTTGTTCTGTTCTGTTTATGTCGATATGATTTCGATTTTGACGAGTGGAAATGAGAACTGAAGTGCTCGTTTCCATCTGTTTTGCTGGATTTTCTGTGTTGTTGTTCTGTTCTGTTTATGTCGATATGATTTCGATTTTGATGAGTGGAAATGAGAACTGAAGAGCTCGTTTCCATCTGTTTTGCTGGATTTTCTTTGTTGTTGTTCTGTTCTGTTTATGTCGATATGATTTCGATTTTGATGAGTGGAAATGAGAACTGAAGAGCTCGTTTCCATCTGTTTTGCTGGATTTTCTTTGTAGTTGTTCTGTTCTGTTTATGTCGATATGATTTCAATTTTGACGAGTGGAAATGAGAACTGAAGAGCTCGTTTCCATCTGTTTTGCGGGGTTTTTCTTCGTTGTTGTTCTGTTCTGTTTGTCGATATGATTGCATTTCTATTGCTGCTAAATCAGTCATTGCCTTTTTTATATACTCGATGTTTCTGTAATATGTTTAGGTTGTTGGGTTTCATCTTTGGTTTTAATTAATGTGATATCCCAATGAATTAAGGATTTTTACTTCTCAAAAAACATTATTGGCGGCGGGGAAGGTTAGTGACTAAGTTTCAGTTGGTCATTCTATAAGAAAAGAGCGAGTTTCAGTTAGTAATTTGATGATGCATGCTATTGCTTGGTATCTACCTATCCCATGCCGAAAAGTTATTAGGTGATTCTCTGTTGATAACTTTTTGGAAAGCTGGATAGAAAATTGTTGTCCGAGTCTTCTTGGCTCTTTTGTATTTTTTATTTTTTCTCAATGAAAACTTAGTTTTTTTTTTTTTAATTGCTGAGATAGAGGCAACGAAATGAATTATGAAAACATAATGCTGGGAATCGTTTAGTTTGGTTTCCAATATAGTTTTCTACTATCCTTCCTTGTTTGGTTCATCAGAGAGCTCCCTGTTTAAATAAAATCATGTCTCATTTTATTAGCTTATGGTAGGAATTGACCATTAATCTTTTTTCTCATTTATAAATTCTGATTCTCGATCAATATGTTTGTTTCTTTATTGAAGCATAGTCGACTGAAGCCTGAAATGGGGTATTGTTTTTTTCTTTTGGAAGATTAGAGATGAGTGGATAATTCTCCAATTTCGAAGGAGCAAATATGCACGTTGATTCTATTGTTTATTTTTGAGCAGTCGTATTTTCTTTCACATGGCAACTTGATGAGCTGTTTGAGTAATTATATTCCATAAGCTTTGCCATTTATAGTTTTTCATGATGTATAGTATTTCTGGAATGCTAGGAAGTATAAATGGCAGGAAAATCAAACAAAGGAAGGAATAGGAAAGGGGCACACCATGCTACTACACATTCTTCTGAGGTAGTAGTTTCTTCTGATGCTTCAGAAGTTGTTAATGGTGCTTTGGAGTCTAAAGCGGAGCCAGTTGGACCAGTTGAGGAATCATCAGACATTATGGCAGCCATTAAAGGATCTGAAACAGCTAATCCAGAAAATCAACCAAAGCAAGGTAGTTGTTTTCGTGATTAGTCCGATGAATCCTGTATTATGGAAAACTCTCATGAACATGGAATTGACATTAGTTGAGACTCTAGTCCTGAATTTTTTTCCCCTTAAAAATGAAAACATGAAATGAAAATAAGCTGTAATGGAGCACCAAGCATGTGTGAGAAGTTTATCTCTTTCCATTATGATATAGATTTTTGTAAAGAGAAACTGGAATTTTCCATATTTGGATTTCTTATTTGAAAGATTTGGAGCTTAATGAACAGGTTTCTGGTTTCAGAACAAGGGAGATATAAAAGCATGCTCTCATGCTATGACCCAATGTGCTCAATGTGGTTCAAAATATCTTTCACCGTCTGGTTTTCAAACGATAGTTCTTATGCACAAAATAACAATGAGTTCATGAAAAGTTCTGTTTCTTTCTCAAATTTTTATTATATGTGCTCCAGGGTTGAGCTTTTGGTCACTAGTTTGTATGTTTGTATTGTTCTCCGCCAACATACTCTATGAAGTGATGACATCCTTTCAAATTTGAATGTAACGTTGGACTTGATCACTAACTTTGATGTTGTATCTCATTCCTCTTTTTTTTTCTCCCTTACCAATCAATTTGCAGGGGAACTTAATCTTTATCCCATATCTGTCAAAACACAAAGTGGCGAAAAGCTTGAATTACAAGTAAGTCAATTTGAACATGTTAATATAGGTTGTCATATTCTTCATATTATTTATATGAAACTAATTGATTTCAAAGCTGTCCTAATTACTGCTTTCAGTGCAAGTAAAGAAGAAAATATACCTAATACTTGTTACATCTTTTTAGGATGTCTATTTTTGTATTAGTTTAAGTATTTATCATAAAAAAGAAAATTGTTTTGAAGCACCGTGTTGGACTTCTTTACCTTCTTTGGTGTAGTGGAAAAGGTGTTTATATGTAAATAAGACAGTCCATTCAACAAAAAGGGAAAAGAAAATGGCGGTTGTGCCCCCCCCCCCCCCC